>NC_089534.1:17793525-18141162 GCF_963924715.1 Thunnus thynnus
TCTCTGGGCTGCATTGCTGCTGAAATGTTTATGGGCAATGTCCTGTTCCCTGGCAAGGATGAGTATGACATGGTCAGTAGTACACTTGAACAGATTTACACTCAAAACACAGCAAAAAGTCAATGTCAGCCATAATGTCTTTGCATTGTGCATAGCAAGATACATGCCATATTCCTAGTGCATCATCACTTATTTCTAGCATTTTCTTATGAAAACAGGTTTTTTTTTAATGAGACAAGCCATGAGTCTCATTTCAAGCTAGAGTAATGCAAGTGAAAATACACATTGCCTAATCACCCAAGATCAGTATGCTTTTAACTTTTAGGTCATCTAACTTCCATTAAGCTTATTCTACTGCAAAACGTTATAAAATGAGCTTTAAAGTATAAGGTAACATTGTGTTGTGTCGACAGATGAGGCATATGGTGTACACTGTTGGAAAGCCACCAGATCATCTCCTCAGTGCTGGACTGTATTCCTTTAAGTATTTTAATGCTATGTATTTAGGACAGACACCAATCCAGTGGAGATTTAAGGTAATATTAAGTGGCTGTTATCTACTGCAGCTTTGCTTACATTTCTAATATCTGTAACAATTTTTGTATCTCTCCTTTAAACTGTCCTCTTTTCTGCTAGTGCCATTAACTGCATTTAGAACAAATTCACTAACTCAAACATTTCTTCTCTTTAGTCATCACTGGAAGCTCGACATTTTATCTTCACCCCACGCACCATTAACAGCCTAAATGATCTGCTAGAGGTAGGTTGCCATAAGTTATAAAATCAGCTTTTATAACTTGAACATATAGACATATGATGCAAGTTCAGATTTTCTTACCATTTTTGTTTCATTCCAATCCAGCACAATCTGATATATGAACTCTCACGAGAAGATGCTGAAGCAGATCAATGTGACCGGGCGAGCTTTGTTGATTTATTAACAAGGTTACTGAAGGTTGATATGTCAGAAAGGATAACACCAAGCCAAATTCTTCAGCATCCTTTCATAACAATGACCCACCTCGAAGGCTTTAACAACAGCCTGCAGTAAGTGTGTGCTTAGATGTGTGTGTATGTGGGCTGCTGTGGATGGAGGAAGTTGTTTGACTCAGTGACTGGTTGTCTTCCAGTGTTCAATCCTGCTCGGACCTGATGAGCGTCTGTCAGAGTCTCAGTTTGGATGACGGTGAGGATGTGGCTGAGTCGCAAACTTGCGTGAACGACAGGACATCCAACAGTACCGCCAGTCCGGCCCAATGCAGCGTCAACAATGAGGGTCACCCTGCTGGGCTTAGCGGTGAGAAGCGGCCCCAGAGCCCTGACATCAGTGGAGAAAGCAGTCAAGTAAAGAAAAGAAAGAGAGATGGTGCTGACAAGTCTGCTGACTGTGGCAACAGGTAGGTGTTTGAAATATCTCCCTGTACTGATCATTTAATATTTGAGTGGAACAGATCAACATTTTGGACAAGAGTTAGATCAGAAGATTAATACCACGCTCATGTATGTGTATGTCAAAGTGAATAACTGCTTACCTGGCTTTAAGTTTCCGGAGATTTTAACTATTTTTTTGATCAACACAGAACTCCAGACACCTCCCCTGCAAAGAAAAGCCGGACAGGATGTCTGGATCCAGTTCCAGCAGAGACAAAGTCACTCCAGCAAAAAAGAAAGAGGGATGACACTGATCTTTGCACCTCTTTTGACAACTCCCTAGCAAAGAGGATCTGCCCTGACATCAGTGGAGAAAGCAGTCAAGTAAAGAAAAGAAAGAGAGATGGTGCTGACAAGTCTGCTGACTGTGACAACAGGTAGGTGTTTGAAATATCTCCCTGTACTGATCATTTAATATTTGAGTGGAACAGATCAACATTTTGGGCAAGAATTAGGCTAGATCAGAAGATTAATACCACGCTCATGTATGTCAAAGTGAATAACTACATACCTGGCTTTAAGTTTCCAGAGATTTAACCTATTTTTTTGATCAACACAGAACTCCAGACACCTCCCCTGCAAAGAAAAGCCGGACAGGATGTCTGGATCCAGTTCCAGCAGAGACAAAGTCACCCCAGCAAAAAAGAAAGAGGGATGACATTGATCTTTGCACCTCTTTTGACAACTCCCCAGCAAAGAGGATCTGCCCCGACATCAGTGGAGAAAGCAGTCAAGTAAAGAAAAGAAAAAGAGATGGTGATGACAAGTCTGCTGACTGTGACAACAGGTAGGTGTTTGAAATATCTCCCTGTACTGATCATTTAATATTTGAGTGGAACAGATCAACATTTTGGGCAAGAGTTAGATCAGAAGATTAATACCACGCTCATGTATGTGTATGTCAAAGTGAATAACTGCTTACCTGGCTTTAAGTTTGCAAAGATTTAAACTATTTTTTTGATCAACACAGAACTCCAGACACCTCCCCTGCAGAGAAAAGCTGGACAGGGTGTCTGGATCCAGATCCAGCAGAGACAAAGTCACTCCAGCAAAAAAGAAAGAGGGATGACACTGATCTTTGCACCTCTTTTGACAACTCCCCAGCAAAGAGGATCTGCGTAAATGTGGATAAAGAGCTGACAGACAGCGTCAAAAGTAAGCTCATCCACTATGGATTAATCAAAATTAATTAGCACATTTTGAGTAGTGGAGTAAACTTAGTGAGTCTGCAGTATTTTGTATGGTGAGATATTTTACCAGTTTTATCTTGGTGAATTAACAAACATCTGGGTTTTTTAAAGACTCTGAACTCCCCGACCCAGAAAATAGCCCAGCCAGCACATCCCGGGTCAGCCCTCTCACGAAGAGGAAGAGAGATGATGAGGAGGAGTCAGAATCATGTGAAACCTCCCCCCACAAAAGGAGGAGGGAAAATCTGTCTGAAGGAGGAGAGGGAGCCAACCAGACATAGAACAACAGCAGTGCATCCTGCCAGTCAGACTCAATGCTGCTCAGATCTTCAATTTATTTGTTCTTTTTTTTCCTTCTATTATTATTTTTTTCATTTTTCTTTTCCTTTAATAATTGTAAATTCTAATAAATTCTTAAGTGAATAGTTCGTGAATGTTTTATCTTACTTTAATTGGGGGTTGGCTGGTGAAAACAGATTGGAAAGGTTGTATTTATGTTGTTGTTTTTTTCGGAACAGATACAAATCAGGAGGCTATACCTTGCCAGCTTGCTAGCTAGTTCGAGGTTTCCATTGGTTTTTGTTTGTATCCATCATTTACCACTAACAGCACATTCTTCCTGTTCTGTGCTATAAAGCTAACAAGTCCTCCAAACTACAGGTCATTCACCAGTACCCTCCAATATGAACCATATGAGGGTTTTCTGAATAGAAAAGGTAATTTATTTAATCATTTATTATTTTTTTCTAATCTGCCAGCACTATGGTTTAGGATCAATTGTGCTCAAAACAACACTGTTAGCTGTTAGCAGGAAACCTATTCACCACAGCCTTCTCTGTATGAGGTTTTTCACTGTTACACTATACTTCTACCTTTACGTCTGAGAGACAACAGTCATAATCCGCACAACCAAATGACCGAAGCTGGTATTTTTTTTGTTTAAGGACAGTCTCCCTAAAGCATCAGATTTTCCACCATATTCATCATGGAGACATATGATGTAAAATGCCATGTAGAAGGCAGCAAGTCTCCTATATTTACTGTAATCACACTCTGATATGTCACACTTCTCACTTGTCATGTAGTACGTCAAAGAAAAAACAAACAGTAAGGTATATTATGCTGTCAGTTATGGTATCACAAAAAGCGATTATTATACAGCACACAGCTGGTGGCAGAGAGGTGTAGGTGGCTCAGAGGTTTATCATAGAGCATGTAGCACACACGCACAGAAAGAACCAGCATACAGATGATCTTCCACTCATTGCTAAAACACAGATGTTTCTCAGCTCGACAGATTGGAGCAAATGATCCTTTTAACACATTTCTCTGTTATGCACCAATTGGATGTTAACTGGGCACAGTTAAACAAAACAGAAACATATGTATTTAAATGAGCTTTGGGTAAAAGCTTAAGTTATTCCCCTTTATTATAAGAGCAAGATAGACATTTTCAGCAGCAACTGATACTTGGTTAAAAAAAAAGTATGATGCATATTTTTCTAACTTAACTAGACATGGCCCAATATCCAAAGGCACCATTTAACATTGTTTAACATTCTTTACTTGCTTGTAGAAGCACAGTCAACATGAAGTCATCTTTTTGGCCTCAGTCTATAGAAGCATACAGCAAGTCAAGATAATCATTATGTTTCCAAACTTGATCCTCCCTACAGTATTTAATTACAGTAGGAAGGAGCTGTTACGGAGACATGAGCATCTACTGTATTATGGCGTGTTCAAAATTTTAACCAACTTCAAACTATACGAATTCCACACATTTTTACAAATCTCTGAAAGTGTGAGTAATGCCATTATGCCTTCATGCATCAGGATGTGATTTCACATGCTTTACTGCAAAGCTATAAAGTGGACTTGGTTTATAGTATAAAAGGAAATCTCCTTACCTAAGCACAAAAAATATTGCTTTATATGAGAGGAAATAGACTTGATGTTATAGCATCATCGTGTGAATGGTTGTTTTATGTTTATCATATTAATGTCAATATTCATACAGTCCTTGGTTGCATGTTTACGATTATATTTTGAATGGAACCAGTGGAAAGTGAACTCATCTAATACTCTGAACGTCAGTCCAAAAACAGTCTTTATACGCATAAAGGAGCAAGTAAAAGCCAATAAATCACCCAACTCACCTGGAACTGATTTACATTGAGATTACAGAATACAAAAAACAAATCTGAAATCTTCCTGATACTGCAGGCTAAGAAACCTCAGCTATGCAGCCACTCATCATCAGACTACAAATATTACAATAACAAAAATCATGGTTTGGAGCAGACAACCTTTCAAATCTTAAGTGAAAGTTGCTCAGGCGTAAGATGCAATTATGATGATGAAGTTTACACTTCAAAACTTTGCTTTTCACTGAAATATTCTCTGAAGCTTGGCTGAAAACTGTACACAACAGATACAACCAGGGGTAATAAACCAGTTCAGCCCATACAGCAACATTCACTCACGCTAATATTCATAATTCACCAGTTTGTGAGTCAACACCCTGACAGCACCTTAATCTATTTGTCACCAAAACAACCAAAGAAAAATTAGTTCAGCAAGTTAATTCACAATACCAAAGCAAATACTGGACACAGGTAGTCATATAGAAGTGGGACAGACAGCAGCTTGCCAAACACACAAATGCCAACTGAACAGCCAAGACAAGGATTCCCAAGATATACATATAGTATAGTTAAATGTTAGCACAAGCAGCTAGCTAATAATTCTTACCTTAGTGATGTGAAGAACTCAAGTCCGGCATATGAGGTCCAAAGCGAACAGCCAGCTCCAACTTCTTTCTAACTTATAACTGGGGAAAAGGACAGGTGAAACTGTTAAGGATGGTTCAGGTGAAGTTAGTGCCCTGCACTGTTAGCCACACCAGAGAGCCAATATTCACAAAAGCAGAAGCCTGAAACTGGCTCACCTTAATAAAACGCAGTGCAGGAGTTTTACATATAAATTAACGTCTGCTATATTCAAGCCCTATCCAAATTGGTTCACAGAATGCTGATTAAGCCTATCATCGTCAGGTAAATCTCTGTATTTCACAGTATAAGGAGTTTCTTAAACGTGGTGTCGGGTTTGACATTCCCGCGCTTGCTCTATGGCTAGAGCTGCGTACCAGAGACTTCCGCCGGCCAAGCGGCTAACTTCCGGCAATCAAATTCTGATAGTGAAACGAGTCATTTCGCGGGGGTTGTGTGACAGTCAATGCAATGTATCCACCGTTTTACAGCGTAGGCTAAATCGGAGCCTATGATGTAAGCGAGTATGACAATGTTTTTGTGATTACTCTCACTGCCAGAAGGGGGAGACAAAAGTTCCGCACTGCAGGTGTAACATGTTGAAATGTCTGCAATGACAAAATTAGTCCACTCTTCCACCCTTTTAAAGCAACATGGTGGGACTGTTGGTGAGCAAGACTAGCAGGGGGGTAGCAGCAAATGTTTGCACAAAAAAAAAAAAAAAAGACAACAGAGTTTGTAAAGGTGTGCTTGTTTGATGTTGAAGCTTGTAACGTGTGTCATGTGAGCAGGCTCTGGGGTTGTTTTCCAAACTAGATATCCTGTTCTGCATTTTTTACATGTACATGCATTTTTTACATGGACATGTAAGCAGATGGTTTAAAGTTATATCAATGAGATGAGCCCCTATTTCAAGTTTCATTTTGTACTTGGATGCAAAAATAGATGGGCGGGGTAAATTCATAAGGATCTGATCAAGAATACATTTAAAGAGACACCAAACTTAACATATTCTCCAAATATATATTTATATTCATAGATTTACTAAATAAAAGGCAAATCTAAACCAGTAATTTTGCTATTTACATTCAGGCTTAACTCAACATACCAGTGGGAATAGAGAGGAAAAACATCCAATACCAAAAAACCACAGGATATTCAAGCTTGAAATTTAGCTTTATGTATCATCTGGAAAATGTAACACCTTCCCTCATAAAATGACTGATGTCAGAACTGTATTGCTCTTGGTCTTTTGCCAAGGAAACAGTAGCATTTTAGATGGGAGATTCAGCCAGTAGGTGACAGTTTTTGTTATGTAGAATTAATATATTTCAGAACAAAACCTGTCATTACTCAGTTTGTGGTTTCTCTTCTAACATACTAGACAGTGAGTCACAAAAAGAAAATCTCTTTATTCAGAAACACATAAAACATGTTGTATTTTTGAATGAGGGGACACTTTCAATCAAGCTAAAACATACACTGCCAGCTCATTCTCCTGCCTCTCTCCGGTGTCACTCTGATTCCCGCTGTGCAGACATGGCTCGGGTCATTCATGTTTCCAGTCACCACGGCAACAGTCACACTGACGTGTCATTTGCTGAGCAGTGTGTGTGCACGCCTCTGTGTTGCCTAACCCTATATCTTGTGTGTTTGTGCGTGTGCTAACAAGGTCAGCAGTTCAAACAGTATGCATCAACAAACATTTCTCCCCAGTGACCTTCTCTTCATGACTTCAGTCAAATTGAACAAATCAACATAGGGGTTTTTTTTCCCCTCACCTACCCCATCTCCCTTCCTCTGTCTCCATCTCAACTTACCCTTCAACCTCTCACCACCACAGAAGCTTATCTTTGATGAAAGACACATGCACCCCTCCTAATAACATTATGACACCACTTTGTCTGATAGTTTTGTTTACGTAAAGAAGGGCTGATGATACACCACAAGGCCATCACCCCTATTCATTATATGGGAAGGGAAAGGACATGGGAAGGAGGAGGAGGGTGTCATTTCCTGTAAATAAGTGCTGGATTACTTCTTTTTGTGTGTGTGTGTGTGTGTGTGTGTGTATTTCCTTAGATTAATATTTTTTTTTATTGAATTGTGATTACATATAGATTTTGCGCATACAGCACATTTTAACTGTAAGCTAAAATAATTGAACAGCTCTGTGTAATAAAGGAGTCGGAGTGCTGCTGCTTGGTGGTTTGTTGTTGTAGTTTGTCCAGTTTTCCCAATGTCCTTAAATCAGATGAGCAGACCAGCTGACAATTTTACAGACTTGGTTGGAAACACTGTGGCCCTACAGGGACTATCAATTTTTGTAAATGGAGTATATCTGCTTTCAGTTAAATTGATCATAAAATTGCTACAATGAAGAAAAATTCAATCATGGTCTGCTTTATCCCTCCAGCCAACGATCAATAGTTTTATTTGCAATAGGGTTAGTGTGTTGGTTTATAGAAAACCAAAGGATTCCAGTTACAGCATGAGGTCAACAAAATATTCTATCTTTATATTTTACACTGAGTATTATTCTCTGCCCATACGTCTTATCTAATTAGTTCACATTGAATTTCAGCTGTGACTCACCAGGCATGAGTCACACAAGGTCAGGGAGCATTAAGTGACAATGTACAGTCTGTAAATATTTTCTTCTACAGGAAATCGTCAGCTGAAGCTGGAAGCCTCGCTGGTTTCCGTGGTAATTGATCCATACCATAAGTCACTGCAAATACAGTACAGGGTGAACTTACTGACCTCCAGCAGTGCTTGCAGTCATCACATCAGCTTCGGTCAGCTTGACTGAGATTAATAGTATAGTGGACAATAGTATCTCTGATTTAAATAGGTCTATTCCAAATGGTATTGGTCTATTGTAAGGCAGTTAAGTGGAAAAATACTAGAGAAAGCCTCCCATTGCAAGATAATGACTGTTTCTACTGGTGGACACAAGAACATGTACCAAAAATCACAATCAGATCACTAAAAGGTACTCTGCCAGGTAATTTAAGTGTGACAACATTAAGAAAATCAGTCAAGAGTGAAAATCCTATAATTCTCCAAAAAAGGTGTCCTTCAAGAGCTCCAGTGACATTTCATTGCCTCTGTCGTGGCTCCAAAGAAACCAGAGAGCGCATTTGGAAGTCGATTAGTGGTGATCAATGCAGGATTGTATTGCTCAAAGACAGAGGGTACAAGCATACATAAGGCCATAAGCTAAACAGTGAGCTGTTTCACTTACGAAAATGATTATATGACACCTCAGACTGAGAAATTGAAAATCTCCATCTCGCTAAATATTCAAATTTTATGACCAATTTCTGCTTCATCAATAAATGTATTATTTTATTAACATAATGGCAAACATTTTCTCATTAGATAAGGTAATATTGACTTGCAGTCCATTGGGATGTCATTGTTTTTTGTTGGCAACTCTTCATCTTTTCCGTTCTGTCTTTTTGCATATAAAAGGAAACCATGTGTGTTTGCTGCCATCTAGTGTTAAGATGCAAATATGGCAGTCGTTTGAACCATTGTCATCTACCTATTTTTCTTACTATGGGCACACTGCACCTACACTAAGTTCACCATTATACTTGTCAATACTCTCTATCCTTAATATTCATCCCAAATATTACAACACATATATATATGCATTTCTTTCCGCTGGACATTTTTTACATCTTACAATCTCAATATAAGATTTTTTTTAAAGATGCATTAAGACAAAAATACATTTTCCACTTTTATTTTCCATTGCACAGTAATCTCTATCTACAGAATTTCTAAATTTTTGTGGCAGCAGATAAAGTCATAAACATCCATGTGAAAGTTGCATAAAACTGTACAAGAAAATTGGCTACAATGAGAAAAATACTGCAACCCACTGATAACTGTTGAATCCAGGACAGAAAATGGCATATGGCAGATAGAAAGGACTCCCTCTTTTTGTTTGAGTGTGCAGATTGTATTGGGTTAGAATACTGCATACTGTAGAGAATGGAAAAGAAACAAATCCCTTTAAGATGGAAAAAAAACAAGTGTAACATTGAAAAAAAGAAAAAAAAAAACAAAAACAGAAACACAAAGCAATAACAGTTGGGTCAGAGGGGAAGACATTGAACAAGTTTTCAGGGATGACCTCGAGCTAAAACTATTTTTCCTGAACTGTTTTTCCCCCCCTGCTTCTTCACCTTGGGGAGAAAAACACAGCTACCCACCAACATCCACACTACAATGCCTACTAAACACAGAGAAAGCCAGATCTGTAGCTGTGAAACCAATAGAGTCACTGGAAGACTCACTGGAAGAAGAGAGGAGAGAAGAGAGGACAAAGGCAAAGACTGAAAGAGTGAAGGAGAGTTGAAGCATGTGTGCGAAGACAGAACATGCGCCAGTTTAAATTTAACCACAATTCAGAGGTCATCCTTTAATCCTCTTTATCCTTTTGTTTTCTTTTTGTCGTAATTGGTGGCTTTAGTTCTTTTAACAGACACTCAACTGGACACAGACTGCTGACTGGTCAGACTAGGACATCAACATCAATTATTAAACAACCAAAACATAATATAATAAATTATATCACTTAATTTACATGAACACACCCTAACACACAGACAGACAGAGAGACATACAAACACACACATTCACACACACGCAAAGATGAATACCATAAATAAAAGTTGTATCTGAGCTGTGGTGGAATGGTTTTTGTTTTGAGGAAACAGCCTTATCAACCAACATTTGGGCCACTTTAAACACTAAACATTAGTCCAAATGTTACATTTTATGACACTGTGATATGATAGTAATATAAATGGCTGAGTTCCATTCCAACTTGCTCTATTTCTTGAACCCTGATAGGTGATGAAGATGCTAATACTTCTAAATGGAGCCTTGCTGACCTGATGGACGCAAGCATCCAAAGTTGTCGGGTGAAGCCATGCCTTGTGACACACATTATACTGTCTGGTATTGAGACTCACGGTGTGGCGAACCAGGTGTTAATGCAATGGAAAAGCTAAAGTAACTCTTTGGCGTCAGAAAAAATATGGCCTCTCTCCTCTTATGTTGCGTGAGCAACCTCAACGTTTACTTTCCAGTTGGTCTTAAGATTGTCAAACTATTTACTTATATACAAATAAAGGTTAAAAGCCTGGTAGACAGAGCGATGCACCACATTTGAGCTTTACTGCAAATATGGAGATAGAAACAAGATCATAATGATGAAGTTTCTGACACCAAACACAACTGTTTCTTGCACCTCAATAAATAAATATTAACAAAGGAGTCACACTGATAACTTTCTCATACAGAAAACTGTCAGCAAAAACAACTGAAATGTTCTTGAATGTATGCCTTTAAAGGATTGCGCATCCATGTTCATATTATCCTGCATATATGAATACACATAAATAGGGTTTCTATTCATGTGTATGTAATCTCCATAATGATGTGCACTCCAGAATTCAATTAGAAACTCCTGAAAACCCAACACATCTGGCTAGACTATTATGGTATTTAACACTGATTTCATCAGCATTTGTACAGTCACACATAGACTGAGCCAAACTGTGGAACCTTATAACATTAGAGGGTGAGGGAGGCAGTTAACATCACATCAGATAAGTCAATATTATGTCTGGTTCATACGCGCTTGCTTTACAATTACAAAATCAAGAAATCTGATGTCGCCATTGTCAGTGAGTACTAAATGATATATGCCTTTTATATCCTTGCCCTCCTTTTAGATTCCAGCCCTTTTCATAAGGAGAAATTAATTTGAGTTGTTAGACAAAAGCCACAAAACGTATTTTTTCAACAAACCAAATATCATCTCCACTTTCACAACAATAGAAAAATAAGAGATTTTCCAATAATACAGACGGAGCAAATAACCAAACAGTTAACAAATAGAGGAATGGCAAGAAAATAGAAATTAACACACACACGCACACACACTGTCGGTAACGATATGAAAGTCTGTAAGATACAGAGGAGAGTCTAGAGGTTGAGCGAGATGACAAAATATCCAGTGTACATCAGAATAAGTTGCTTTTATCCCTGTGACTCTCTGCATAGAGGAGGCATCACTGTCGCAGCACTTCCTGTGGCTCTCCCACGCTGCCTCCTTCAGTCTTCCAACCTCGCTTCTGTCTCCTTGTTGAGTTATCCCTTTGTTTTTGTACTTGTCACTCAGAAGTGGATACAGCGTTGCACATTTATTAGATTTATGTATATACTGTATAATGATGTATTTAGATTCTTTTTCCTTCTTTTTACATTTCAAGAATTTTTTGTAGTCTTTGTTTCTTCATTAGGTATTTGTCTTTTTTCAGCTGTGTTCGTCGGTTTGAACATCAGCCCCGAAGGGCTCGGAGCGAAGACAACAGTCAAGGACATTTTGGCAAATGAGAATGAAGAAACTCCAGGTGCGTGGGCCAATCGGCTACCTCGGAGGAGAGGCTGAACAGAGATAAACAAAGAGACGAGAACATAAAAAAAAGACACCATTTATTTGCTCCCTCTGAGGTTGTCCTTCTCCCCTGTCTACCCCTCAGTTCCACCCTAAGACTGAGGTAAGAACAGTATTCAACATTGTGCTAGGGAAGAAAATCCCAAGTGTCTCAGTGAAGAAGGCTTGGAGGGACGGATGAATGGACAGACGGATGGGTGGGGGGGGGGTCACTGTGAGTCCAAATGAGCTAATGGAAGGTGACAGTCGTGTCCACGGAGCTCCGCTCCTCCCCCATCACTGATCAGAACTGGTACCATTTTTTGTCTTTGCACTTCAGCATCATCTGGAAACAGAGAAAATGTTAATGTTATGGTTAAAAATATGAGGTATAGTTTGCTAATTAGTGAATTGCTCAATCCTCTTAACTGTGAATGTCAACATGAGACTGAATTTCATTTAATATATCAAAAAATTATGGGATTTGTGCTTTCATTTAGTTCATCTGGTCAGTAAAAATACAAGAACTGTAAGAAATACTGGACTCGACATATTTTAGGAGCTATTTCCATTTCTGTAATGTGAATCTTGAAGTGAGACTGCTCTTCTATGATATAACCTTCCCCGTTCATGGTACAAAAAACTTTTAACAAGCACATACTGCCCTCTAGTGGTAAAATATAATAAGTCAGTACTGTTTCTGAAATAATTTAGGGAGGCAGAGCACTCATCACATACAGCATTCCACTGCACTGCACCATAATTGTTGGATATCTGGATAACAGTGTCTTTTACCTCATGGGCGTGTTTGGAAAAGGAATCTGCGCTGGCCATCATCGCAGCTGTCCTCTCCTCCAGCTCACCCAGTTTCTGGCCTCTTTCATCCAGTGCTATCCGGGCACGTGCCAAATCTCCCACCACACCAGAGGCTGCCCCCTTCATGCCCTCAATGCCGCCCGGGCCCGGGATGTGCTGGGCCAGGCTTCGGGATGCCCTTCCAGCTGCTACCTCACCAACTGAGCTCAGAGGAAAGGAAAGAAAAACAGATTAGAAAGTGAATTAGAGTTTGGAACAACAATGAACTGAACCACAGTGACTGAATATGTGAGTGTGTGCGTGTGAACGTGTGGGTTTGACGTACATAGTTCCTCTCTATCAAGTGACTGTGCCCCTCCCCCAAAGAGACCCTTGAAGAACCCTCTGTTGGGCGCCTCCGGTGTCTCCACTGGTGTAAATAATTCACCCAGCATCTCCTGAAACATCAACACACATTCAGATACCTTTAGATACAAATTTCTAACCTGACAAATAAATACACACAGTGTAGTATGTCAGAAAAGCAAAGGTTCCCAAAGACACTACAGATATTTCACATTAATATATGAACTGTTTACACAACACATAGGATACAATTTCTTAACTTTACTTAAGATAAAGCCCCAAATAATGAAGCATGGCTCACTGGCTCATAGCTCACTCTCAAGTGTTAGTATGAAAAGAGTAACGCCTGCACACTTACTCCAAAGCCATCATTTTTTATTCAAACAGACAATGTTTCGATTCAAGTCAGATCTTCATCAGGTCAAAATCACTCTCAAGTGTCAGCTGACCTGCAGGTTCTCACAAGTGTCCTGGCTGTAAGTGATCCTCTGGATCTCAGTGGGGGAGCAGAGGTACATGGCCTGACCCAAGTTGGTGAAGCAGAACGTCCTGGCTATCCGCATGTCTGTCAAAGGCAGGTAGTTTACATCCATGAGTGGTCTCAGTCCTGGCAAACTAGAAATGGGACACAGAAATACATTTTTAATTATTTTGAATCTAAAGAATACTGCAAGACTGCAAATAAATGCTACTGCAAAAGGCTATGAAGATCTTAGTGCCATAGTAAGTCTAAGGCCTAAGGTCCATAGAGCTTATATTACAACTTTCATCACAACCACTGACCATGCATGAACTGCATTTAGAGTATTTCAACCTATTAAAACATTGAGGACAATACACACACACACACACACACACACACACGACATCTGGGCATCTTTGCTCTGTCAGACACCCATATGGAAGGCTGCTGTCTCTGTCTCTCTCCTCTGGGGAAGTGAAGATTAATGAGGATGAGCGACAGACTAACACACCCTTCCTCATTTATACCCGGTGTGTGTCTGCATGTGTGGGTTGTTTTGTAACCTTGCTATGTTGCTTCAAATTGTAAGGTTAAATTGAGGACAATGTTTAAGCTAAAGTAAAGTTAAAGGGTGATTGTTAATGTCAGGTCCTCATAAGGGCAGATGTTTGAGTGTGTGTGGGTGTTTGTTATGGGTGTGTATCAAGACAAAAGTTTGTGTTTGACTTTGAATGGCAACTTGAGCAAAAGGGAAAGTTTAATTGAGGAGATAATATGATGATCCTGTCTGCCTCTTTGGTGACAGCATTTATTTTTGCCATTCAAAAGTTTAATCTGTTGCCCTGATAAACAAAACTGGGACAACTATTTTATGCTTGTAGAATATAGGGCACTATAATTGAATAAACATCATTGACCACAAACTCTTTTAAACACATCAGTGAGGTCATCTTTGCCAAATGTCAACAGTGCCTATATTTCCTGAAAAAGCTCTGCAAGCTCCACGCTCATCAAATCAGTTTTGCGAGCTTTTTATAGGTGCTTCATCGAATCTATCCTCACTTTCAAAATAACTGCTTGGTTTGGAGCAATGAGCAACATTCACACAATAACCTTCCAAATGATCATTCAGATCAACAGCAAAATCATTGGACTGGACAAGGAACCACTAAGCAATAATAGGAAATGCACTAGGGACAAAGAAGGTCAAATAGCCCAGGATACAACACACTGTCTACATGATCAATACAGCCTTCTCCCCTCAGGATGCAGGTACAGGTCTCTGACATTTAAAACCACACAGGCCACAGCAAGTTTCATTCCTACCTCCATCTGCCCTTTGAACTCCTGAACTGGGTCTAGCTGGGTATTCAGATTGTCTCACACACACTTGCACATTGTACACACACTAATTAAATATATATACACACATATATATATATACATATATATACATACACACACACACACACACACACATATAGCTTTATTACCTCTTAGAGTTTAACATGTCCTTTAATTATGAGAACTATCTAAATACTGTTCCGAAACTGGACTGGTTTATGCTGCTTTTATCTGTTTTTGACTGATTTGCTTGTTTGGTTGTGTGCACTGGTACTCTCGTCACAAAAGAAGTTCCTAACAGAAAAATAAAGTTGTTTGAATATTTGAATATAAATGATACATAATAAAGCTAGCACTGAGAAAAAATCTTAATCA
Organism: Thunnus thynnus; assembly: GCF_963924715.1. Lineage (NCBI taxonomy): Eukaryota > Metazoa > Chordata > Actinopteri > Scombriformes > Scombridae > Thunnus > Thunnus thynnus. The sequence goes on from NC_089534.1 coordinate 17,808,718, forward strand.
ATGATGGTTCAATCATCACATCACATTAAAGTGATATCCCACCCAAAATCTATCCTTTGAGTTTTAAACACCCACCCCATGAAGGCTTGAAAGGAGTAAAAGTTTGTACTTTGAGAACGACTACACTGAGAACGGAGGCTGCGGTCAGCTTGGGTTCACATTGGCTAAAGTGAAGTCCAAGAGTGCTAAGTTTTCATCATTGAAAAAAAACAAACAAAAATGTCTCAAACTACTCCTGCAGCCTAATCAACTTGTACATTCTGTGCACACCACCATCTGTTTACACAAAATGTTCCAAACTCATATTTTCTTTTCCAAAATATGGCTAAATACCCAACTTCCATCTCAGTCCTCATGCACGACAGGAAGAGCGCCCGTTTCCTGCTCCTCTATCTGTCAGACTTGATCTATCTTGACTCACTTTTACAGCATTTTTACAGTGTTCCAGACTCAGAGGATTTTGGAAGAAGTATCATGGTAATGCTGAGCAATATTGGCAAAAATATTGATCTTCCAAGTGTGAAAACTTTTCTCTGTGAGTGAAATAAAACATACCTAGCCCAACAGAAGGTGGATGACATATACTGAAATCTAATGATAGGACCATGATTTATTCAAACCGACTTTGATAGATTGGTGTTATTAATAACTCACTATTTCTGACTGAGGCAGACTGACATGTTTCTCACCTGAGGGTCATGATGTGGCCGTTAGCACAGAAGCACGCCAGGCACACGCCTTGGCTCATCTGCACCACATCTGCCCGTAGGATGAAGGAAGTCTCTGTGATACTATGTTTATAGATGCAGGTCTGGGAGGGCAGGGAAATGACTTTGGCCTGTTTTTCTGAGCACACCACGGCGTACTGGCTCTCATTGAGGTCCTGGGAGGTGGAAGGGGAAACTGAGACGGGCCGGCGTTTACGGACCTTCTCTCTTTCTTCGCCATCTGCTGTAACGTTGGGTTCATACCAAGGATCAAAAGCAGGGGGCAGCAGGGCACCTGTGGAGTCCAAGAAAGCCATCCGCAAGTGGCTGCCCTTCAGCCGTACCAACATGCCTGAGGAATGGAAGGAAAAGGTTTGTTACTGAAATGAAACTCAATGGATTTGTCATCATCCGTGTTGCTGCTGTTTTGATGCCGTTATACCTTGTAACTCTGATTTTATATAGATAACATTATTGACGTTATCTGTGCCAAATTCATCTAAGATAACAATATAGTTCACTCTAAATTTATCCCTCCCTCACCCATCCTATCCCATCACCTACCTGTAGGTGAAATGATAACTGGCTGAAGTTGCCGTTGTTCCCCAGCAGGTGGCAATGTGAGAGCCAGAGTCAGCACGGTGCCCAGGGAGGTGCCCACATACAGGCAGGGTGTCAAAGTGCTGTCCCCCTTCCGGGCGAAGGTCTCGCAAAAGTGGAAGGAACTGATGGCTTCTTTAGCTTCCTTGTCGATGCTGGTGACACTGGAGGAGCGTGAGCGGCTGAAAGAATTGTCCCGGTGGTCTAATGGGTTGGCACCCCGCGGCGGGCATACAGACAGGAGGACAGTAAGGAGAAAACAGACAAAGGTAAAGCACCTGCAATGCACTAACAACACAAGATAGACAAGACAGATGTGGACATTGTACTGTACATTGAAAATAAAATGTAAATTAAGTAAAAGGCATAAAGTTTTTCATAATTACAAATGAAACCTTTGGGTGTGAAATGGTGTTCTGGTTAAAAGTTCACAGCACACTGAAGACATCCGAAGCAAGTAAATAGAAGAGTTAAGTTTTAATGCACCTGTAGTTATCATTTGAAACTCTGAGTGAACTTAATGACCCCAGCTGTAAATCAGTATTTGTTTATGACTGATCGCTGTAAGGTGTGGCAATATATTCTGCATACATGGGAAACTGGGAAAGAAAACCAAAAGTATTGGGTTCCATACTTAGCGGTGGGTAAGTATAGGACAGATGGATAACTTATTTTCTAAGTAGAGCAACATCACCTGAGACCTATTTGGCTGTAACTTTACAGCATTACAGCTTTCATGTGTTGTACAATACAGACAAATACATACAATACGAACATTTGCATATTTACACAAACTGATCAACATTTTCAATGTGTTTTATCCCCAATCAGTAGTTTTATGAAATATTCATGAAATAACTATCAGGCATTTTGGTTACACATGTACACTATAACACTGAAACATATATATATATATATATAAAAAAAAAAAAACACACAGATAAATATCTTTGGCACTCACACATTTTAATTTTACCCTTCAAAAAAAAAAAAAACTCCATCCAAGGTCCTTGATACTTTAGGATTTTAGGAAAAACTGGTGTACACCCCTTGAGAAGGTAATGCTTCTTTCTTTATAAAAATGATAAGTGATCTGCCTGTTTAATTAAATTTGTAAGGACCCAATCAGACAGAGAAACAAAAGACACGAAGAACACAGAAGAGAAAGAGAAAGCTGCAAAAGTTACAGAAAGCTTTACAGTGAGATGGAGTGTGCATAGATTAGCTTAGCACCACTGACCTCTAGTAAAACCCCCACCAAGGTCAAAAAAGTGGGAGTCAGCGCACTGAAGAACATTTCACACTCAATTTAATTCCAAAAATTTGATTCAGTTCAACGAATTTCAATCAGATCAGTGCTACTTTTGTCTCATGCAAACTTAAGAAAAACATCTGCACAGCTTGCCAATTTTGAGGCTAACAACCAGAAAAAAAACTGGACTAATGGAATGTGGTGGAGTCCAGTCGGAGTGAGAAAAGTATACTGCATTTCATACAAATTGTTTGGAGACACGAAGTCAAGGCTTACCCAAGTCTGGCTTTAGCTCAGTAGGCAAGCTTAATTTCCGTGACATCTTTGCTGGAAAAAAGAGAACATCCCTCTTTACAAACACACGTCTAAGCTAACACACGATGCCATGCAAAGCTAGTTAACTAGCATTGGGGTAGGACTGTGCACAAAGCTAAAATACACAAAAAAACAACAAAAGGCTGTTGAACAAGTGCCTGGGGATTGTTTCACTGACATCGAGAGCCAAAATGCTTCACACAGGAAGAGGAGACTGCATGAGGACTCAGAGACAGCCCTGTGTTTCAGAGGCATGCTGTGTGACAGACAAAACAAACGAGGTGACCTCTGTTGCACAATGCCCTGGAAAAGAGGACTGGTGAGACGCATCAAAACGGCACAGCCATTCAGGACCCTCATGCCACAGGAGCATGCATCAAGTACAAGGGAGTAACAGGAAACAGAAAATACTGAACAGGAGATGGAAGAAGATAGTGGGAAAAGAAGTAAAAAGCTACTGACTGCTAGTTTTTGTAGGCTAATGTAGGCCAACTTTGGTTACTGAATTAGGCATACTTACCCCAAACTGTCTCAACGAGTACAAAATACACTTTATTGCGACATATATGCAAATAACTTCCACCATGATCACCTCATTCCACTTCTTTAAATCAGGTTAACTAATCATTCCATCTTTTTAAAGAGTGTCAATCTAAAAGAAAACCGATAAGGGTTTTAAATATTATATCTCTGTCTGTAGGAGAAATGTATAGAACAAACTATGTTAGTGGGACCCTTGTCATGCGTGCACTGAAACATTATGCTCACTAATGATGGTTATAATAAAATTATAACCAAAGTAGCAGGTTTTCTTACATTGGACTTGCAAAACTAATCACAAGTAAAGAAATTCATAAGAAATCTCTCTAAAGCAGGCCTGACATCTCAAAGCTAAAAACGGGATATTTTTTAATATCAAATTAGATTGTTTCCATTTTGAAAATAAAGTGGCAGAAGCATGCTCTGAAGGTCTGATACTCGTCACTTCCAGTTTTTTGTTTTTTAATCAGTTTTTTAAAGTGCAATCTTGCTGTTGTCTTGCTCCTATTCATAACTAATACACAGAAGTCTACAAACCGATGGTTTTAAATGTTACCCTCTATTTACCTTGGAATTTAAAGGCCCTGCATGTCCACACAGGTGTTTTCATTTAATCAGGCTCATCAGACCTCAGCTCAGGTCTCAGAAGTTGGGTGGAGCTATGTTGACAATTATGTGAGGTCATCAAACTCTATGAACCAATAAGAATGATAAAGGGGAAATGTTTCTGCCCTCACAAGTGCAAATAAAATTTGTTCAAATTAGACAAAGTAAATGAAAAAACCTGTGTGGGTGTACCATGGATGCCTTTAAGTTAAAATAGCCTTTTCAGTGGAGTAGCTATGTTTTAAAGCTTAGAATATTTTGAACAGAAAGCCTTGTGAAATTTCAGATTTTAACAGACCCTGTAAATGACGTCAAGCTGGGGCAAGTAAAGAATCCACAACACTGGTTGGAGTAGTGGCAGGTCTGGACAAGGTCAAAACTCTACCTGCACTCATTCTCACTTGAGTCTAAAAGAGGATGGGCTCCAGATTCCCTCATTTAGACCGACACAAAAAGTTTCACTTTTAACTGGTCAGTTAGTTTAAATATACTTAAGTAGTTGATAAGAAATCATCTATTTAATCAACACACACTGGAGGTTCACAAGGACACAGTTGGACAGATGAGTTGCTCTTGGTTCTGTGATGTCATCATACTGCACTATGGACAAAGAACGCCAATCAAGTCAGTGTAGAGGAGGCCGGGACAGATACCACACGCAGGCACATGTACAGTTTGACACTCGTGCTACATACATGTAGCATGCAATGTGAGTCTTAGGCAACTGAGGTGTATCTATAAACAGCCGCAGTCCCACTCAACTTCCAGGTTAGCCTCTGCTCCATGAGCTTCTAGTTCTCGATGTAGTTTTCTGTCCAATTACTTATGTATTCAGTATCTGAGTACAGAAGTAAACAGGAGCAGTAAACCTTGACATTTCAACAAAGGAAAAGGCACAGTTGTTTATATTTACATACAGTGAGAACCAAAAGATAGTGGAACAGAGGCTAACTCAGATGTGAATCCGAGCTTCAGCTCTCATTTGTCAGAGTATTTCTTCCCACTATGGTGACTATGACACGGAGGACAGAGACAGGGGGGACAAATCTGGACCACGTTTGTCTTGCCTAAACACGCTCTTATGAAAATCTTTGGCCAATCTTACCTCCTCTACCACCGCCATTGTAGAATTGCTGTAGATTGCTGTTTGACGTCAACACTTTTGGGGGTGTAAGGAGGAAAGTAAAGTACAGTAAATGTGAAGTTAGACACAGCCTTTGGCTTGTTACTATATACAAGCTATCGCTGTTCACCTTATGAGTCACTTCTTTTGATCCTGAGCAGCAAAGTTGCTGGTTCAAAATTCAGGACACTGGTTTTGTTCAAATATCTGGTTTTCTGAAGTAAAAACCTGTATCCTGAAAAGGATTCACCATCAGAGTGTTTTTACATTGAGAGAATATTACAACTGACTGATTTTCATGATAAAAACAACTGGTTGAGCGAATCGAGTCTAGTTGAGGCTCCAATCCCTTTTAATTTCACAGATAAGAAAGGTCTACATGACATCTTAAGTTATATTACATTTGTGCCTAAAATGAGAAGATTTTTTTTTTCAGTTTAATTTGGCTATCATAATGAGCAACATTTGTAATTAAAACACCAATCATACACACTCACAAGATTTGCAAGTGTGCAAAAAAAGAGAAAAACGAGGGTGCTATTTACACTTTGTGTACTATATGTCCTTATAATGTTTAATGCAATGACCATTACAGTATGACCACTTTAATTTGTTTTTCATGCAAATCAAGTTATTTCAATAATTTTCTTGACTCAACTGACACTATCTTGCCACTAAATGAGTCTGAATTCAACAGCTTGCAACTTATTTCAGGTGAAACTCCATGAAAAGATATTATAATTGTTTTTCTTCAACTGGCAGACTTTATAACTTACCAAAAAAGAAAAAGAGACAAATACACTTTGACTTGACTGAGACTTAACAGCAGATTTTTTTTGCAGGGAGGCACCTTATCTCTCTCTGTCCTATGAATAATGCAGAGCAGACAGATGTATCAGGCCACAGTCTGCTGGCACCAGACATGGGGGTTGGGACAGCCATCATACCTGGAAACAGGACTCCCCGACTTTGAGATTTGTTTTCTGTCTGACCTTTTTAAAAAGCTCCTTATTTTCAGTGTGCTAATGCCAAGTTGCCCCTAATGAGATGGATCTGGGCTGTTCTCTCTCCGACACCTTCAGCTGAAATACTAATGATGTAGATTAAGAAGGAGGCAAGTAAACGAGCAGCAGAGCATCTCATTGCTGTAATACACAACTCACTTCTTAGAAGTCATCTTCAAATAGGCTGAATATTTATAAGTGACATACAGCTGATGAAAATAAAATATTGTATCTTATAGTACAATCTATTTGTGTTTGCACTTAGTCATACTCACCGAAGTGAAAACAGTTTAATAAGTTAATAATAATAAGGAATCTCTTCAGTACAGTGCACCCAGACACATTTAAATGTTTAACTGACAGAAGATCCCTGTTCAAAATCCAAGTCAGAAGTTAATTAGTATCAAGTGATACAACACATTTAACTCTAGGATATTTTTCAGAATTATGCTATTATGCAGCTATATGTGTGCATGTGAAAACACCCACAGCCCTTCAAATTGAACTTTTTTCTTTTCAACTAATACTCGAGTTATTTTTAAATTAATGAGTTTCTCTCCCAGAATGCAGAGTTTTGTTTAACAGTTTCATTCAATTTATAATTCTTAGCTGTCACATTGAATTAGAATCATAGAGATTGGATAGAGTCTATAACCCAGTTTTCCAGGATACTGAAAGAGATTAGAACACATTTATTCCTGTCTATTGAACTCTGCAAAATGGTAAAAGAATGCATGCACAAATGGAATCTAGGGAAAAAAATACTCTCGAAAACCCATAAACGTACGGTATTAAACTCAAACAGTGCATTTCTAAAGACTGAGGTAGGAGGAAATTGACAATTTTATGGTTCAACCAAAAAAACCCAAAAAACCCTTCAGTACAATTCCAGTTTGATGAGCAACAATTTTAATAAAACACTATTAAAAGTAGAGGCTCTTTTGAAACATTAATCCTCTTCCCTAACCAATTCTCCTCTTGCATTCAAATACATGGTATTATATGTATATTTTTGACTGGCTGACTGTTTGGATTTTTACATCTAGTAAGCACAAAGACTCTGTTATATTTATCCCATTTTTCTTTCAAAAAGACACCGAAAGACATGTTACCTGAAGTAGGGGACTTGCAGCGGTCCTCTGATGTTGCTGAGCCCTCATTGATGTCGCACAAACCTGCAACAGAGATCACACAGTTCAACTCATTAAATCCAAAATAAAGCAAGTCAAAAAGGACAGCTGGGCTGTTCATTACGTGTGCCTATAACACTTCCTTTTCTTCTTTTTTAATCAAACATTGCCACTTCAGAACATCAGATGTCAACTGCCCCTAGAAATATTGCATGTTTTTGGGAGACTGGCTTAGAGCATACATAGAAATGGATGATTTCCACACCTGATGTTCTTTTCGTTTGACAGGTAAGTGTTCCACTCATACATTGGGTATACAACTCATACTTTAAACATGAGGGAGATTAAGGCAACTTTAACGTTTCTTTATCCAGTTTTAAAGCTAAACTCTCCTTTTCCCGTGTGTGTGTGTGTGCGCATGTGACATTGTCCTGTGAGGCAGAAAGCCAAGCAGACAGCAGTCCCTGTTGGCAGAGAAGCACAGCTGGACGTCTGATTACTGCTCACACTCGCCAAGCTCTGACAGGTGCCAGCCCACTGCTTACCAGTCACTGACACCAGATGCTCTGTGTGTATTTACATGTGTGTGTGCTTGTCTATATGGGAGCATTTGCCTCTGTGTGTGTGTGTGTGTGTGTGTGTGCGTGCACATGTGTAGCATAGCATATTTGTGCACAAACACTCACAAACCCCTCGGCATTCACACACAAGCCTTACTAATCCATCCATCAAACTTTTGGTTGAGTCTGGGCGGTACGTCGCCATGTCACTGCGGCATCATCTGTGTAGATGCATTTTCATCATCTAACACATGGTGGCAGTGTGTCCATCCTGAAAGGGTCCCATTATCTTTCAGTGTTACTATGAAGGTTGGTGCAGTGTGTGTAAAAGGGATGGGCTGTGTGATAGAGAGAGAGAGAGAGAGAGAGAGAGAGAGTGTGAGTGTGTGTGTGAATGAGAAGAGGAGAGAAGGAGAGAGTCAGATGGACATAGGGACAAAGAGAGAACGTCGACCAAAGCCAGATGTAGGAGTGTTTGTGTTGTCAGAGTGCTCTGTCTTGCATTAGCCTTATAAACTAAGTCAGTAAAGCATCATTTTAGCTGCAACGTATGTTATTTATTTCTCTCCATGAGGTCATAAGACTTATTTCCTTCTAATATTTGGTTCAGTTTACAGTTAAGGGAAGTTGGACCTCTTAGGTTGCTACATTTTCAGAGTGGTTGTTGTTAGTAAGCTCCAGTGGTACAAACCCATCATGTACACAGAAAGACTGATTGTAATTATAATTCTAACCCAGACCTTCACTGAAAATAAACCAAGAATACCTGAATACACAGATTTTGATCACAGATACGATCCTTAAACCTGCCATCTGTCATGTTAGGCTTCATTCTCATTGGAGCTTAACATGATTGTTTATCCTCAGTGTAGTTTGTATGTGCTTACTGTATTATAGTCAAGTATGGTTATGAAGGAGAGGACAATTGTAGTAACAAATTCTGCTTGTCACAGGAAGAAAGAGTCAAAGTTGTTCCTATGGTATGAGAACAAAAGTTGATGAGCAGTACTTGATGTTCATTGATTTTTTGTGCAATTTTCCCCAAATGTTTCATTTGCCTTTAAAATAAGAGCAGGATTTACAGATCATGGTTCAACTTATTCAGATGCTGAGACACATTTTTAACTGAAGAAATGTCCGCCCCTTTATTAGCTGACACCTACTCAGTACTTGATATACAGTATTTAATTGTATATACAGAGCAGTGCTAATGCAAACTTACTGACAGAAGAGTGAACAGGATCTTAGTCATCTTTTGCTGATCCCAGAGACTTTGACAACCTTCAGAGCTTTCAAAACTTGATGTGTAGCCATTTAGCTTTTGAAACTGGACAAATATAAAGTATATGAGATCATTCAGCTGTGGTGAGTGATTACCTCCAGAGGGCTGTCGTGTCTTTCTTGGAGAGCGGGGCTGTCTCTGGTAGGGGTCATTGGAGCCGTACAGCTCGACCGTCCCTAAATTGAGCACAACTGTCTTCTGGACATAGTCCACCACCGCCAGACCGTTACTGTTGCCAAACACCACACTGAAGAGGGGTTACAGAGTAGCAGGAGGGAGGAGAGAAAGAAAGAAACAAAGACGAAAAGGCAATAGAGAAGAGGAGATACGGGTTAGAGAAACTTGGTTATGGGGTGTAATTTGGTTTTTGGAGTTTTAAAGAGGCTGCAGTCAGAGCACAAACAGCTGGAATCCCCAAATTTTCATTTCAGTTATAAATTGTGTTGACAGGCCTGGTTGTCACCGTAGGCAAATATTACCAACGGGACTTACATCCTCACTTGACTGCTTGGACTGCAAGATTGTGTGCCTGTCTTAGTAGTAGTTTTAAACACATATTTTTGTCTTCATAAGATGTTCGAAATAGTTTTTAGTCATATTTTTATCACTTCAGATGAAAATGCTTGATGCAGATAAAATACCTAACAGGTTTACTAAACAAAAACACTGGGAGCTGTGATGTTGCTGCATCTATACTTACAGGCCGTAGGAGGAATTGAGCGCCAGACTTGTGATCTGCTGAGGAGGCTCTCCACTCACCCACACTAACTGGACCACCAAATCTACCTGGTAACCTGGGGACTGCTTCATAGGAGTGCTGCGCACTCTGGAGAGAAAAAGATGGAGTGAAATGGAGGGGAACAGATACCGCAAGAGAAACAGAAAGGAGGGGGAAAAAAGGCAGAGAAACAACAAAAAAAAGAAGAATGACAAGTGGTGCAGCTGCAGTTCTGAAGCAGTTGTGTGTTGAGCGTCTGGCATAAGTGGTTGCAAGGGGATGATGGGGAGGCTGTGGTTGAGAATGCTTCAGGCGCCGACTAAGTCTGTGCAAGTGTGCTTGAGGCAGAAGGCAAGACTCTCGTGTGTATGAGTGTGTATGGGTATGAGTGCGAGCGCTCCTGGTGCTTATGAGAGTTTATGTAAGTGTGTGCGTATATGTGTGTGTGTGCGTGTTTCATACTTGAGGCAGGGCATGTTGCCTCCGTCAGAGTTGTTGCTGCTGGTGGAGGGGTGCGATGGTGGGCCACTTGTCTGAGGGGAGGCACCAGGGGTGGGAAGCGCCGACGTCTGTTCCCCCCCTCCACCCCCGCCTTCTGGAGACTCTGTGTCATTCAGCTCATACTGCATTCGCACCTCTAATAACTATATAAGGCAGGAAACACACACACATACACATTCACAGGAGAAATTATATTAGCAGTCAAGTAAAGGCACAAAATTCTTGTAAACAACAATTCCTCATGAATTCCTCTGAGGATGAGAATAATCATTCGACCGTGAATGACATCCACATACATTCACAGAGTCACTTTGATGATAGAGATTTGTTTGATGTGTGTGTAGGCAGACTGAGAGTCAAAGAGGTACTCCAAGACTGAAATATTCCATTCCTTCTAATGCCTCCTTCAGGCTATTTCTCTCCAACCTCCGCCTTCGCACACACACACATCACCTAAACTCACACATATATATATATATATACACACACACACGCACACACACAATGCTCATAAGCTCCTCTCTTTTGCATTCTGTCAGTCTCATTAGCCCCACTGATATGTGGGAGTAAAGAGTGATCAGTGCCCTTCTTCAGATTCTCACTCCCGCCCGTCTCTGTCCTCCTCTACCTTCATTTCTGCAAGGTTATAGAGAGGTGTTTGACCTTGCGCAAAGGGAGGCTGTTCTCCTAATTACAGTACAGCTCTCTACCACTGCGTATCTAGTCCTGATTCACATCCCAGTCACACACACACACTTGGAGTGTAGGGAAAAAGTGTCTGAAATTTCTCTGACACATGCATCAGCGCTGGCTGAAACTCACTGGCGGTCTTTTAATTCATCCTCTTCAACAAGTGCTGCCAAGGTGCTCTAGAGCAAGGTTCTTAGAGTCTACTGATTCTTATATAAAGTGTCTCTGAGTGCCCTGAAAAGTGCTGTATAAATAAAATATATTATTATTATCATTATTGTTCAACTAGAGCTGCAACAATTTGATGATTAATCCGTTTGTCAATCGACAGAAAAAAAACTTGGCAACTAATTGATAATTGGTTAATAGTTTCAGTCATTTTTAATGTAAAAATGCAGAATATTCCCCAGTTCCAGCCAGATATTTGTGAGGATTTGCTGCTTATTTTAGTCTTAGATGATAGTAAATTCAGTTTTTATGGATAAACAAAACAGGAAATTTGAGGACGTCACCTTGACTGTTGTTTTCTGGCATCTCATAGACCAACAACTAATCAATTACTCGAGAAAGAAATCAGCAGATGAATCGATAATAAAAAATAACCCTCGATTCAACCTATATCCAGTTCATGAAAACTTCTGTTTTTTTGCACTCCATTTATTTCAAAGAACAGAATAATTACACATTTAGGACAAAGAGTTTGAAATCATGAACGGCACCAGCTAGAATCATTAAAACTGATTAACAGACCTGCAAGGAAAAACAAAAAATCACAGTACCGCCCACGTACTTTGATTGACAAGCGATCTCCGTGAAGTCTAGTGCAACAACACCACAGCAATGACTGCTTGGTGAGAAAACTGTTGCCAGAATTATATATAAATAAAGGATCTTGCTGGTTACCAATTTAACACTCCACCGCTCCTAGTCTAACATCAGAAACTAAGCCTATATATGCGTGCTCCTTTTCACTTCTAATATAGGAGCTGCGAACATGCACACACAGATTAAACAGCATTTCTCTTTATGTCATTAAACACTGAGTCACATCACACCCCCATAAGCACTTACGTTGCCATCAAGGCAGATTATAATGACGGTCTAGCTTTGCTTCTTCACTGCTCCGTCTGTTGGCATGGCAACCATATTGCCTTTGACTAGGCAGATATTCGAGTACGTGTGTGTGTATGTGAAAGGGGAAATAGATGTTTTTTCTGTTAACGTATTAAAAAAAAACAACCAAGAAAGACGCATTTGACCCATAATGTAAACTGTTACCCACCTGCACCACCTCAGTAGTTACTTCCAGCTTACTGAAGCGGTAGATGATAACATTGGCTGACACCCCAGCCACACACAGCATCCTGCTCTCAGGGCACCAGGCCATGATCTGAATGGCAAAGGGGTCTTCATCTGACACTTCCATGCTGCTCTTGTCCTCCTTGGATCGGTTTCTGTCAAACACCTTGGCTGTTTTGAGCTTGTAGAGCACCTGGAGCATTACTAGAAAAAAAAAGTAGAAAAGAGAGTAGGATCAGTTTTTATCCAAGATATCAGATATATACAGATATATACAGTAGTATACAAGTTTTGAATTTAAGTTGTGTGTCATTTTCTTTTGTTCATCCTCCCTTTCTGACTTCAAATTTAATTAAAGCTTAAAATGTACTTTGTTGTCTATTGTTTGTTTTAAAATTCTAAAAAACAATTATAATTTGGGGAAGCATGACGGATGACGGGAAGCTTAGCTGTTGAGTGGACTCACTTGCAGAGGCATCCCAGAACTTCACAGTTCCATCAGCGTGCCTGAGAATTCAAGAGATGAAGAGAAAAAAAAGGAATGAGAGATTCTGAGATCCTGTTGTCCTACAATTGGATAGATAAAAGTTTGCATTTTGAATTCCAGTCTTCCAGATTATGCAAATATCAACACATAGACACCTCACACATCTGTTCCTAACAAAATTTGACTATTTTTCATTATATATAAATTATCTAGCAAGGCTGTTTAACCAGGAAATAAGCGGTAGGTACATTATATTGTCCAAAGTTTGTGGACACTCCTGACAACAAACTTTTTGAATACTTTTGGTCTGAGGCTGTTAGTCCCAAAATACAGGAAAATTGAATGCTAATTCAACATGACATTGCCTCCATGCACAAAGCGAGGTCGATACAATCAATCAAGCAATCAATCAATCAATCAAACTTCATTTATATAGCACCTTTCAAACAAATCAAAGGCAATACAAAGTGCTCAGAGATGGTTTCCAGTGATGGTCTGCACAAAGTCCTTAACCCCATCTAAAACCTTTGACATGAGTTGGAGCGGGGCCTCATCACTCAACAGCAGCAAAACCATAGTTTTGGAACGAGATGTAAAAACAATTACACATGGGTTTAATGTTTGGGCATCCACATACTTTTGGCCAAGCAGTGAAAATAGCGTTAATAGCAGAACAACATTGATCGCTTAAAAATGAATTAAATACATGTTAAATGATTTTTCACAGGATTGCTCTCATCAGCAGGTGACAGCTTCTCCATTTGTTGTTACAGAAAATTACATTGACAGAAAAAAAAACCCAACATATTTCTGTTGTCATTTTCCCCTCACTCCTCTTTGTTTTGTTGCCGATTCAGCAGAGTGGTTTGGGAGAGGAATAATTTGCAGGCTGTGGCACTCTTAGAGAGAGAGAGAGAGAAATCCAGACAGAATATGAATACGGGATGTAGGGGTAGAGAAGAGAGGAAGAGAGAGAGGAGGGAGAGGAGCGAGAGCCTCCTACTGCCAAACCCATACCTCAATGTCACTTCTTCAGCATGTGTGTTCTGTTAAAAACGCCCCCTCTCCCCTTGTTGACAGCTTAGTGCGGGATAATAAACATCAAAACGGAGCAGAGTGCACATGACTGGAATATATAAAGACCTACAGTGAATATTTTAAGAATGGCTCCTTTGCTGTGGTGACCTGACAGTGCAGCAGAGGTGAAAGTAATGGAGTTGCATCAAGACGATAATGCTAATGCTAATGAGATAAGTATTGTCTTACCCAGTGATGATGATCTCTGGGTAGCTCTGTGTGCCTTGACCCCAGTTTCCACCACTAATAGGCCATTCCTGGATAAACAACAGACATTATATTATATTAGAGCAGATGAGAGAGTACAAGAAGAAGAATAGTTCTGTCAATATTCAGCATGTCAATAGAAACATTCTAGAAATAGATGAGATGATAAAACCGCACACGTGTGAGTGCGCATGGGAGAACAGGCAGGAGTCCTTTGTGCACGTCTCTCAGCGTGTCTTGCAATTATACATTATGCACCTCAGCGAGTGTGTGTCTCCATCTGAGTGTGTGTGTGTGTTGGTGGGGGGTTTGGCTTTGAACACGTTGACACATACAAAGGTCACCAGGATGACTCATAGTGATCTTTATGTGAGAATGCCCTCCCGCTGCTCAGCCAGGCCTTTTGCTTAACAAAAAAAAAAAAAAAAGAAAAGAAAATAAATAAAATAAAGCCGCAGCCAGGCAGCCAGTTTGGGTCAGTACATGCTGACATTTCCGACAGAAAGCTAGAACAAGGCGACAGAGAAAAGAACACAGGCATACATAACGGCTGAAAGAGCAGGGGGTCTGTCTCAGATGATACGCAGATAAGTGAAGGGAATGAGAGGAGAGAGGAGGTGTACAGAGAAAGAAGAGGATTGTTAGGTAATATGATACTATTATGTAGTCCATTTAGTTTCACGGAAACATTGATAAAAAAATACGGGAGTACCAATGATACAAATGAACCCACGCTGAACACAGTTTGTAAGCGATGGCATGCGGGGTAATGTCTTAACGTGCTCTTCATCCTGTAACCTTGTTGTTAAAGGCATATGGCATGACGGTTAGTGTAATGTGGGACATTTACATTTCTAATTTAGGCATTAAGCTCTTTTATGACACCGCTATCCAGAGCGACATGAGTGAAAATTCCACCCTCAGGATACTATTATGCTGTTATACATCATTAATCTGTTACGGGAGGAGTTACTTCGTGAAAGAGAAGTTGTAATTTATATCATTTTGTTAATTTATTTCTGTTTAAAAAGTTTTTTTTTGTCAGCGCTTTATTTTACAGGTCCGCAGTTTCATCATAACTTACTAATAATTTCCAAGGAAATTTCCCCAACAAGAACTATGTGATTTGGTAGTAATTATAGTGAGAAGACATTGTGCATAATGGTACATTCAATTAATTAATTTCTTCTTTAAACTTGAACTTCATTAAAAATAATTACTTGAATTTAAATTTCAAGGAAGTTCTTGTTTTCCCTATAACTAGTACTATGTTTCTTTCCAGGAAACTTTCTCCGGACTTATTAGGAAAACATTCAGAAATTACTGTGCCGTGAAATAAAGTGTTACCAGTTTTTCAAACCCTTCATTTTAAGTCCCCCTCTACTAAAAAATGTGTTCTGCCTGTTGTAGTTGAATGTTTGACCGTCACTGTGCAGAATGATGTATCTGCAGAGTTTGACACTAGAGGGCTGTTTTCACATTCATCTGCTGAAGAGGGAAAGTTTCTCTGTGCTAATTCAAAGTCTGAATTTGAGGGGTGGGCCTGAAGAGCATGATTTGGGACATCATAACCAGTCCGGAGGCTAATGGTGGTCGAGTGTGCAAGTTACAGAAGTGTGATGTGGAAACTTGAAGCCTCCAGTGCACAAACACTGAGAATGGATTTTTTGGTGAAGGAGGAGACATCTGGTATCCAGCAGTTAAATTTTTGAAATGAAAAATATTTGCATATTCACTGATTATACATTTTTCAATGAGAGAGAAGGAATAGATGGAATTTTAAGGTTTTTAATGAGATAATTGTACTTTTTTGAGGAGAAAACATATTATTATGCCAAGCAGAGTATTTTTTTATATAACTTACAATATGTCTGGAGGGAGTCTTTGAATTTCTCATGGCTGCAATGCTTCCAATACTGAGAGGAAGCATGCATATCTTTTTCTTCAACAAATTCTTCTCTCTTTTTCCTTTTATATGCCAAAACGTAGAAAGAAGCCTTTGCTCTTTAATTCTTAGGGTCTGAATCCAAAGCCTGATATTTACCACTTTTTTGCAGGTGAAAGATCTTCTTTCCACAGCAGTAAAAAAAAAAGACACAGCACCAAACAACAAGATGCGTTGTTACAACATACTGTATATAATACCTTTTTGCTGTAGCCCTGTCGTTTCTGCCGCGAGCCAACAGAGTAAAGTGCAGGTATGAGGTCCACAGGGCAGTCGGCAAAGTACTCGCAGCAGGTCACAGGAGACTCGTGGATAGTCAGAGGATAGGGGTTCTCGAATATGGGGTAACTATTAAAAAGAGAGCACAGACAAAGTCACTCTTAATGACAGTACATTAGTCTGTCTGCCCAGCATCAGTACATTAGTCTCATTCAGTACTGTACTGCACGGTTGCTTCAAGCTGGCGGCCAAATCGGGATCCAATAAATGCTAAACATCTACAGAGAGATTTATGAAAGTAAGTTGTTATCATGATATAACGGGCCATATATAATAAAGATAATGAGCAATAACAGGTCGACTGAGAGAGTCAAGATGATGAAGAGTTATTTCATAAAGAGTCAGACTCACCCATTTTGTGCAAGGTCGATCACCACTAAATCCTTTTCTAGAAGGACCACCACAGCGTAAGGTTCCTGAAAATCTGCACAGTGAAACAAAACAAGACAAGCCATTCATCACACCGCGCTTTATAGTAAGTCCTGTAATTCCTTGAGAGTGAGAGAGAACTCCCCCCTGAAATCTGCAAACCACAGGGGAAGAATTCCTCAGACTTTATATGGCAAATGTTATTATCATATCTGTGCCCTGAAGACGTGAGGGCAGGAAAGCTTAATGCTTCAAATTTATTAATCTATGTGATTTATATCTGTGGGGGATATTTCCCTGGTTAAATATTTGTATCAATCTGATTTGGGAGTAAAAATTCATATTCCACCTTAAGATGAGTCTCTGTTATAATGGATTTCAAACCACTGTAATGAATTAATTGATAAAAATGAATACACTGATTCCATTAACAGACATATACATATTAACACAGCCAGAAAAACAGAACTGCGAGAAATGTTCATAATACAAACAGAACATAAAGATCATTAGAATATGTTTTCAGTGAAAGTATGCAAAGCCACACAGCTTCCTACTGTCGGCCACTTAACCAGAGCAGCTGCGGGTTAAACGCTTCACTAAAGGGCACCTTCACCAATTTATGGGAAAGGAAAGAAATACAAATCCGCTTTTCTGACCTTAAAATCGCCTGCTGCCTGGGTCCACTGCAGTAATAAAGCACAGACTTTTAAATTATGTATAGAGAGCAGCTACAGTTCCTCTTTTCATTTGGATGCCTCATTTGGAAATAACATCACACACCATACAGACAGTATGTCCATAAGTGTGTGTTTGTGTGTGTGTGTGTGTGTTTACTCAAACCAATGTTTGGAGAAGAATCTGTTGTTTAGAGCAGCAGGTCAAAGGCCGTCACAGTATGCCAAGGCTGAAATACTTTGAAAACTGTTGTCACTACATCTTTCACTGTCCTTCTCTTTTTATTTCCCTGGCACTGGTCTACAAATGATTCACATCCTGTTGTGAATTGTTATGTAAGTCCAGCTCTCTGTATCCATCCTGTCTGTTCGTTTCTGCATTTGGGAGATGGAAATAACAACAGCATTTATGGCCAGCCTGACTGCTAATTTACCTAAAGATACAAACCGATAAATTAACTAAAAAAAAGTCCAAAAAAAAATCTTTTATATGATAAAGAGAAAGTTTGTCCACATTGCAAATAAGGACGTGAAAGGCAAATAAGTAATGACATAAGTTTAAAATAAAAACACATTGGGTGAGTACCTCAGCTTTAATTTGGCTAACAAGGCAGGAGATCTAGCATCTTATTAGATAAATTCTTAACAGTTACTACTTACTTGTTTTTTCCAAAGCTTTATCTTGTTGCCTTTCTCAACAGATGCTCAATACAGAGCATCTGCTGAGAAAGGCAACGAGATGTAGTTGAAAGCTTCAGAAAAGCCAAGCAAGTGGACCCTGTGATGAGATTTTTTTTTTGTCAAACTGTGACTTCCAAGTGGTCAAAAAAGCTTTTGATCAAATTTAGTTTGCTCTGAGTGACATTGTATTTCTTTTTATGAGTTCTACTTCACCTTTTAATCTTGACTGCATACTGTATCTCCCTGCTAGTTTTTCTTCATGTACTTGTATGCATTTAATACTTTGTCTGACATTTTTTTCAGTCATTGGTGTGCGAATTGCATTTATGCACATTGCATCATCTGCAGCAACATCATCATGAATTATCAAAATCGTCTACACACTAAGCATGAACACACACACACATCAGCCAGACATGCATTGTGTAATCCAAAGACCCAGGAATGTCCATTACCAGATGAAATCAGCGGGTAGTGACATCAGGTTGCTTGTGACATAATGAAGTCACCATTATTACACAACTCACTAATCCTTCCTGTAGCTGTATACTCTATGTGCCAGATAACGCTGCACCAGAGTTTACATACTGGATTACATATCATTCAGCCCCACTCCGACTTGTTTTAGCTGTTCACTCCTCAATACAGGATATATAACAATAATTTAATTTAGATGGAAGGCTATTGTGTACAAAGAGATGAAATGAAAATGTAATATTCTGTGTGTCGGATAATGAAAGTGGAATAGGATCCTTCCCCTTGGGAAATTTCAGATTTATTACAGCAACACACTAACACAGGGGCAAGCCGTCCGACATAATTAAAAAACATAAAGGTGTTTGTGAATTTGTGTGTATGTGTGAGCCTAATGCATTCTCAGACAGGAGGATGAGATTACAAATCAGCACTCAGACACACACACACACACACACACACACACACACACACACACACACACACACACATACACACACACACACTCTAAACACGTGTGTGCACAGCCACAACAAAACACACATCCACACTCACCGTTAGGGTATGGTGTCTCACAGAGTGTGAGGAAGTCTACTATAGGGTAGTCCATCTCCAGCACAGCTGTACTCTTCCCGTGCATTACCGTCAGACAAGGCCGCCGGCCCACCGTGTCGTAGGAGAGACCACCAGAAAGGATTATGAAGGGTTCCCTAGAACAACACACACACACACACACACAAATATGCAAGGACATGAGTGGCTTTTTATATACACTCATACACTACACACCTCTTGGTCCAGCTTTATTATCATTGTTATTGTTATTATTGTTGTTGCTGTGCTTCTCTGTGTCTCCCTCTCCTCTCTCCTCCTCCCTCTTTCTCTCTCAACCCAACCGGTCAAGGCAGATGGCCGCCCACCAAGAGCCTGGCTCTGCTTGAGGTTTCTTCCTGTTAAAAGTGAGTTTTTCCTCTCCGCTGTCGCCAAGTGCTGCTCATGGGGGAATGTTGGGTCTCTGTAAATTAAAGAGTACAGTCTAGACCTGCTCTATGTGAAAAGTGTCCTGAAATAACTTCTGTTGTTATTGCCCAAGACACATTTTAAAACAAAGCATGAACAGGATCTAATAAACATAAAGTAGAATTATCACCTTTCTGATAATGTCAACAAAAATTGAAAATGTATAAGCTTCGTAAAAGTAGAATTTATGGCAGAGCTGTTGTATTGGATTGCATTAGATTGGACAGGTGTTCCTAATAAAGTGCTCAGTAATTGTACATATTATTGCCAAAAACAGTTTCTGATTGGCTGACAGAAGGCAGAACACCTTATTGTAGATCCGGTCAACAGCTCCACATTGGTCGTCGGTGCACATGTCTCATAGTGCAATCTAGAAACACCATTTTGGACTGACGACCAAAGATTTTACCATGTTTCTCTCACAATTGTAAACTTTCTTCTCAAACAACCCAAAATCACACAGTGTAAAAGGGCCTTTATGTGTCCTGATACACAAAAATAAGGTTAGAGTGAATAATTTTGATGAGATGAATGCTTGTGAGATGAAGGAAACTCACAAGTTATTTCAATATCAGAACACAATATATCTATTATAACCTACGCAGTAACAACATAATGGCAAGAGAGGAGGGGTTGCAAATGAGAAATAGTTGATTTTGCTGGATTGATGCAACACTGAGTTCTGGTTAGCTTCCAGTCTGAAGAACACACACATCTGTAAGTCACATTGCCTCAGCAACAGCTTTTAATCCCAGTACTGTAAATAACTTTGATGTGTCTTTTGCCTCAATTGTGTATAAATAAGCATATTCACGTCCAAACATGTGTACGTGTGTATGTGTGTGAGACAGAGAGTGAGAGACCTTACCCATTTCTAGTGGTTTTGTACTCCACTTTGAGAATGGGTTTACAAGGCTCTGGCTTTTTCCCGTCCTTGGGCTGTTTTCCTAAAAATAGAACAAACAGAAAATTACTTTAGTTTGCGAGTTGACTCCCTCTTCAACCCCTCTCCTCCTTTTACGGTCCCCCATCTCCTGTCATCGCATTTTCTTTTCCCCCCAGAAGATGCACTTAAAAATGCTGCTCTGAACAGTAGTCATGCAATAACAAAAGGCTATTCATCAGAGAGGGAAAAGACAAATGCAGGGGCAGGGACATGCAAAGAAGGTGTGACGATCATGGATGATTTACAGAATCCATCTATCCAAACCTCAAGGGAGGTCCATGTAAAGGAAATTTGCACATTCATCATATGTATGCCGACCTATTCATGTTTTGTAACAGAATGCAGAGTGCATGGCTGAATATATCTAGAATGTTTTTGAAGAGCCTGAAGGCAGGTTATACAAGGCAGGTCTGTATAATAAAGAACTACTTTTAATAACTACATCTAAATAACAGATATCTAAAAAAAGACAATTAAAGGAGGACTTATAAGCCTTACTTAAACCTGTCAAAGGAATTTGCATAATAGCCCATTAAATACCAAACTAATTATGCATGTGGCAGTGGGAGAAACAACTAATTAAAAAGCCTGTGTGGTGAAATCCTTTCTGCAATCCCCTATACACAAAACCAGCTTGAGAAACTGGTTAGATGTTTTTTTTTTCCTTTTATTTAATTTCTTTCTTTGTTCCTCTTTCTGACTTTCTTGCTTTCTCTGTCCATTTGTCGCACTCACACACACACACTTTCTCCCAGGTCCTTCATCTGGGTGGACTGTCAAAGTGCTCTGTGGGGTGAGTAGGTGTGTGGGGAGACAGAGGAGTATGGATTAAAATACATCTTCAAAAGAGCAGACTCACTCTATGCAGGAAATAATCAGAGCACCAGCAGTAATGTATGCATATACAAAGTAAAGTAAACAGAGGCAGGACATAATTGAACTGACAATAATCCTCTGACTGAAATGAGGGAATGATGAGGGAGCCATGTAGGGAGACTCTTGAGGGATGGCTACGATAAGCACAGAGAAGGTCACGTGACAGTCAGAGGTAGTTAAAGGCATTTGTACAGTATGTGGATAGTAAAAGTTGCAGTGTAAAAAAAACAAAGTGACAGGACCAAGCAGAATCAATGGCCCTGTTCACACCTGGCATTAAAATGCGTCTTGAGTGATCCGATCACAGGTGGACAGCTCTAAGTACAGGTCTGAATGCAGCCAAGATGCATTGAGGACACAAATAAGAGGTAGAGTGGGTCGTCTACAAATTGGAAGACCGGCGGTTCGATCCCTGGCAACCACTTCCATCGGCGTATGAATGTGTGTGAATGGGTGAATGTTGACATGTATTGTAAAGCGCTTTGAGTTATCCGATGGCTCAGACCACATTTGGAGGTGGTCTAGGCCGTGTGTGGCCACATTGTTTAAGCAGTGTGTACCAAATGTGTCCTGGGCCAACTGACGTCCTCTGCATAAGCGGAAGTGCATACTCATTAGTGTGAACGGTATCATATTTAAGTCCGAAACAACAAGGGGCGACTGGAGCAGAGAGTATGAAGTTAGCAGTATAGCTGTGAACGTAGCAGTGCAATGTGTTTACAGTTTAGGCTGTATGTGGCAGTGAATAAATGCTAAACTCCTCAAGACTCAAGTCAAGTTCCTGTGTCTTGCTTGCCACCTGCTGATTAACTTGAAGGGGGTTAGCCCTGAAGTTAGCATTAATGGGTAAGCCTAACCTGACCAGGCTCACTTAAGGTGGACTGACCTTTAAGATGGACCAGCTATTCTCATTTGAGTGACGATCTCAGCCACTCCTAATGGAGAAATGTCTGGCTGCTGAGTGTCTCCTGAGTTATGCTCTCTTCTGCACCGTATTTGGTCTTACCAAACAGAAATGATGTATTTGTTTATTTGCATATAGAGCAGGGAGGTGAGATCCGATCACAAGTGGTCACTTGAGACACATGTGGAGACGCATTCTAATGGCAGGTGTGAACTGACTGAACTACTTAGAGGTGTCCACTTGTGATCAGATGCATTAATGCCAGGTGTGAACAGGGCCAATGAAGAAGTGGACAACACATCTGTTATTGTTAATCAATGTAAGTATAATTAATTTAAATCAGCAGTCTTTGCTTTTTATGTAATAACCTCTGGAAATGATTGCTATCTCACATAAACTTTATCCTCTGCAAGTATTTGTATAATATATGAAAATCAACTCAGTCACTTAGACCAGTTGTGACTCCTAAATACAAAAAAATGTCTACTTGTAACCCCTTAGGAATAGTGATTTTTCTGTCTTAGACTGTTTAATCTACATCATTTTTAGACGCCTGAAGAGATGAACTCAAACAATATTTCATAAGAAAAAAGCTTTTAGAGAAAACTATCAAATATAAATAGTTTTTTCATATTTCCTACCTCAGGAAATACCACTTATTTTTACTAGACTTTATTATTTCAGAATACTACTACAAATATTCAAACTGTTGTGGCTCCACCAATTTTACAAATCCAGTTCAGTCTACTAGTCAGTAAGGGTGCAGCTCAGCCTGTAGAAACAGTTGTACAGTGTAATGTCTTCTGCAGCACTAGAGGGAACTTTTCCAAAGTCTGAAAAAAATAAACCTGATAATGTCATCTGGGTTATTTTGGCTTTGGCTTGCAAAGTACAGGCTGGCAGAAAGCTAGTGTTCTTGGGGAGTGGAGTTTGAAAGACGTGGGCATTTACCAGGCATGGAGAGTCTAACAAAAGATGCTACTGATTGCATTATCGGAAATGTAGGATAGAGTTTTTTTAGGGGCTTCACTTAATAGCGACTAATGGTCTGGGTCCAAAAGTCTGAGACCACTTTCAGCAAAGCGGTCTCAGACTCAGACCAATAGGTGTCACAATATAATTCTGTGTTTTATTTATTTTATTAATTTAGCTTTTAAGGCATATAAATGGTGCACAGCACTGGACAACAAGGTCAAATTGATTACTATTCTCTGTGTTGAGTGATTAAAATGTTCAAGGATAGGAAAAAGATCAAGTATAAGACTGTGAAGTGTAAAGTCATGGTTAAGACTTTGTATCAATTGAGATC
This sequence comes from Thunnus thynnus, assembly GCF_963924715.1. Classification (NCBI taxonomy): domain Eukaryota; kingdom Metazoa; phylum Chordata; class Actinopteri; order Scombriformes; family Scombridae; genus Thunnus; species Thunnus thynnus. Next base: position 17,832,296 of record NC_089534.1, read on the forward strand.
AGAGCCTCATTGTCTTCACAATACAATACAATATGCTTGGATTATGTTAGTATATCAGTTGGTGCCATAGGTTAGGGTTGAAGGAATAAGCAGCCCACCCAAGTACTGTAAAGTGAGATCAACATGCACATGCTGTGTGTAAGAGTGTGTCTCCACCTCTCCTTACCGTGTGGGGTGATTGTCTGTATGGGCTTGCCCTGGCCTCTGACGTTCCATATGGTCAGAGTTCCGTCTGAGTGACTGCAAATGAACTGCTTGCCCTCGTGATGCCAGGCAACTGAGTGGATCGCCTAGGAAACAACAGGAGGAGGGGGGGTCAGCGGTTCAGCAGGATGAAACATCATGTGCCACTATGTTCCTCACGCTACAAGTTTGTTGCATTGCCGCAGCCATACGGTACACAATGTTCATATGTGGGTTAAACACCCGAGACTTTGGATTATATACTATTGCACAGATGGTGAAAGTGAGATAAAAGGATCTGGTCTCTGGCTTCAGAGCATTTCCGGTAGCATAAATGAATATATTAGAAGAAGCCTTTTTATGAGCCATTTGCTGATTGTGGAGAGAAGCAGGAATGGATAGGTCATTTTATTCAGAAATGCCAAGAGGAAGATTTTATTAGCATAGTTATGAATTTAAAATACTATTTCATAAAGATACATTCCCTGGGAAATGTCCTCAGCATTCAATATAACTGTACCACAGTTGAAATGGTGCATTTAGGTTAATCTAGTGTCATTTGGAGCCATGGATTTAAGATACTTGTTATGATTTAAGGTAAAAGTAAAAGCATTTAGTTAGGCAGAAAATAGAGTGGGAAAGAGAGAATATCATAGGAATCACAATTTAAAAGATTGAGGTTGAGAGTTGTGAATAGTGTGCATTAAATAAGTAAGTGGAGTTCAGAAACAATTGCAAGATTAAAAAAGGAAATAAAAGTAATCACAGTTCCAATATGTACAGTGTTTACTGGAATTTCAGCAATAAAAGGGGGAAGTTTAAGAGGCAACCTTTGAGTCAGGGCTGCAAAATCAAGACAAAAGCATAGGTGAAAAAAAAACAAAGAACCAAATGCAGAGATTGACACAGAGACAAGCAAAGAAAGATAGACAAGAGCTGGAGAGACGGTGCCCTCTCTGCCCTCTCATCGTCCCTGTCATCTGAACAGTTTTGTTGCCGTTGGAAGCCAGGCTCATGATGATTTATCATCTGACAAGCAATCATTGAAAACACAATCATGACCAAAGTATGTCAGTAAAGGGCAACCTTGCTTATTGATGCCCTTTTCATAACTCATAATTAAACCTGCGCGAACGTTTTGACATTAAGTAAATATGATGACGTGCGCCGAATCTGCGTGAAGCTCACAGCAGCTTCCAAAGCAGTTTTACAGGGTTTGTCACATGAATTTTTACACGCGTGCTTGTGGCCTTTTCTTATCAGAATACCTGCAGGATCAGTAATATCTCCCACCACGAGCCCAGAGCTTTGTCGTAGGGGGAAAAAAAGACACATTTCAGAGACACATTCTCTTTTGCCATTTTAGCTAAAGCTCTACTTAATGTTTCGGTGTGAACTCACCACCGGTCATCCATTATCACCTTGTCTCGCAAATGCTGCACTTTGTCTCACGTCGCTCATCTGAAATGAATGATTACCTTGCTGTCGATGTGAGTACACGTTCGGGTTAAGTCAATCTCCTCCAATTGCAACTGCCATTTATTTATGTGTATATCAATTTTGCTTTCAGTGTGCCATTAATCATAAATTGTGCTGCGTGTCAGGTTCACCGAAGAGTTTTTCTGAAAATCCGCTAAATGAGATGGCTCCATTGTCGGCTTGTGTATTGTATGACACATGAGATATACCCATCTAATGTTATCTGTCCCAAAATAAATTTTATCATGCTTATTTGTTCTGAGGGGCAACGAACCTCCTCTATTGCCTGCTGGGGAAGTATTCTTCATATTGTCTTGCATGGCCAGACCTCAAACTCACAAGGTTCAACTTAATAGAGAATATGTTTGCATGCACAAAAAATAATGAGAGCTTCCTGAGGTGAATGCTTTCAGAATGACAGCCTTAAGGATTTTTCAGAGGTCTCATTATCCTGCATTTCATTGGGATTTCCTCCAGGTCACTGTGGGCTTGATGAGACCAGGGGTCTGGTTATGTGACATCATGCCGTATAGACACACAGACTCACTTATTTCATTATCCTCTTAGTGACTCATTCCCTTCCACTCCCGCAACGACACACAAACTAAACATGACTTCAGCTCTGAACCTGCAGTATCTCACTCCATTTTTACAAGTTTTTCTTTGGTTATGGAGTTTCTTGATTTCCTGTTTTCTTGGAAGTAATTACAGGCACGATGAGTAACCACTTAGATGTCCTATTTAAGACGATGCCGGATGTGTGTCCTTGTAGGCAAAGTAGCAGGGATGGTGGGATGCAGAAGCCCAGAAGGAGAGAGAGGTTGTCAAGGATTTGCTGCCAGAAGTGATTCACCGGTGTGCAGTGCCAGGTGGTGTGGATGTAGTTCAGATTCTGTGAAAATTTTAACCATACTATGCCAAAGAAACATAATTTAATCATATTATACTGTATGATTTATATGTCATATGGAAAATAGTCATGCAGACTTAGGTCCAGACATCAGTATATTGAAACTTAATGCTCATAGTAAGATAATATCATGTACATTTTAAAGCGAAAGTCATATTGAAGATATTTTAATGAATTCTGATACTAGTGAAGGAGGGTATAAGTTGTTGACTGTGGCCTAGATAGAGGATTTGAGGAGCATATACTCAATACAATGCTAAACACTAAAACTTCTCACAATTTTTATGAGAATAAAGCCCTCATTCACCCATCGTAAATGCCCTGACAGTGATAGACTGAGTTATAGAACTCTATCAGTGCATTGTTGGCCGTGACAGTCCCAATAGGCAACAATGCGCTGTGCTTAATTGGAAAATGAGTAGGGTAATTGAAACACATGGTACTCATCATATCAAACAATACCAATTAAAAAGAAAATTTCATGATTCATTACATTAGGTCAGTTTTCACAGATTGGTCTTTGGGGGATTGGGGGGATGAGAGAATTCAGTCAACATTTATTAGAGTCACACACACACACAAGGAAATGTGTCCCCACACATAGGCACGCGCACACACACACACACACACACACACGCTAAGACAAAGACAAAAACAAACACACAAAATGAGATCGGTGAAGAAAAATAGACGTACACATAAGCATGCATATCATAGACGTAATTAGAATAGCTTCTGCCAGCATTGTGTCATACTGGGACACAAAGACAGCTTAGCCCTGAAGTGCCACACACACACATACACACACACACACAGAGGCTCTCACAGCAATGGTAATTCAGTTCAAGTAGAAAAACATTCAACCAAAAAAGGCTTAATCTAAAAAACAAGCATTTGGGGGCAAGTATGTCAACAGTGATTTCCATAGAGCAATCCCTTTTTGCTTTCGGAACATGAAATCCATTTTGTTTCTGTTCTGTTATATAAGCCCTGAAAGAAACAAGCTCCTGTGAGCTTCTATTTACCACTTAAGATGTCTTCTGTATCAAAAAATATGATGCGCCATCATAGATTTTGAGTGGCGTAAGAAAAAAAGGCAATGTTACTCATTGTACTCAAAGTATAAAAGTGGAAATTTCGACACATTGATGAAAAGTCAAGGGGATCCTGAAAGTCATTAACCCTTTATTCTGTCTAAAGTAAAACTTTGATTATTTGTGATCATTGGACTCTTGGGATGAAGCTAGACATAAACTTTTCAAAGATTCATTTTTGGACTTCCAGTCTGCTTTGATGGCAGGCAAATCAACACAGTATACAACAGGCTTAAGCTGTATACTGGATTACTTTTAGGGAAAGGCTTTATTTTTTTTAAATAACCACAATCACTGAAGATGAGAGTCTAATCTATCAATACATTTATTTCATGTTCTTATGTAATTTTTAACAGCAGTCTAATGTTTTATATTGTGCTAGCATCCAAGGGACATAAGAAAAGGCAGTAAACAGTTTAGATTCATCCTCTTGAAATCACTAATGTCTGTACCAAATTTGATTGCAAACCATTCGGACCAAAGTGTTGGATCTACAGAGTAACGTCTCCAGCTTTACAAATCAGATACAACAAACCCACCCCATCAACATTTTTGTTGGGAATGACGTTACAAAAATACATTGATCAACAAATGTTGAATGTCAGACCTAACCAACCCCCCCCCTCACCACCACCACCACCATCCCCCCTCCATTTTTTTTTTTTTTAACAAGGATTCTTGAAACAACATTAGTTTTATGAGGAGTAAAAGCCCCACAGAGACTGACCATCATATAAAGAATGATATTCTATCCTCTAATGGATATTGCACCAGACTTGCCAAATGACCCATCAGCTATGAATAGTTACATTATCTGTCTGTATTCTCAACAGGTCTTAAGTGAGAAAGAGAATACTTCCTAATGAAGGACTAGGTAGACAGATAGACTTTGCCAATAATATGTAGCATTTGCTTTTAATCTTCTTAGACGACCAGATGGGAGGGATTTACTGCATGAGGAAATATCAAATGGAGTCAACTGAGCTATCCGTCAAAAAGAATATCACAGGAACTTTCTGATGGTCTTATCTTTCTGGTGATGCATTAAAATGCATTGTCTTTTTTGGAGAATCTCACCATCAGGAACTAAGTTTCAAAAAGTGCTAATAATTTGTTATCATCTTTTTGGTTTAAGTCTGAAAATGCTGTCAAGGTGTTTATTATATGAATTCTGATGTTAAAATATGTTACAATAAATTCATCCACAGCCGAAGCAGTAACAAAACTAATTGGAAATTAAGTAATTAATGCTTTGTGGTTTCTGGAATTAGTTTGCTCTTTTTACTGTGTTGGCTTTCAATAATAGCTCGCAGAATTGCGGTATGCCTACGGACAAATAGAAGCAAATGTTTTTCCCCTCAGTTTATTATGTTTTGGTGCAGATTCCCTGTTAAAATACACACTATGTCACAGTCTGGGGCATGCTTGTGCACGCTTTTTCTGCACAAACGCCTCTTTGTATAATGACATGGAAACAGATTCTTAGTTGTCACAGATGTGATCTTTGCAGCTGTACAGCACTTCACACCAGAGGTTACCACCAATTTCTGTATCCTCAATTGAGTTACTGGGCCTCGCAGCACAAACTGCTGGTCCCTTTACATGATTTGATAGAGAGAACATGACACAAAGACATGGCAGAAGGACAGTCAAGGAGAGATCACAATGAGAGAGATAGAGAGAAACAGGGAGAAGGCAAAGTGAGTAAAAGTGGAACCGAATTATCAAACTCAAAATTATATAAAAAGAAAAAAGAGAAATAGTCAGGCCATAAGGAGAGGAAATAAAGAAAACATTACAGGAAAACAATGTGGAAATAGAAAAATGCCAATGATTGAGCTGTGACAGATTAAACTGGGCGGGAACCTTGTGCTTTTTGTATAAGCAGAATATTGAATAATGAGCCATTTCGATGGTATGACACGGAAAAGCAGCGGCTACCACGAGACAAACAGGGAGGGAAGGAAGGAGGGAAAAAGAAGTCCTGATCTGGCTATGATATCAAACATTCATCAGACTGGACTCAGACTGAGGTGTTGACTCAGACGGAGGAGAGTGGAGCGGGGTCAGGGTGACGGATACTCTCTGGCTAACACTCGCTGGAAACCCATACTGCTGATCCACAGCTAATAATAGACAATCCACTGAAAGACACAAGAGTGGAAGGCGTGCTCTCTCAGCTCTTTGGGAGCTTGTAAAACCAAAAGTTTTATTGTCTCTGCTGTTTGTCTGAACTCTCCCTAAAGCTTTGTTGTTGTCTGGGAGCCAGGTTAAGTCCCACGACTTGCTGACATTTCTGAATTTTGACATCGTCTACAACTCACGAAAGCTGTCTTCATTTGAGTCAAAACAATTTCATTGCTTCCCTTGCTAGCACTTTATTTGCTGACGTTGTGTGAGAATGTTTTCAGGAATCGTTAAGAATGTGCCAAGAACACAGGAGCCAACATCACTCATAAAGGCCATTTGTCCTTTGAAATCCTAGACCACAGACTGCCTTCCGCTCGTTTAAAGATCCACAAATTTCCATCAAAACTAAAATATGCTTTAAGACGTGCCTATTCCAAAGTCCATCAAAATCCATCACTGCATGGTCTGCTGGCTTACTCTGCTGCTGAAAAAGAAAGAAGAAGAGGAAAAGCTTCCTTGTTCATTTCAGTCGACAACTTTGATACTTGACAGCGAGCTTCTAGGCAAATAGTGTTTGAATGAAAGCGCGCAGCAGGAGAAGGAGCTCACAGCAGGAAGAATATAGCTTGCAATGGATTTGATAGCTGTAAAACATTATATCACCCTACAGCATTGTTTGCAGAAGCTGTACAGACATTGGATTTGCAAACATTCATGATGTCAGCAAATGACAGCAAACAATTCCAATTGTACCAACTGATCCATGCATTACGAGTGGCTTATAATTGATGTTAAATATATGGTCGATGACAGAAATTAGCTATGTAAAGTAAAACATCTATATCTGGACATCAAATTAGATCCTTGTATCCATAGCAACCATCTTGATGTTGGAAGTTCAGCCTTCACTGTCTCTGTCATCATGTCCAATGAACACAGCAAAACTTACCACATCTTTTACACCATTACCATCAATATATATAGTAAATATTTCTACAAAGTCTTAAAGGATAGGTTCACAATTTTTCAAATCTGTCTTAAAACAACAGTCAGGTACCCAAATGAACATTGAAACATTCTTCTTGTTAAAAATCCTCTCCAGACATGTATTAAGACATATAAAGTTACTCTGCATGGAACAATAATGTGTGTCTGATATGGTTTTTCTGCAAAACAAGTATAATTACCACTTTAAAATCCTTAAAATGACATCTACTCCTTCTCCCACATTAAAAACTCCAGAAGCTATGAATATGCAAATATATTCATGGAGGCGCGCAGCAGTGCAGCAGCTTCTCTGGCTCCTGGTTATGGTACAAAGAATGTTAGGGACTCCTGTCTTAATGTGAGCAAGTATGCAGATAACATGACCAGTGCAACTAGTCTAAGAAGGTACCGCCCAACCAAACTTCTGAATATTATCAACAACTCGCCCATATCACTTCCACCAAAGCTTAGAGCGGTGCTCAACAGACTCCTGAGGACACAATACCCTGTGACAGTGGACAGGCATAGCAAGCTACAATGGCTCAGAGGCAAGAGGAAGCATTGCGCATGCAAACAGAAGAGGGGATAGCGGGCCGGTCTGTTAGCCAAGCTAAAAGCTAATGCGACCAGGTTAGCCATTCCAATGCTCTTTCTTGTCAACGTTCCCTCACTGGATAACAAAATGGATCCCCTCCTATTGCACTTTCAATGCAAGTGATGGAGGACAAAATCCACAGACCATCTTTTGTGCAAAAATGTACTTGAATGTTTATCTGAAGCTTATATGAAGCTCCAGCCCTCCAAATTTGTCTAACCAAGTGGATATCTTCCAAAGTTAGTCCTTTTAGTACCAAACCAACCAATGATGAATCCTATATAATGTTTAAATACAGTTTTGCACAGAACGAGGACTGTGGATTTGTCCTCAACATTTACATTGAAAGAATATTATGAAGGAACCTTATAAGCAGGAGCAGGAGGAATGCTTACAGCAAACAAAACATGTTTCAACGTTCATTTGGGCACCTGACTATTGTCACAAACAAAGACAGACTTAAAAAAATTATGAACCTATCCTTTAATGATGTGTAAACTGAGAAGTAATTAGAAATCTTGCACGCTGTAGGTAAATTGTACTCACTTTATTTAATTACGATGTTTGAGTCAATAGACCCTCGTTAGGTGAGATAAATTTCTTAAACAGCAGTGGCAGCGTTTATAAACAAGCATCACCTGGGAATAGTCCACCAATCAGGAGGCCAGAAATACCTGCACGTGGCATTTATACAAACAAAGGTCAATGAGCTCTTCCATCTGTAAACAAAACAAGTATTTACATTTATAAACACAACAAAATAAACCAAGTTTCATACATTAGAAGAAAAATTGTATAATATGTGTGCAAAATATACTGAATATGGAAAGTAGTGCCAACGTTTTCATATGGAGATATGATGGCACAAATCCAAATAACAGTTTCGTTAAATATAATGAAAATGAATATGAGCTACTGTTGTGTGTGTTTTTGATTACTTCTTTCATGATCTTGATATCAACATCTCCATACCACCCACCTTTACCATCACAAAGCCCTGGTGTGCTCATCTCCTACAGCACTTTAATTAGTTTTGACTACAGCCCTGTCCACAACAGTAATATTAGAAAAGTCATGCTGCAATCATAACATTTCTCTATTAATGCAGCACAGCAGTATGCAAAGATTTTCTTTAGTGTCCTTGAAGGCTTGACTGAGGCTAAATAAAACTTTAAAAGATATCCGACTCTGAAAACCGTTTGGATGTATTATCTGGAGGGAATAACCTCGAGACATTCCAGAAGAGAGGAGAGAGGAAAGAACGGTTGTGTATTGCCGGCTCTTTCGCTTCGTCAGAGTAAATCATAGTGAGCCAAATGAGGAGCACAAGTCCCCCCCCACACCCCTCTCTCCTGAGACCCCGCCCACTCAGCTCCCAGTCTCTGGAGAGGTGTAACTGAAGGAGTTTGGAGAGAAGAGATGAGCTCCCACGGGAGATTCAATACTAGAGACTGTAATGCCCTAGGAGCAGCGGGAGGATATTAGCTTATCTGAGAGAAGGAGACAGAGCAAAGGCAGAGAGAGAGAGAGAGAGAGAGAGAGAGAGAGAGAGAGAGAGAGAGAGAGAGAGAGAGAGAGAGAGAGAGAGAGAGAGAGAGAGAGAGAGATACGGTACATACTGAACATACGAAATCCACTCTTTTCTGTGTCTATGTAGTCCTTGGTGACTCTTGTTATCTCAGTGTGCTTACAGCACCACAGCGCCGCCAATGAGGTGAGCACCAGCGTGAGCGTTACGATAATCTCATTATCTTAAACAGGCGGTTTGGCTCTGTGTCTAAGTACCATGGACACTGCTGCATGTCCATGTACATGTTGACTGTGCGCGTGTTTCTGTGTAAGTGAGCCCCCGGCCATTCAGTCTGCTTAAACCACAAGTACAGGTTTATGAATGAGATCTCCTATTCATAGTTATATTCAGCTCCCAATAAGACGCTAAACCGTGGACAGTGGGAGGTCAGACTGTGCTCAGATCGAGCTGAAACACAAACATTAGCGGTAAATGGGTCCACGATTTTAATCACAAACTATAGGCTGTCAGACATTTTATTACATTTACAATAGATCGTAAGATTTTGCAGGTTGCAAGATTTGTTAAGAAATAAGATTTTGCATGCAAACACACAGGTAACAGACGGTGAGGTTAACTGTAATGGCTGTAGGTAATGGTGATGTATCATATGGTACAGATTTCACTTGTATACCACAGTGTAGGTTTGACATATGCTAAGTCCAGAGGGGAGCTTGGACACTCTGACACCGTGTCTCTCTTTTATTGTAACGTCTTCTTTTATTTATAGACAGACGCACACTGTTGCCTCTGGGGAAGCCAATAAAGCCACATGACTCAGTGCTTTAAAAAGGTGGACCTTTTACAAAATGAAATTGCCCTTTTTACAACCATAACATGCAAGCAAAATCACTGTGCAGCCTTGCAGCCTCACTCTGGAAACATGAACACATGGCACTCTACTGTATAAATTATGAAATTGTTAAAACATGCATTTCACAAAACGCTCTTTGTAAATGGCACTACTCGTGTGAGGAACATCTTTTCTATAGTTGTGACTGTGGCGCTAGCTGAATAGACACTATTTTCAAGTTTTCATTTAGTGAAGTTAGTCATATTTCACGTATTCATACTGGTAACAAGCAACTGTTACATTAAGTAATTATTTTGAGGTTTTTTTTATTCTTCTCATAGCTGGATAATCCAGTTGGTAAATCCACTTACAGTTGGCTGTAAAACTCTACTTTCAGCTTAATCTTCATTAAATAGCATATTAAGAGACATTATTTCCCATGAAGACAGATCGGTCACCCTCTACCCTTCTGTGATGAAACAGAAAGTAGAAAGTTGATTTCCTTCCCAGTCAGCAGTCTTTTTTCGTACAATCATTAGCTTTAAAACTCAGATGAAAGAGGAGAATCACACTAGGGGTTGAGTGTCTTGTGTATGTACAGAATGTGTATGTGTGATAAACATCCACAGGCTCAACTAACAAGCCTTGCCAGCTGTAGTAAACGATCTCAAACTCTAAGTTTGCTCTAGCAATAAACTACCTAGCACACACACTCATATGTACACAAACTGTACAGTTTGGTTCATGAATATGTGATTTCATTTCTCGCTTTTGTATTAAAAAGACACTCACAAGTGGGAGGAATGACTGAAAGTTGTTAGAGAAGAAAGGAAATCGGAGAGATTTGCCTACCTCATCGTAAGTGTAGCGATAGTCGGCCTTCTTTGATTTCAGATCCCACAGGACCACGATCCCAGACTCAAATCCAATTATAAGCTGGAGAGGAAGAGCGTCAGGCAGTCAGTGAGATAGGTAGGAGAGATGACAGAGAGAAGATAGAAGAGACCCCATGATGGGAGGAAAAATAAGTAATACATTTGACATTCATGTGCTGCATCAAAGGAAGTCAGGTGTAAGCAGACTACAGCAGCTCAGGGAAGACATCTGCCCACCCTGGTTCACAAGAGATGATAACAACTTTTTTTTTTTTTTTTTTTTTTTTTAGAACATCTGACATGTAAGGCTGTTTAGATTATGAAATCCTTGAAATCTCTGATTGTCTTGCCTCGCTTGTAAGTTGCTTTGAATAAAAGCATCTGTCAAATGACAAAATGTAAAATGCGAATCAAATGTTTGAATTATAGAAGTCTTATTTATAGCAACAATCTCTACCTACTGCCACCACTTTCAAATTCATATAATACAGTATTTTAACTGTACAGTGAGAATGACTACTGCAACGTTCTACATCACATATGCTAGGACAATGAGGCTATATTCAAGCCCAGATTCATTTTCATGTATATACATACAGCATGTTCTGTGTTACAGAGTATGGGTGAAGTGGAATATATATCGCTGGGTGTGGTGAATAATCATTGTCTGCTCAGACAGCCACCTCACTCATCTCATACTGTCCAAACAGCTGAGCCAGGCACAGTGGTGCCAGCGAAAATGGCTCAGCCAGTGGAGAAGAGACAGCAGACCAGCTTCTCTACTGGGCTGGAGAAAAAAATGTGGCTTTCATAGAGTCTACTGAACAACCAATTAAGGGCCATAGACACCAGTAAGAACAATAATATTAATCTTTAATTCAAACTGATCAAACTAGTTTACTGACATTCTTAATTGCATCAAAGGTTAATGTGTCCTGGTGTTTACTGGTTGAAGAATGTTATATCACGCATTTCTTGCTTGCTGATGGAATCACTGAATCATCAAGTGATGTCATGCTAAAAAAGACTTCATCCTTAGTCATCTATTTTCACCGAAATGTCAAAAACCCAAGTGTCACCACGGAACCACCACATCGCCCCTTGTGAAGTGAATATAACAAACCACTGTGCAGGATTTTGATGTATGATAAGCTTTCAGATTTTAGATCTAATACTGCAACTTGAATTCCTGGATCATATCTCATCATCTCACCAATGTCTAAAACAACACGCCCCCACCGATTGCGATCGCTCACATTTTTTAAATGCAGGATTTTTTACTGTCTGAACAACTGCTAATACTGTACATGGTTTGCTGTGTGTGATTGATATCGAGGAGAGAATAACAGAGATTGTTACTTCATGCATGTTTGTATGTGTGTGGGCAACGTTGTCCTTTACCTTTCCCTCGTCCATGGGGTTGTCACTTATGTGGACAACTGGTCCTGGGTGAGCCTTGGAGGACCTTATGAGAGACAGAAAGAGGAAGACAAAAGGAGAGAGTAAGACAAATAGAGTGTTTTTCTATTCAAGCAATGATGCAATAGAGTACTCAGACATCAAACAAAGCCAAAGACATATAGTTGACTCACAATATACACCAGTGGTGTATGGAGAGAGCATATGAGAGGTTAAGGTGGAAAGAGAATGTCTTTGAACCTGTGGGAGAGGTCCACTATGGGAGGACAGAGCTGCCAATCACTCCAAGGCTCTAAAAGGCTGTTCAAAGACATAAGCTCACTGAAGGTTGTGATGGATGGCTCTGTCAGGCCAAGCAGTCCCCAATGGCTATGTGTATGTGCACGGTGTGTGTGTGTGTGTGTGTATGTGAGAGCATTTGCATGTCAGCGAAAGAAGACAGCATAAAATGCTTGCCTGCCCCCTCCTCTCCCTCTCCTGTTTGTGCTTTACCCTCCAGACAGCCTTATGTCAAATCTCCTCTCCCTGTGCCACGTGGCCAGCAGAATTTACCTAACCTGCCCTGCCACAAAGAGATGATGTGGGCGGCTGAGAAGCACCAGGGAAGGTCACAGCTGAAAAAAAAGAGCGACTGTTGGAGTCTGAAACATAACCCTCGATACCGGGGAGCAAGGGCAGGGATGCCTGACAAGGAGAGGAAGAAGAAGATGCTGCAACCAAGTGTAAGTAATGCAAAAAGGAGGCAATGAAAAGTCCTTGTTTTGGCCCAGTACTGCAGAGCTTTTAAGTGATCGTACAGTTTGACATTGAAGGACAGGGCACAGGAATGAAAATATTAAACTATAAAAACTGTCAATGTTCAAATCAAAATACATGTTTTGCATGACAACCTAAAAGCAGGGAATGAATGACTGTTTAGCCTTGCATCTCTGCATGAATCTATGAGTATAAGCAAAGGGCTGGAGAGGGGAAGCATCTACAGCAATCTGTGTGTGTGTGTGTGTGTATTAGAAGGTAGCAGTTAGTGGGCAGGCAGGCAGTCAGTCAGTTGTCTCTATATTTAGCCTGTTAGTGCTGGAGCCTTATTACCTAAGCTCTGCCGCAGCTGGAGCTGTTGATTTATCTAATCCCCATTCACTGCCCGTCTCTCAGCGAACAGCCGTCCACAGCAGCTCGCACATGTACACGTACACATGTATTTTCATGTCGGCACAATTAAGACACATCTTAACACCCGTACCCTTTGTAAATCCTGCACTCATAACAGACAATTACCCTCTCGCCGAATTAGAAAATGCACCCTCGCCCTCCTGTCCCACATTTCCTCATTTTAGGATCTTATGCGCAAAGTTCTCTGCGCCCCCCCCCCCCCCTTGTGAGACTCCATAATAAATCTGTTTTTGTTAAAACATGTTGTCATACAGTAAATAAATCTGACATGAACATATTCACAAAGTCCGCAAATACACGTTCAGGTTTTGGAGATAAATGAATCACCATGGCAACAGAGGCAGGATGGGCAGAGTGCAGACAGGCTTCCAAAATTCCTCCATACTCCGCCATAAACACACAAAACCCTCCCACACAAACACACACAAACAACGCCTGCTTAACTACTTCAACACGCTCCTGTAACCACACATTTTTGCCTGTGTACTGCTAATGACTCTGTGTTTTGCATACAGAGTAAAAAGGGCTTCAGGGACCAGAACATTTGGGTGTGTGTGTGTATCAGATATACACATGCACACATATAAGTACACGTGTATCTCTGATAGTGTTTACATGTTCATTCAAATATATGCTTTATTTTGCGTGCTTACAACTGTATTTGTTTCCATACATGCTTGTTTGGGTCTGAGCATGCCATCATCCTCATTACTCGCATGAGTATCGCATTCCTGTCTTGCAGCTACTGATTCAAGGTCTTTCATGTCACACACATATGACTACCAGAGTTAAACTAAATGCCCCGTGGCGAATGTAACACACGTTCGGTATGTCATAAAATCTTGAAAATCTCCACCTTGACATCAAACAGTCATCTCTTATAAATCTTTATTGCACCAAATCCTTCTTTTTGTATCAAGTATTCCTCCCATCCAGTGATGCCTTCAGTACATTAAAGAAAATGGACCATTATTGTGCGTATGTGTTGCAGGCACACACAAAGACCTGAGCACACACACACACACACACACCATAAAGCAATTGTGTCTGGGTGTGTAGATGACGCAGAGGGGATGTTTAAGCAATAGGAAGGGCAACACCTCATTGAATTCGAAAACAGCTCCTCGGTGCAGGCGCACCCACACGTATACACGAATACATACACACACACACACACACACACACACACACACACACACACATAATAAACAACAGCATGTGAACTCAAAAATAGGAAAGGTATGATTCCAGATATAAAAGCACAGGTATGCATTCACATATACCTCTAAAAAGAGTTAATTACATACAAAGACACATACACACACAGTTAAGTCCTGATCGTCTGGTGTCACCACGGGTGACACTCTTTGAGGCAGCGGAGGTGCAGTCACCATGACAGTGTCTACGCGGCAACATGGCTTCAACAGCCTTCTTGCAGCACGCACATACCTTATGTGGCCTCATGTCACCTCATCAGACTGGGTGTTAATGCATATGAGCTTCTGTAAAACTCAAATATGGAGCTAATTTGGTATCGTTCTTCAGGTAACCATACATGATGCTATGTGCGATTATGCCAGCGTGAAAAATCATATCCCAGATGACACTGCTGGCCCGGCTGTACTGATGCATGACATGCATGAACAAAATTTAAACACCAAATCATCAAATTGACCAGATCAGTAGGTTTTACATTGGAGCCCCCCTTGCTGTTGACTGAGAGCAGCATTTTCAGCTCACCCATACACAGTATCATGCTACTACAGTATTTTGCTTTGTGGTTAAGAGTTTACGGAAAGACAGCAAAAGAAACAGAGACAATCATGATACAATAACTGTTGCAGTTAAAGGAATAACATTTTGGGAAAAGTTCTTCTTCCCTTTCTTGCTGAGAATTAGATGAAAAGATATGAGAGTGGTATCAATCTTCTCATCTATTATCTATCTATACACCATTCCTTTAAGAGTTTTCTCAGCTATTAACCTCTATAAACAATGCTTATAGGATTAGTTTTGTACTGAACTGAAGGAAATAGTTTGAACAAGCGACAGACTAAACTTACTAGGACTGAAGAAAAGACTAAAGCAGCACCTTATGAACAACGTACTGCGTTCACTGCAAACTACACTGTAGTGACTTTAAACCTTTGTTCTGAACTGAACGAAAAGATTTGAATCAGCAAAATCACTTGTAATTTGCACCTTTAACTCCATTGGGTATTGAAAGGTCACTGTACTGGACCTCCACCTGGAGCCTGGGGGCCTGAAAGCGTTGTGAACAGCTTTCAGGATACTGGAGGTTGCTGTGCTGGTGTACAGTACCAGCTGAGGACCTCACAGATGCATAAAAACACAGTACGCAGGAACATAAGTAAAACAATGAAATATGCAAACAAGGATTTACAATAGCTTCAGGGTCCTGAGTGGGAGAGCAGGAGAAAATGAAAGAGGACGGAACAGGAGAGGCCTCAGGCCAACATGTTCACGTGAACTATGTGTCATAGTAAGCTGTTAACATTTTACCACTCCTGTCCCACTTCTCCCTGGCTCTCTGTGCCCAGTGACCATCTAGCTGAATCAAATCAACACACATACACACACACACAGGCTGCCAGATACAAACATATGCACACATGTAAAAACATTTTATTGCACGTAGAGTGCATACTTGCACACAAATTATCCATGATGTGAACATATACAAGACTCACATGTGGCCTTATTGCAATAGCCTTAATGCCTGTAGCATTGGCTGAACTATAGTGCCATGTAGTTGGTAATGTGCTTGTCTATTAGTCTTTCCAGTACAGCAGCTTGGGAACAGAGGTGTGAGTCATACAGACACACAGAGCACTGGACCAGGCCAGGCCTGGGGCCACTGGCACAGCTATTGCAGCTTGTCTCCAAATAGCAGGGCCCCAGGGATGATGACCCCAGTACAGACCATATCCTTGCCTCATTACAGGGATCACAATGGAACAGAGGTGTAGTAGGCAAGACTTGAAATAAAAGTTTCATAGTGCTTTCAATAACACTATACAGGTGACAATAATACTAATGTAGAATACTTAGTGTGCCATTAATGATACTGACTATGACCTGCATGTTTAACAACTTAACCAACTGCAATGAGAGCTGCAACACTATTTTTAATCTATTATTTGTTGAGACGACAAAAATGTCAGAAAATAGTTGCGAATGCCCACTAGACAGTATTTTTGCCACAGGCAAAAGTGATGTCTTGAAATAGCTTGTTTTGTCCAACCAACAGTTTTAAACCCAAATATATTAAATATCTTAGATTGAAAACTATGAAAAAGCAGCTATTCCTCACATTTCAGAAGCTGCAACCAGCAATTATTTTAGCATTTTTGCTTGATAAATGACTTAAACCACTAATCAATGATCATAACTGTTTTTGTTTCATTTTCTGTCAAATCGTTACAGCTCTAATTGCAGTTACTCTAGATCAAGTGCTACCTTCGTCTAATGACAGCATCAAAAGTGGACAATAGGAGAGTAACTGGACAGGAACCCTATCAATCCCACAGCTGGCAGTGAGACCCAAGGAGACAGAACAAGAAGAAAGAAAGAAAGAAAGAAAGAAAGAAAGAAAGAAAGAAAGAAAGAAAGAAAGAAAGAAAGAAAGAAAGAAAGAAAGAAAGAACACTCATACACTCAAACAGATACCCAAACTGTGACAAATCTGAGAATCGATTCCTGGCTCTGCTGCCATCTTCAAGACATAGTATCCCACAGAACATCTGTGTGAGTGATTGAAGCCTGAACCAAAAGATATGAAAACCTAATTTCCTCAAACGAATCGTGCAGAGCTACAGTTTGAGGGGAAACAACAACATGTCAAAGAAAGTTTTGCAGCATAACAAAAGTGTGAAGGGTGGCAGGGCAGAATGTCATGAGAAACTATGGGAGGGTTGTTAGGTTAGTTCATCTTTGGGTGGGCTGAGTAAATGGAGGTGAGCGCAAAAGTGAAATCAGATATGGAGATGTATATTTCATGAATTAAAAATAAAATATAAACTAATAAATATCATTACTTGTGTAGATTTCGTTGTATTAGCAAATATAAATGGAAAATTTAATTTTTATCATCCTAGAGTACCAACATGGTGAGTTTGCTGTAATTTGTGATACCAAGGAGGAGATATCAGGCTGTTTGCATGTGTAGTTTGAGAATGTGTGACTTTTGTTTTATGTGAAAGCAGCATAAGATTCTACTTCTAAATCTATTACATCCTGTCACAGGTTATAGCTGAAGTAGCCTAAAATGGTATGTCATCAAACCAGAAAATAGACTTTGTAAAAACTAAATTAAACTAAAAAGAAGTATGATTTTGGGCGTAACAGCAGGAAACATTTCTGCCTAACTTTAAGTAATGTATCTTTACTGAGTTAATATTCCCTGTGACAGCGACACATTTCTGTTTATAATCAAGCAAACATATCTACCATT
Source organism: Thunnus thynnus (assembly GCF_963924715.1). Classification (NCBI taxonomy): domain Eukaryota; kingdom Metazoa; phylum Chordata; class Actinopteri; order Scombriformes; family Scombridae; genus Thunnus; species Thunnus thynnus. The sequence continues at coordinate 17,849,975 of NC_089534.1, forward strand.
CTGGAGATGTATTGACTTGTCCTAGAAAGCACTTTTTCATGACCGCATGTATGGCTATGGAATAGAGGTGATAGGTTGAAATAATGTGTGGATAGCCAGGGAATAAAAGTATTGACGTCTGGTTAAAACTGAGAAGAAGTGGTGTGAAAGCTACTGTCAGTATGAGAAGAGTGAAAACAGTTAACCAAAAAAAACCGGAAGTTATTACTTGTCCTTTACTCAAGAAGTACCCCAGTATCTTCCTCTCTATCTTATCATCCACATCTACCCTCTATCTCATCATTATCACACCTTACCTTCCTCTCCTGCCCTTTTTTTTCTTTAATTGGAAACCTTTTCCATCTAACTCCTCACTTATCTGCACGACTCCTTTTCTGGATACATCTTCCACTCTGCCCTCTGATACCTGCATTTATCCCTCTGTCACCTCTCCATTCCTCTCCTCCATCATTCTTCTTCTCTGTGTGTCCTTTTCCCCGGGCAAAAGCCCTGTCTCATCCATTCCACTCCCGTCTTCTCTCTGTCATAAACTCCTCCCCTCCTCCCCTCTCCCACCACTCACTCTCGCCTTTTCTTCCCTGCAGCCCTGTCGACGAGACGAGACGTCTGTGTGTACCATACACTGATCTCGGCAGACACCTGTTCCACCCCCTGCTTCCCTCCTCCTCTTTTCCCTCTCTCTGCACACGCACACACATGGACAGAAGGGGATGAGGGGAAAGCGTGAAGCAAAACGCTCCAGTGAATAATTTAAGTCTCTACAGCAGGGAACCAAAATGGAGCCTGTCAAGCTGACAGATCCATTGAAACAGCAAAGAGACAGGTTGCTCACTACCTGGAGTCGGATAGTGTGCCTGGAAATGATAGACTGACTAATGATTCTTTCTTATCTCATTACATTAAAACTACAATAACCTTTTGAAAGGTGAAATGCTGATTACACAGCATCCCTCACCTCACTTAAGTGCTGCAAGGTGAGTCAATAGGCGCTGAGCTCTTTGTTGCAGCGCTGGCAATATGAGTTTGATTCCTACAGAGTTTAAATATTGATCAACGGATCAGTGATTCACTTTGGATAAGCACCCCACTCCATATGGCACAAAACCTATATAAGCAGCACGCTAAATCATGCAGTATATAGAAGAAGAAGAGAGCAAATGCAAAAGAACTTTCCAGGCATTAAATGTGGCAGCATCAGAGGGTGACACGTGTGCTATAACACTCACAGTTCAATGGCTTTGTTCCACATGATGACGTAGCCTGAGAGCATAAAAGACTCCACGTTGACAATGTGGATGTTCCCTCGTTCTGTGCCGATGTACAACCATTTACTCTGGAAGGGCAGGTGGCAGAAAGTTATTCTGTGAAGATAAAAAAAAAAAAGAGGAGATGAAGGGTTAAAAGAGCAGCCAAGAAAGGACTGAGAATGAGCAGGAAGAGAAAGGATGGACAGAACAGACAGGGAAAAGGGACAGAAAGCCCAGAGGCAGAAGCTTCTCAAAAATCACTCGACATCCTATTATAACAAGAGACAAAGTATGCAAAACTAATAGAGGATTATTTACCACTCCATCAGTTTGAAGCAGTTGAGAGGAGAGCGGCAAACCTAAGAGATTTTTTTCATTCAATCAGCTCTTCTCTCTCCAGACCTACAGGATGTGTGAGGGCAAAGAGACACCCATAATTCTCCTGTTTTCATCATCATCCCCTCATCTCCTCCTTTCATCCATCCATCAGACTTAAGTTTAATGAGAGGTTATAAACCCTTCCCTCCTTAACCGTGGCTATCCATTCATCTTCTCATCCCTTTTTCATCATTTTGTTCTTTCATCCATCCTCCAATTCAACCCCCAATCCGTCTGAGGAATAATAATGTACAACCTTGGTAATCTGGCTTGCTAATATTTCAAGGTCGTCTGGCTCCTCCATGGATCCTTTTGTATCTGTGCAGTGGTTTGAGCCACACCTGAGGACCTCAGCGGCCTGTATCTATTGCAAGACAAAGCCCCTGTTTCATCAGCTGGGAAAACCCACCCAAGTAGGAGGAGAAATGAAGCTGTATCCACTTCTCTTGACAGCACTGTCTTCTTTCAGCACTGTTTCCAAAAGGAAGGACACAATGGACTATTTCCCCCATGACACTGTCAGATTAGCTCATATTTAGCGATTAAATCACTCAGCACAGCAAGTTTAATATTTAAATGTAATATGTGTTGTCAAAGACAGATTAAGTGGATATGATATATCAAGAAAACATTGCATTGAGATAAAAGTGTTTCCCCTTACAATCAGCTTAAATGGTATTGTGACAGAAATTAATAAATAAAACTGCAACAGAACATAAGACCAGGCTCTATATGCTGTATTCTAGGAAAGAACATAACTGCATGGCTCTGACTTCAGTAACAAAACTGCATAACATTACTACCCTCTTCCTAAAAATTATGTTCATATGCAAGTAATTTGCATCAGCAAATATGGTTTGTGGGAAATGTAATGCGTCCAGATTATGTTTTTTAGCAACATAATGAGGAAATGTTTATGTTGAAGGATTCTGCAATCAGCTGTACACAGCATATTGCCTTTGTTTTCCCTTCATTATCCAGGCAACTAAAGCATGAGTAACATTTTTATGGTTTGTTAACTAAAAGCACTTGGTTAGGGGAACATTGTAGTCTTGGTTAAATATTGAAAAAAAAAAAAAAAAATCAATGCTGAGTTGAAGCAAGAGACAGGCATGTTTTAACCATCAAAATGTAATTAAAACCAGCAATCTTTCCCTAAAATCTAACAAAATGTGAGTTGCAGTTTTCAGTCTCTGCTCTCTGATTTGTCCCTGTGTGGTATAAGGATGTGACAATAGGTTGCCAGTGAACAGAATCGTGGCAGCAATTATGTTTCCTTTGGTATTTGGCAAAGAAAATTTGTGGTATATGAATGTATTTTGCAGGTGATTTACAGTAGACATACATGCACTTAACACACAGCAAAGCACACATCTGTGGAAATACAGTATGTCCTTGCAGTGACTTTCAATGTCTTTCCTGTGTATCATGCTCTCTCTCTCTCTCTCTCTCTCTCTCTCTCTGTGAGTCCATCTCACACTGTTGCTCCAGCGCTGTATTGAGAGTTGCAGCTCCTACTTTAACACAGACACACACACCCTCCCTCTCTGCCCCAATGCTCTGCTCTAACATATGAATATATTCATATTTTTGAGGAGAGGCGCCCGAGCTACTTGACATAAATCTCATCCATACAGTCCAAAATGTGCAGAGATGCACACATACGCACACACAAATATGTTAACACACAGCAGGAATACTGTATGACCTGGCTTAATCAAACATGGAACTGCACATGTACAGTATGTCATCATTTGACAGTCAAGGTGACTAAGAGCAATTGAACAACTCTGAAACCCAATCACCTAGGAAATATGTCTTAGCTTTGCCAAATACCAGGAAGTGTGACATATTTATGCTGCAGAGATGTCATAGAAAGAGCTTGAGGTAGATGGTTGGGAATACAAAGCACTGGCCTAGGACACCAGAGAATGAGGTTCACATGCATCCCACGTGTTGTTGAATTTTGGTTAGTTGAAAAGGGTTATCTTAAGACCTTCATTTTGGTTAAATCCTGAAAAAGTCCATACTTCCTATCTAATGCTTCAAGTCAGCGGTGACTGTTGTTGTTTAACCACAGTCACAACCACAGTGCTTATAGTTGCCTAAAGATAACCATAAAACATTACTCATGCTTTAGTTGCCAGAAGCAATATTGTAAGCAAACAGAACTGACTGTGAGCTTTTTGCATCCGAGTTCAATATTAGTTTTTACTGGTCAAAAAACAAATATAATCCAGGCAGCATTATGTTTAAAAAACATCTTTTATCATACAAATGTATTGTTTATGGATGTCATATTTAAGAGACAGGGTTACAGGAGTATGACCTCACTTACTAAGACATGGACAGTATATCACTAAGTTGCAAAGGCTCACTTAACCAGGCAAGATGACTAAGAGCAAGATGACTTTCCATGACAACTTGTGGCATCCTTATATCCAGTAGGCAGAATGTCTACTGGATTTAATGTTCTTTTCCATCTGCACAAACAGTGTATCATCTATGCATATGAAAGCTGGAGTGTGTGTATGTGCTGGCTGATGATTTTGTGAAAATATAAACATTGTTTGCATAAATGTCAGTTATTCTCTGTATTTAAGTGCCTGTATATGCTTGTGTCTGTGTGTGTTCATTTGCATGTGTGCCTGCTTCTCAGCGGTTGGTATGAATTAATGTATTTAGATACTATATGTACTGTATGTTGTACAGAAATATGTTTGATCTGTGTATGTGAGAACATACAAGATAACTGATTATGTGTTCTGAGAGCCTGTACGAGAGGGCCAACAGAGAGGCAGTGTCAGGAGCATAATTACACAAGTTTGCTTGCAGTTTGTAAGTGTGTGTGTCCGTTTCTCTGCGTGCATGCAAATACGCACCCAATTGTTTGTGTAAGTGTACTTATGTGTGCGTCACTGTGTTCACACTTGTCGGGCAAGCACGTGTCTCTCAGTGAAATCTCCAGCTTCAAGTGGTCACGACACACAAAGGCAGCTGCCAGCTTGCAGGCTCAGGGCCAAACACATTGCCTCAGAAATGACAGACGCCTGCCACACACAACTCTGAGGCTATCCGCACTGTCGGCTAGGCGTATGAGAGCATGGCTCACTGCAAATTAATTTGGGGGAGGGAATACTTTAGAAAATTATCATTTGTAATGCATGGTTTTATGTGATGATCCTGTCAAAGAGGATCATCACTAGAAACGGAGTGATCTGCGCCTAACTCACGAGAAAGTCACCAGTTTGAAAAGTTTGATCTTAACTGCTCTAATTTAGTGATACTTCCCTTTTTCTGAGCAACTTAAATTGGCCTTGAGCAAAGCACTGGTCACTAATGCTGAGTGGCTGACTAGACAGTAATGTTTTGTAAAAATGATATAATGTGGTTCATGAATTCCTGTAATAGGATACAATTAACACAGACTTTTATTATATTATGTGGAAATGCCATGTATGCAAACATATTCATTTAAGAATTATGCTGGTGGGCACAATAATAACAGTAGAACATGCTGACAGAAAGAGCATCAGGGCTGATTCAAGTCATATACTGTGTAGTAATCAAATAATGTATGTTAATCCTCTGTTTATACTGTACTGTATCTGGCCAATATTCTTTTCTGAAAGGATAAAAAACAAAGGAGTTTTACAGCATGTGAGATTGCAATTATTCCTTGCAGCATTGTTTGGACTTGATGACTGGGAAAAAGACAATGCAGATAACTTAGTGGGTATTAAGCCAGAGAACTTGATTAACTTTTAGATGTGGAAAAATTGCTGTCACTGTTGAAATAAGAAAACACAAATCAAATTAAAGTCGGTGACATACACTATCCATTTGGCAAAGCTCCATACTGGATGGAGTCTGTTCTAATCTGAGAGACCAGAGACCCCAATCTACCCACAGGGTCTCAATTAAGAAGAATCTAATCTAATGATAAACACACCAAGTTCATCTTTACAACAAATCTCTTGAACACTTTCACACACTCTCTACAAAACACACACAGAGCCCTGGCGATAATCAGTCCAAGTCTGTGGCTTTATCCTTATTAAAACAATGCTAAAGCTAATTCACCTTCACAATTTTTTTATATATAGTATGCATTTGCGCAGTTACAAGGTAGAGTTGAAGAGAAAATGAGACAGGAGGGATAACAGCCAAGTAGCAACTTTAATCAGTCAAATATCTCTAAGTAAAATCTATTCAACAGAATTTTCCAAACATTTTAAGTCATTTAACTGAAGCACAACTACGCTAGACAAAGTACTAAGCAGATATCTTAAGGTTTTGGTGTCTTTCTCAAAAAATACATGGCCCGTGACTCCTGCAGCGATCAAAAAGGATATTCTAGCTATTATGATATTAAATGACTTGTCTGATAAGCTCCTAGAGGCTGACCCAAATATATCAAGAACACAAAGAGTTCTATTTCAGAAATAATTTTATTAAAAAATCTTACAAATGAGCGTAAGAATAAAAGTGAGGTTGGGTCTCATTTGTGGTGTGTGTCTGTGTGTGTGTGGTGACCCTGACTCCCCCCTCTTATTATGTCCCATCATATCACCCTGCATTGACGATAGCATCAACATCTGCAGTGCATTCCTGCGAGGCCAGGAGGTGACGAGAGCATCCTACGCCAGAATGACTCGGCAGGATTTCTTTTTGCGCTCCCTCCATCCCCACACTCCAACCCACAGACTGACTCACTGCTCTTTGGCTGAGGCCCAGTCTGTCTCAGCTCCTCCTCTTCTCCCTTCTCTCCTCTCTCCTAATGCCTGTGATCTGATATGAATGGATGCTGACGCTGGAGGGCTTTCTGCAACGCTGCTTTCACCCATCAAATTCTGATCACAGGAGGGAAGGATAGGAGAAGGAAGGAAGAAAGATTTTGTTTGCAGTATTGGAACGGGCCCTAAAATGATAAGTAGCACATAGATTCACACGGTGAATCAAGGCTATGAAGAAAATAAATGTGTCATGAAAACAAAAGTAAGATTAGATTTAGATTTTAGATCAATTTTTTTTTCTATATTTGTTAGCCTGCAATGATTTTAGCCATTGAAATGGAAACTTATACCCTTATGTTATTGTCTTAAGATTATGTTATACTGCCTTTATAGCCGAAAGCACATTGTAAGACTTCATCTCTCTGCTTCCCGTGTGAAAATGTTCCCAACAGGTACCATCAAAGGTAAGCTGTGGGGCTCAATCACTGTAACTTTTATTTCTCATTAGACAGAGGCAGAGGGGGAAAGTCCAGGGAGGAAAGGCAGATAAGGATTTGGCCTTCATCTCTTAATTCTCAGCAGAGACCGTAAGAAACTCCCTAGAGATACGATGAATTAAAAATACCTGTTAGGGTGACGAATATGGGATGACTGTGACGCACACAGTTGTATGCACAAATACTGACACTGAACTTCATACAGTATCTCTTCAGCCTAGCAAACTGGGGGATCTGCATTTGCAAAAGTGAACTGTTTATTGCAATAAAACTCTGAAAGACAACTTGCTCTCTGTGAATTCATCTTTAATTTTCCACAGCCATGCCTTATTTTTTAGTTTCTGTGTGTAACCCTTTCAACAGATGGTAAAGGAGAAATAACGTTTTGATGCTAGCAGGCAAAAAGAAAGATATTGTTAGCAAGAGAGCTGTCCCCAGTGTATTCAGCCAAAAAATAGGCTGGTACATTACCACTCCTAAAACAGAAAATTGTTATTTTTACACTTTGATTTTTGTACCAGTTAAAGAAACCAGATATAATGTGCTAATTAGTGAGCTTCAGAGATGCTGGTTGGCAGATTTTGATACCGTTGGACGGAGCCAGGCTAGCTGTTTCCTCCTGTTCCCAGGCTTTAAGCTAGCTAACTGACTGCTGGCTGTAGCAATATATTTAAAAGTGTATGAGAGTGGTATCTATCTAATCATCCAATTCTCTGAAAAAAGTGGATGGATGAACTTTCCAAAATGTCAAACTACTGCTTTAAGTGCCGAGCTGGATTCAGACAGCAATTAGCGCAGCTTAGCATAAAGACTGGAAGCAGAGGGAAACAACTACTCAACGTCTTTCTTCTAAAGCTCACTAATTTACATGTTGAAGCTTGTATCTTTAATACACCAACAGAAATAAAAAATGACAATTTTGTGGTTTTACAGGGAGTTATGGGCTGGAACAATTTCATTGACATCATGAGGTTGCCCAACAGCCAGCAGAGACGCTGCACAGTGGTGCTGCGTTGATGGTTACACTGCAAAACTCTCTCTAAAACCACAAATTGTCAAATTTATATTTTTGGTTGGTTTGGATTAAATAAACAACATGCAACATGTATGATTCATTCGTACGTGTAAGAGGTGTTTGTAGGCATCTTTCTAACTTTGGAGAAAGACAGGGTACCTCTCTCACCTTGCTTCCACCCCTTACATAAAGCTAAGCTAATAACTTCCCAGTTCTCCCCCCATAGTTAACAGTCATCAGAGTAGTATCAATCTTCTCATCTAAATCTTGGCAAGAAAGCATATAAGCATATTTTCCACAATATTAATATATGCATATGATGAATATCAATACATCTAACTTTTTTTCTGTGAATAAAATCTGTAATTACCAAACAAAAACAATCCTCAGGGTAGCTGATGTACCTAGACATATTTAAATAAGAGGGTTTCCTTTGGCTTGAGACAGGCTGTTGTTCCCTTCGATTCTGTTGCACTCTGGTAGCGGGCTGTCATGGCAACCAGTTAGATAGTCACCCAACCATAACTGGTTGGGTGACTGTCCTTTTGTTGACAGAGGAAATGGCTGCCTTGTCCTCTACACTCTGACAAGCTAAAGTCAAGCTTTGAAATAAACAGCCAGAGAGGGAAAAACTAAGGAGCAAAGGTAAAAATTGGAAAATGGGAGAGAGTGGCAGTTGGTGACGAATACTTTTATATATTTTACAGGTCTGTCTGATTCAATCCTGGAATGTGTCTGTCTTTAAAACCCTCTGCACAGTTTCTTGGCTTCTCTTTGACAGCCATTCTCAACTCCACATGGCAATTTGAACTGTGATCTTCTAATAGAAACCCGGAAATGTAACCTCATGTTATTTCTTTTGACAGCTATATTAAAAAGCCTTGATCCATGCAACAAAGGGTGTGCACCTTTTATAAAGATGAACAAAAATCGAGATAAGAGATATTTGTGGCCTTTAGAGCAAGAGGGGATCTTACAGGCTTATCAGAGTGCAAGGCACTTGCTACACCATATGAAAAGATAGTTCAAATAAGGGCAAAACAAAACCCTGATGGTCCTATTATCTTTGGAGGCTGTTCGTTTGGGGAAGCTATTATAATACTAGCTAGGGGGGACAGCAGAGCTGGTTGCATCAGTATACAGAAAGGGAAAATGGAGTGCTGATCTGCAAATATTTGAATGTAACATGGTACCAGGTGTAAGGCAATCAATACAAAATAAAGACAGCATTTACCTTGAATATAATCTATTTCATATATACTGCTTGAATAAATAGACTGAAGGATTGCTTGCTATGTAATATTTTATATTTTATTTTATATTTTTACAGCCAATTTGTTAGAAATAATTGGATCAAAAGCAGAACATGACTTGTGCCACATCAATTAGTAGTTGAGCTTCCTAAAACATTTTAAACTTGCTTCTTACATGTCAAGAGATGCAAGTTGGTCACACATAAAATTGATGTAAAAATGTTGTTTTTTTGAAATGTATTTACTTCCATGCATCAACCTGCTGTGCATGTTTACTCCTGTGACAGAGAACCAGAGAACAGAGCACCTGATTGAAATCTTCACTAATATGAAAACATGTGAACTTGTTATTATAAAGTTGAGTGATTGCAAGCTGTCATGTCCATACTTTATGCAGAGCAGAACGATTGGTATTGTTTGAGACAGCAAAGCCCTCAGGTGAAGTCATTGTAATTTGCACGACAGACAGACTGATGTCTAATGCTGAGATCAACTAGTAAGACTGTATCACTCATGAGGCTCAAGTATATGCGTTTTCTCCTCGAAACGACCATGCTATACATATTACGTATAGATGAGGGCTGAAAGCTGGCATTCATCCTCTTGAATTTTTAATGAGTAGAGAACAGGGAATGGGGAGTGGGATGTATGATCCCTCTCAAGCACTCCTCCTGCTCATGTTACCTGTTCCTCCTTCTCTTTCCTTCCATCCAATTTCCTCTGTCTCTCCTTTTTCCTCAAATTCTAAACTTTTCTTCCTCAGAAGTCTTTTCTCCTGTTCCGTCCATTTTTTTCCCACTGCTTTCGTTTTACTTCCGATTCTAAATGTCCCAAGTGACTTTGAAGCTTCTCTTTCATCTTGACATCTCGTGGGATGCAGTAACTCCGCTCCTCTGTGTCGCTGTGTCTCGGGGTTGTTGGGTTGTACAGCGGCGCTTACTAAATGTCAGAGGCGGTCAAGCGCCTCCACGAGAACACAACCCGCCGTAAAAGCCGCTGCCGGCCACCTGTTCATCACATCAACGCTGTCACAGATCACTGGCTCTGACGTTTAACCCATTCACCACTTTTCACGGCGACAGATCGCTGGCCAATGATATGATTGGCTCTGATGGCTAATCACTGCATCTGCGATGGGAGGACACAAACTCCCTTGAGGTGAGGTGCTTCTGCACTTCACTCATCTTGTCTATCAGACCTAAGACAACATTTCCTAATGACAAAAATGCCCTGGTTGTTTCATCTGATGTTGCGTTATTTTGTCCATTACGTACAGTAATACATCAAAACATACTATATGGTTTTAGTGTGGTTTAATTCCTCTCAGTTAGCCATTGTTCCAATGCGCACATGTAACATTTTGCCACCTTTTTTTTTTTCATTGTAAAAATATACTCTCATCATGTAATACCGGAGTTGTAAGCTGGAGCAGTTTTGAGCTCTCAGTGTTGGCATATTCATGGACATTCTAACATCTGCAAGTTGAGAATTGTCTGTTGAACTTTTTAATATAAAAAGGAACCATATTCATCATATAATTCATTTCCCAGCACACATTTCTTGTCAGTGACATATCAGTTTTTGGATGTTGGATTGTCTTTGATGTACCACCAAGAAGAGTTTAAAAATGATCCCTGGTGGCAACTGGATTATCACATTTTTAAAGCAAATTCCCCTTATTTTTTGGATAGCGGACAGTAGAGGGGTGACAGGAAATGAGGGGAAGGATGACATGCTACAGAAGTCCTCATTTTGACTTGACTCAGAAGCGTTGCAATTACATGGTACATGCCCCCACAGCTCTACTGGATGAACACAAGCACTCCTTCATCAGCACCTGTCAATTACCAAATGTGTTCAATTAAATGTATTTTATTTTGTGTGTGTAAATATATTTTCGTTATGTTTGTGTGGGTATGTAACAACCTGCTGGTGTAAACCTTCAGGTGTTTGGGTAGGTTCACACCTGTGCCCCAGTGATGGCAGTGCCTCAAAGGCAGAGTAAGTGACCCAAATAATGCGTGTTTAGTTAGAGACCAACAGAGAGAGAAACAGAGAGAGAGGGAGAGAGGGAGGGAGAGGGAGAGGGAGAGTATCAGCCTCTCCGTCACCTCCTTTGCCCTGTGCACAATTTTGCAGGCGCACAGACACATTTGCCAAATGAAATGCCATCTGTTTGCATACAGTATGACAGTCAGTGAAAACTAACAGTTCACACAGGCAGCAAACTGTGACACTGCCCCTGCTCTGAAAGTCTCACAGTTAATGTTGCAGCAGAGCGAGTGCGAGGGCCCAAATGAGGAGGAAGAGTACAAACTGAGAGAAAAAGATAGGAGCGTGGCAGTGGGATGGACACATTGACTTCGAGCAAACAGTCTGTCTCATCATTTGCAGTTTTGCGTGCATAGCTTACCTCTCTCTGCTGAACTTGAGGGAATGGAGGATGGCTGGTCTCTTCTGCCTCAGGTTCCACAGGTGGACAGTGTCATCAGCCAGGGCACTCACAAGTGCTCCCTGTCATAAGAGAAGGGGCAATTTTTTGTTATATTCAAAGATTAACATACAGGAAAAAGTTTTTACACAAAACACAGGTCACATCATTGATATGCACGTAGCTACAGAAATGTCCATAAACATATCTACAGACTGCATATTTTCTCTGTGAGTCAGACTACATTCCCTGGAAACTCAGGCTGATTTAAAATCAGGCAGCTTCCTCACAGGTAACGATGATGATTCATAAGATGTCCATATGAGTGTGTGTGTGTGTGTGTGTGTGTTTGTGTGTGTGTGTAGGAGGCACTAAAAATCTTTTCCATCTCCCTGAGTTTGTTTGAGCTGCTGAGTCACAGTCACACAGACGCTGAAAAACATGCACATTCACATGCACACACACACAGAAACACACACAACCAAAATACTGCATGAAATAAATATACATAAATGACGTAAATCAGACTCATGCTTTTCCCATACAGAATCAGACCATGATGTAGGTATTCAATACCATCTTCCAGCTAGTCAATCGACACTTGACAAAATGCTTCATCATTTTCACCGTGGCTTGTAGGTTTAATGCCTTCAGTAGCTTAACATGACATACAGACAAAACTGCCTATTTTAGCTGAGCAATTGCTTAGTAACGGTTGGGTGAGTTGAGACTTGACTGACGTCTGTGATTTGCAGTGATTTAACAAAGGGATATATGCAAACCACTGAAAGTTATGCAATATAGTTCCCAGGCAACGTCCTTTGGCAAAGGCTGACAGGCTGTTAGACATTTCTGGTGAGAATCAATCGACACTTTCAATATTGCTGTCAATAGGTAACAGATTTCAAGTTATTCCACACCACATCGTGGTAGTGTCAGGTGAGTTCAACCAGAACTTGACTAGATATCTTGGTTCTTTCACAGGTAGGCTGCAAATAAAAACTTTTTTTTTCCATTTAATAAAACATCAAACTTCTCTATGCATCACCACTGAATGGTTGTTTGTAATTAAAAGTTTTTTATTAACTTTTTCAATATATACAAAACATAATGACACACAAGACCACTTATTACAGTAAATCAATAAAAGAATAAACAGAACAAAATTAATCCAGGCATACAGAATTAGCTACAAGTACAGTAAGAAAAAAAACAGTAAACTGTGGAGACAAAAATAAAAAATGAGGGGACACCATGTATCAATAAATACCAAATAAATGGGGTAGCACATTTTCCTTAAAAAAAAAAAAATGTAGGAATATTTACTTCCTGTTAGTTTTCTTCCTTTATATACATCAGAAAATTAGACCAAACTTCATAAAACTGCCCTTGGTAATTATTAGTCCTTGATTCAAAAGAGGCAACGCCTGTCATCAATTTTAATCATTCAGCAAAATCTGATTTTGTCTGGCTCTTCCAATAGCGGAGAACAATAAAGCCCATCGGTGCAACTCCAAATTTTTGTTTGAATATACCAGGTAGTAGGAAAGACCAGTCTCCTAATAAACACAGCTGGGGAGATTCTGGCAATGGCCTATGCACCCACTCCCCAATACTTTTAATTACTTGTTTTCAAAAAGTAGAAACAAAAGAACATTCCCACATTTAATAAAGGAAAGTACCCGTTTCATTTTTACACTTCCAACCCTTGTAAGCAACCCCTGCTAAACTGATAGGCCTGTAGCTGGTTGGGTCAATCAGGTCCTTTCCCTTTTTGAGAATCACTGAAATTACTGCCTGATTGAATGTACTGGGTAACTCACCTGTTAATATAGCCTTGAGGTATACTTTCATTAAGATAGGTGTCAGAATATCAATGTAGTTCTTATAATATATAAACAGGGAAATCATCTAACCCTGAAGCCTAACAGCTTTCCTAACTTCATCCTCTGTAATTGGAACATCCAAAGTTTCTACTTGATTAGATGACAGCCTTGGAAGATCAATCCTTGAAAACCACGCATCCATTTCTTCAGATGTGATGTGATGTACAGATGTGAGTAGAAAGTTTTAAAGGCTTGATTAATTTCCTGAGATGTAGTCACCACTTTTCCAGATTCAACCTTAACATCTGATAAAAACGTATGTGGCTTCTTTTTGCTTTAACTCTCTTTGCCAGCACTTTCTTTTCTCCACTTTAGTAGAAATGTATTTTGCTTTCTTATATATCTCGTTTAGCTTGTATTTAATGTCACATACTGTATCTGTTTCAATAAGGTCTCACTATGATTTTCAGAGATTGTTTTTTCCTTTTGCTTTAACTTAATTTCCAATTCCAATTTTATGTGAACCCTTGATGCAAAACAAAGTTCCCCTAGTGGGACAATAAAGATAACCTTCAACCTTGCGATGGTCATCAAACTCATCATCTTTCCTTCCCGTGAAAAGCAAAGCATAGCAGGGAAGGCCAGTGTGACGTGAATATCCACCACGTATAGTTTCCTCAACACTTCGGTAAACTTCTTCTTCCTGTCAGCCACATCCTTGGTCACATCTGGGAAAAAGGAAATTCTCTCCTGCCATGCCACTTTATCTCTATTTTGTTCTGGTATTTCGCTCTCATTGCAGCTATCACACGTTCGCGTTCCAGAAACATTTGGAATCTCATAGGTCTTGGAGGACGATCCTCATCTGGGATGGGCGCCAGTGACTGGTCCACTAGCTGAGGTTCATTCTCAGTGCTTGACCGATCATTCTCACTCTCTCGGTCCATGATCCGTCCATCTGCCAGCTCCAGCCTCTCAAAAATAGCAGCAATATCCATGCTAACTTTAGCCTGTGAGGTTTTCATTGAGGAAACATCTTCCTGTAGTTCTTTGAGAACGTTGCTGAGTTGCGACATCTCTTGCATTGCTTTTTCCAAAGTCGCTTGAAGTTCTGTGAGAGCATTTGATGCAATAACTGGAGCCCTTGAGTTGGGGTTGGCCAATTCTGCAGCTTTTGGCAGCATCTTGCTCGCCATACTAACATAGTTAATCCCCGGCTTAGTTTGAGATTTCGAACTTGTAGTAGCCATTGAGAAAAACAACAGTTTTCAAAAATGACGCCAAGTGATTTAACAACATTACTTCTAGATGGCAAATTAGGCATTTAATGGTCGAATTCAAGGGGGAAATGGGTAATTTTTCTGGAGCAATGTCCTAGGCAACCATCTTGGTAAGCAGATCCACGTGACTTGACTATTTAATGTTTTAACACAAGCAGCCAGGGCTTGACATTAGCACCAGCCCACCTGCCAAATGCGGGTAGAATTCGGCAGTGGCGTGTAACACAGTCACTCTTACTAGCCACTTTGGCGGGTGGCATTCCGTGTCATAAACTGGTGCAGCGCTGCAGATCGATCCGAGGAAAACTGCTGTCAGCTCAACTCCCAGTGAGCATTGCTTTTCCTACAGCCACTTAGAGGGCTGATAAATGCCCCCCACCCTCTTACCCTCGATCCTGTCCATCTGCCTGCTGCAGCTACGAGAGCATGGCCAGGTCACTTACACACACACACACACACACACACACACACACACACACGGACCTAACTGTTGTATCTACACACAGTTCACATTCACTTGTGATGATATAAACCTCTCTCTCTCTCTAACACACACACACATACACACACACAAACACACACCCAGCTAGCAAGAGGAAAAATTAAATTAAATTGTCATTTTGAATCAGGAAACAATTGAATTGATTAGACGAAAAGTTTGTTTTCTACTGCAGAGATTTCTTCTACTTTGAATTTTTCACTGTTAATCTTTAAATAGAGGAAGTAGAAGTTTTTTCTCTCGCTAGGTTTCTACAGTTTTTATCTTTTCAATGAATCTTCTACACTCTTTTCTTAATAACTGTTCTTATGTGCAATAAGACGCTACTATTTTTATGCCTGTCTTAATTGGTTGCATGTTTTCATACAAAAGGAGTTTTACACACAACCTCACCAGAGCTGAATATTTGACGACTGTACTGTGATACATTTTATGTAGTCTTGATTTGATGTTTACAGTGGTCATTTACATTTAAAAGGTTGTAAATCTGGTACTTAAAATAAATTGTAGCACACCATAGCCAACTTTAGTCAAATAAAACATAATTTCCAAACAAATAATTGTGGCTAGTGAAAATGCTGAGTGTCCAGTAGCTTTGGAAAACTGCTAGCCACAGTGGCTGGTAAGCAAAAATGTCAATATCAAAGCCCTGCCAGCAGCCATAAAATGTTCTCTAGAATTAGCAAATATTCCTGGTTTTCTGATTAGATGCAGCGATATCTGATTAAAAGAAGGAAAAGGCTTTCAGTTCCAACTTTTGATACTTGGCAGTTTTCAATACTTTGCAACAGACACAGTCAGTACCCAAAAAGTATTTAGGCTCGATACCCAGTCCTACTGATGTCAGGGAAATTTGATCATGTGACTGATTCTACTCTTTAGGAGCATGCAAGGAAGAGTAAAGCTAACTGTGTTATTACTTGGAAAGAGTGGAGAGAGGTAAGCAGATATGGGGGGTAAGTTATTTTCACACTACCAATATGATCATCCGTTCACCCTTCCCTACAACAGCAAACTACTTGTAGTACATTTTAAGGGGTGAAATACGATTACCAGGGATGAACATTCATGATTCAGCCCCTAAGTCTTATTAAATGACTGGTGGAATATTGGGCAGGACAGCAATATACATTTTTTTTAAATAATGTTATTACCCACAGATTTATCTGTCTCAGTATGACAGCACTGGTCTTATTGGTGAGTAAAGACGCTTAACTGGAGTAATTCAGCAATGTGATTGATGACTGTTCATTGTTTCTCATGTTTTTGTTACCTACCTCGTTGATGAGAAACTGTAGCTGGATGACAGCCGCTCCACTCTCATGCTGACAGTAACACTCCACACCTGGACGACCAAACCTGAAAGGTTTTTAGTCAAGGAATGTACATTACAGCTGAGGAATTTATCACCAAACCACTAGTGTGCGTTTTTGTTTGTGTATGTGGTCCAGTATGTACTGTAGCTGTATGAGGTGTCTTTTTTTTCCAAATATGGCTGCCTGGAACAAGTGTCACACCATTTGAAGGTCATTTGCTCTTTGCTATACCCGATTCAAAGGTCATGACTTCTGCTACATGGTTACCTGCTGAGAGGGAAAATGGAACATCCACAGTGACATTTTTTATGGTCTACCAACAGAGCTTGAACATATTCATCATCTACAAGTTAAGATCTTAACATTTAAGGATTTTACACTTTCTGACTCCCCACATACATGTGAATCATATTCCTGTCTTGAAAATGTTGTAATTATTCAACACCTCATTATATGCCCTACAATTATACACCTTGAGGCTCACTTTTACATTTTAAGAGAATATGTTCATACAAAGGCACTCAGGAGCCAGTTACCAAACAATATATATAATTTAGGTGTTCATAATTACTTGGAAATACTGAATCAAGTAGTAGATTATTGCAGTTATACAGAAATGGTGATATGTTACACAAAAAAAAGAGGAATAAATATAAAAATTCAAAATGAAACAGGGGGGATCGGCAATACTGCAGAGAAGGAACAGAACTGTACCAGGACAGGCACTGAGGAGGAGAAAATGGAAGGAGGAGGGGGGAAATTCAGATATTCAAATATGCAGAAAGTGAATCAGCAGAGAAGAGGTGGATATTACGAGAGCAGATGAGAAAATAATAGCGGGGGGGGGGGGGATCGACAACTCTGATGAAAGATGCAGAGGAGAGAGAAAACAGAGCAGAAGAGGAGTGGAAGGATGGAGGCTGGAAAAAGAGAGAAAGAAGGAAAGGAGAAGGGACTGTCAGAGAATAACGAGCTTCTCTTCCTGGGGAGAATGAATGGGTTAGCTTACTGATTATATCCATTCATTCTTTCCATGACTCTGAGGGCTAAGGTGGGGGGTGTCAATTTTTCATGCAGGGGGCACATAGAGGTGTAAAACCCTGGGGACGACACTATTGCTCATCATTAGTGTGTGCGTGTGGGTATGGGTGTGTGTGTGTGTAAAAATGGGGGGGGGTGGTGTTTTCTGCATGTGATCAGCTACTGTAAATTGCCTGCAGAGCTATCCAACTAAAACACAGTTTGAGACATGCAGCTACGTATTAATACAGATAGATCAAACATGTGTAAGAGGATCTTTCATGCATCTACATACATGCACACACAGAAAACAGGAGAAATGACAAATCCAGAAGGAGAGAGCTGTTCCTCCAATTAACCATTAAGCAGAGGAAAAACACCATCACATGTTACTAATGACAATGATAGCAACAACAGAGCCTCCACCTAAAAATCTAATTCACACAGCAATAATCAAGTCCTCCTCTCCCACAGAGCAAACTGCGCCTTCAGCTCCAGTGTAATTTATTAAGCTGTAATGCATGTAATCATTCCTGAGGTGTGTTGTGACCATCCCAATGAATAAAGCCACCACATGAACAGATCCAGCGCCACACACCTTGTTTCTCCTCAGCCAGAAGCCTGGAACATATTTTGTACATCCATTTTTCCTTTGGAGTGGTGTTTATGACTAAACAAAAACAATATAAATATATGTTCATCCCTTGTTCTTCAATTTGCTCAGTTGGTCCAATCTCAATGTGGGCTGGTATGTCATTCATACTGTAGTTATATTTGATAAGAAGGTGCTGTGTGAAAATACGGTCAGGGTTGTGCTTCATGCTGCTATAATCAATATTTAATATCAACAATGGATCAGATAATAATGTGTAAATTTGACGCTCGTAGATAACTAACTGCAGTTACCCTAACCTCTATGAAATGTTTTAGCATCTTTCAGCTAATTATTGTCATTTTACACCCCGCAATGTTGCATTTGTTGTTCACTCTCACCTCTTTCATCAGTGTCCTTTTCAGACGTGGCAGGAAGCTATTTTAAGCAAAAATAACGCCCACTATACACCACCTGCCCAGCACCAAATGGCAGACAGACAAAGCTAACAGCTAGCTGGTGAACATAGTGGTGCATTTAGCAGCTAAAAAAGCTACATATTTTCCTTAGGGGTTGGTGGAGAGCAAAACTGAGCTTAGATTCATGAAGGAGGAATGCTAACGTTGCTCTGTATCTGCTAGATGTGTAAATAGACAACTGTTTGCTAACGAGCAGCAAACAGCTAACAGTTGTGTTTACAGCTCGTTTACAATGTAAAAACAGTCACAGCAGGTTATTCTATCGTATGGTGTATAGTAGTCTCAATCATGAATATCTAATCAGTATTGTAATTCACTCTTTAAAGCCACTGGAAACCCAAATCCATAATAGCATTCTAACTATGCAATTTAGCATTAGAAATTAGTTTCAATCCAAATTCAAAATATTGTCATTTAGGTTTTTTTAAACTCTCCTGATATTGGGTTTGAATTGAGCGTGGTTATGCTCGGATATTTATTATAAAAATTATGCAATAAATTCTGCAAACCAATCATAAAGTGACGTGCTGTGGTAAGAAAATTGTCTCAATTTCAGTTGCCAAAGTTTCTGTGTCATTGGTAGCGTTTCTGTATCTCAACCCAGTTAGTTTTGCTATATTCTTCATTACTGCTGCTAATTACCTACTGAACATTTAAACTTACACTATTTCTGCACAGGCACCCTTAGCTTACACCTCAGCGACCTTCTCACTAATCACACAGTTGTTAACACGCTTTTCAGATTTGCTAGTAACTATAGCTTAGCAGTTAGCAACAGTTTCTCTCTCTTCCTCTCACTCTCCTGCTCGCTCTTGCTTGGTGTGTCTTATATTTTGCCATTCCCCTGCCTCCTTTAGTGATAATGGTACATTTAATAATGTAGTATATCTAACATGTTGAGGGTGAGGCTCAGTGAGTTAGAAATGTGGCTCTGCACCACTGAAATCCAGTCATTAGCTACAGAAGTTAGCCAGCAACCAGTAGCCGGTGTAGGTGTCAATCAAAACTTGATCTGCCATGCCTACACAGTCGTGAGAAAAGGTCTACACAGCAAAATTAGCTGTTTTTTGAACTAGGTTTGCTGATAGCTATGAACATTTATTTTCACTCAGATTTTTGTGGATGCTTAATGAGACATTCATCTTTGATATCATGTATGCATTTTAACTATTTCAAGCCAAATTTCCAGAGGCTTTAAGTGCTAAATGATCCATTAAAGCTTTGATTCTTAGGACCAAAATGTAAAAGTCAGAGAGATTTATAGACCTAAATCCAACCAGATTTATCAGGAAGAGCTGATGGTCAGTCATAAACCCCCAGCTTTCAGAGAGCACATGGTGGTTACCCTCCAATCAGATATCAGTGTGGTACAGTAGCCTCTGCAGTGCCTGACAAGCTTCCCCTTGACTCTTCAAGTGGATTAAGCTATGCCCTCCCCCTCCTGTCCAGCCTTCAAATCTCAGTCAGTGATGCCCTGACAAGAAGAAATCCACCAGCTCCACTGGATTTCGGCCAGTAAGCATAACCAGTACCTTTCCCTATTTGACTTTTGAGTCTGCAGTGACACACATGCGGAGAGCTTAGCCTTTATAGCTTGAATCACATTATGTTCCCCAGCCGCCCATCTGAGCCTCAGAAAACTCCCCCAAGATCTGTCTCACTCCACTTTAGAACATAATAGAGGTATAACCTTCCCCTAAACACACACTACCTATGATCTAAAGTGTAAATAACAGAGTAAATCTGGAACAGGGCAGCCCTCATGGATACCACTTTACCACCCTTTACTAACCTACTGGAACCCCACCCATCTTAAAAATAAATTAAAAAAAAAAAAAATGCTGAGTGTAATACTAAAATGTGGTCCACACAAACCTTACATACTGACTCTTGAGATAAATATATAAATAAAAAGTAGAGAGAAAGCAAAGGGTATAAACATGCATAAACTTGCAATTATTACGGTAGATGTCTTCTCCATACCTACATTTTTCCTCTCATTTATCGAAGATCACATACAGAACCATTTTTCATAATAAATCATCAGGGTGAAACTGTAGGGATTGTGCATAAACAGTATTACCTGATAAACATTATTGTGTCCACAGTAGTGGCCCATTCATGGTTTCAGAAACAGTTCCATAACATCCTGTCACTCATCTTGCCACTGAAAAGGGGAATTCAAAAAAAGAGCAACTTCACCAACTGTGACAAAGGAATCATAATAGAAGATGTTCAAAAAATAAAAGTGGTGATGGTGCTTGGAGGTTTCAGCGGTGGCTTCTCAAACAAAATGACATATGTAAAGTGACAGAAGGTCACAGCTGCACTGAACGTTCAGAGTTTAGAGTGTTGCACATTGGAAGAAATTTAAAATCAAGTGGTCTGACTGTAAGACAGAGGCCAAAAAGCTCATCAGCGTGCACCAAATCGCTGTTGCAACCAGTGGACCCCAATGCTCTCTCCACTTGACCTAGTATGGCCATTATCCTGGAGGGTATTGCTGCTGGCTAAACTGTCACAGACTTAGAGAGGGACACTGACATCCATGTAGGTCAAATGTGCATGTACAGAGGGCAAGCTTAGATCAACTCATTTAATGAGGATCATAATACATGGTACACCAAAAAGCTTCAATTGTGTGGGTGTGTTTTTTTTAATATCGTTTCCATGCTCAGAAGAGGAAAAGTGATGAGAAAGAAGATGGTGCCAAGGGTCATTGCTGTTTGCCAAAACATGGGAAACAGTCTATAACATTAAAATATTCAGTTGTTTATTTAATTACTGATTGTACATGAAGGCAACTGATGAAGCTGGATATTTGTCTACATAAATGATGGAGACATTGCTCCCTAAATTGAGGAAAGAGTTAATTAAACTTGGTGAACAAAAATGCAGCAATGCTACTGTTACTAGCTACTCTCAATACAAGGCAAAAATGGTTTCTCTTATGCCTAATTTTTCATGGGCAATAAATGTTCACCATTCACAAAAACCATCCCATATTTCCAATATATTTTGTTTATCGTAGAGCATTTAGAGAAGTGTGTGTCTTTGCATAGTAAGTAATAGAGCATCTTTTTATGTGTAACCTTCATACATGTAGTAGTGCCCATGTGGCATTAGTTAGGATGGTTTAGGCCCGGTGACAGTACAGTCCATCTAACCCAAAGTGACTTAATTGAAAACTCTTCCCTAATGTTGCCTGGCAACCAAATCTTCCACAGCCGCAGAAAGAGAGAGAAAAAGATTTAAGGTTGTGCTTTTCAAACTGCTCACATTGCCTTCCCTCTGAAGAGGCAGCCATCCCACAAGCACATTATCATGAAGCGCACATACACACACTGACACAGACGTGATCATACAAAACAATCCTGCAAAAGAAATTCAAACCATCAAAGAAGGAGACGCTGACTTTTGTTCATGCGTTTTAAGTGAATGTTGCCATAATAAATATCATAAAAATGCAGCAGGCCACAACAAGACACTGAATCCAATGGGAGAAGCTTCAATGCATGAAGCAGTGTGCAAAGTATTTGGCCATGGACTAAATTCTACCACAAGAAACTTAGTTGTTGTATACCCCTACACTGGGCTGCACTAGCTATTTGTGAATTCATCACATATGTATGTAAAGTTTCTCCTAAATTCTTAGTAACTACTAGCTAATTTCAAACTAGTGATTTACAAAATCAGGTCACCATTAAAACTTAATAAAGACTTAAGTAATGTATAAATCAGTTGGTAGGTAAACATCTGTAGTGCCCTTTAATCAGAAGCAATCAACCATGTAAATAGTCATATCCAATTACTCAACGTAGCCAACATTATCTGGTCATTCTGATCTAATGTTAGTGGCATAAAGTTTTGTAATTTGAGGTATATTGTGTGATTTTTGTGGAAAGTAAGAGAATATATGTCCCAGTTTACACTATCATTAAACACCATTTTAATGGCATCAGGTCAGATGAGTTGACCAGATTGCATATTACCTTGTTTAGTCTTCAATCTAAACGGGTCATATATTAGCAAGCTAACGCTAGTTTTGTCGGTCGGATCCATTAGCAACGTAATAGTAACAGCTGGCAGTTACTGGGTGTAAATATTCAGTAACAACTAATCTCTACATAAGATATAGTGTGTGTGGTGCAACTGGTTTTAATTTGACTATGTGTAAATCTCCACTTACTAAACACATCTTATAACTAAGCTAAGTCTAAACCTTAGTAACAGCTGATGCAAACAACGTCTGCTCTATATTAGGCTCTTTGCATGTATTGTAAATGAGTCAAGTGACACTTGCACATAAATATAAACTATTATACGTTCATGTGCACTGGAATAAAACATTTCTAAATGCTTTAAAGAGTGTTATACTAACTACCATGATCATTTTTCTTTTACGTTTAATTAAGCTTTATCAAACAGAGGTTTTTGCAGACCCTGAGGGTAAACTATTCAGTAGTACAAATGCCTTTTAAAAGTTTAATTTAATGGTGGACAACCTTAACCAAAGTTTTTGTCACAGATTAGTAGTAGCACGTAGGAGGGCTTAGCATAACAATTCACATTGATTGAGTTAATCTGACTATCAAAGCTAATATAAATGAATGATTTATAGTTTAATCAACAAATAATGTCAAACGTCGTTTGTTAACCATTTGTAAATGTTGTATTCACATAATTATTAAACAACTGTTAACACAAGATGTAAATTAGTACATCTAATAGTTTGACAAAGCAAATTATTTATAACTTGCAAATGTACATAAATGTTTTGTAAATGATTAGTTCAATCGTTAATTAAAGGTTTAAAATGATTATTATAATACAGTGTTACAAGAAAAAGGACCACTCCATCTTAAAAGCAATACTGCAGGTTTGTCAGGGTTTTTTTTTTTTTTTTATTTGAATGCCCTTTCTGCTGCTCTCAATATCTGGTGGTAATTCAATCTATACCCAGTGCATGAAAGCGTTTACATTTGTTTTTGTAAACCCCCGGCACTGAGTAACTGTTTACCATTGTTGTGTCAAAGTGTGTTTCCTATAAAATACATGTTTCCCCTGGCAGTATGTCTTTGCCTCAATTTCACGCCAGTGTGGGAAATAACATAATTTCAATTTCTGTTTTCATATCAATGGCTTTCGACATGGTATAACAACACTGACAATATATTTTACGATATTACAGAAAGAAAGGCAGTAGACAACTCAGAGTTTGTATAATGAACACAACCATTCTTTTTTGTGATGCTTGAACTAAACTAACTGTGCATTTGATTCAAGTAGATAATTGCCTTTTACCCACAATATTTCTTTAGGGGAAAACATTTTTGTACACCTGGAAAAATCCCCTAGTACGAAAAGATGAATTTTGGGTTGTCATGTTATTCAACTACAACAGCGTTTTGTTTGGTATAAAAATAGGAAGATGGTAATAAGAACAGAAATGTGTCACATTATTGGCCGCACTGTGATTGATGAGTCATATCAAAATGCTGAAAAAAGGGCTACATCAATGTCTCCTTAGGACAACAGATGCCAGCAAAATAAACCCTTAAAAATTCCACACATGACTGGTTCCTGAATCTTAAAATGACATGCGTTGCTTTACAAGAAAAGTTCCTGGATATCTCAGATGCCATAGTCACATTTTCCTCCAGTATTTTAACAAACATGACCCAAAGTTACTCCGAGGTGCCTCTGTTCCATCCACACGGGACAGGCTCAGTAGGAGATGTGTCACCGCTGCTGACAAGAGCATTCCTCATTCCATTTCAACCGAGCGAGGTGTCTATCTGCGCCCCTTCTCTCCACACTGCACCGATGCCAAAAGTGGACAGACTGACCGCAGGCAGCGATAGGAGTGAGACAAGGAAGACAGGAAGAGAGAGGAAGACAGAGAGCGAAAGCAGAAAGTGGGTCAGCTCCGTGTCTTGTCAAGTCCAATGAAATTTTCCCAAGCTATTCTGGAAGTCAAAGTTGACTGATAATTCACTTTTATATTGCTCCTCTTGTATTTATTTTTGACAAAAGCCATGGGCAACTTTTGTGACAAATAAAAGGTGAGTCACCGGGTATCTGGCAAAGCAAAGTTGTCATAGAGAGAATTGGCTGGGTGCAGCGGGAAGCAGACTGCAGGTTTTATGAAACCACGTTATCCAGGAATAGAGTTGATCTTGATAAGTGTAATTGAATAGGGATGAGCCTGTATTTCACATGAGAGAGTGGTTGGCTTGCTGCTTTGTCTGCTTACCTCAAACATCTCATGACTCTGTATATTTGTGTGTCCGTGTGTGGAATTAATTGAAAAATAACAGAGAGGATGCAGCTTTAGACGAAAACAGAAAGCTGCAGAAATCAACAGAACAAGACGCAGGGCGGACAAAAAAAAAAAGAAAGGCAAGATTATGTCTTAACATGAGCTAGAGCGATGAAAAATGATCGACAAGATAAAGAAATGGATGTGGAGAAGGGGAAATAGGAAAACAGAGGAGATATCACAAAGGAGTAGACAGTGAAAGAGAAAGAAAAGAGAGTGGTGATTAATGGAGGATAGGAGAATAAGGGAGAGGCGCTGAGAGAAAGCACCAGAAAGAGCGAGCCTGGGAGCACTGAGTTGCTATGACGTTGGGCCTGAAGTGACGTCAAAGCTAGCCACTCATACATCACCCTGCCAGGGAGGGAGGCGGGGCCACGGGGCACAGCCTGCTCTGCACTGGACCCAGAGACGGCAATGAGGCAGTGAAAGCTGGAAGGCAGAAAACAGAAGAAACAGAAGGGAGGCAGAGAAGGGAAGACAAAAATGAAAAAAAAAGGAGGAGGATAAGAGCGAGACATAGGAGAATAAGAATGCCTTTACAGCAAAAAAAAAAAAGAGAAACAACATAGTAATAAGCTGAGAGAAAGAACAATCTTGCAAAGACCCCCACCACAGCCACAAAGTCTGCTGAGCTGCCTGTCCACACATTACTCAGCTTCCATTTGGAGGTGATATCCTACAAATCATCCATAATGATGCGGTCCACCTTGACCTCAACCTGCCTCAATGCTCCCATGTCACCCATCTCCTGCCCTCCCTCTGGTTGCCTGCGGCTGTTTACATCAAATTTAAAGGCTGCCGAGGGAACTACATTACATCTCCATTCCTCCAGGCCATGATCCAGCCCTGCACTGTGGCCAGCACTCAGCTATTAACCAGGCACTTAGCGCGACCTTCCTTAAGTCAGCCGTTTTTGTCACTCCACCCTGACTTGGCACATGTGATGATCTCTTTATTACTTTTATAATAATAGCTTTTTGAAGTGCATCATTTAAAGCAAAAACAACGCTGTAAATGCTTTTAATGTAACACTTAATTAACCAATTATTTTGACACATTCCAGCCTCCATACAGAGTTTGCCACGAAACCTGTGTTCGGAAGTTTTTCCAGAGGTGTTCCTACTTCAGGTTAACACTGTTATACATTTTGTTTCTGTCTTTACAGCAGTAGGAATGGAGGCATATCCTGGGCGTCCACCAGGGACCTCTCTTTACAATGCTGACATGGTTTTCTTGGTTCAGATGAAAAAAAAAAAAAAAAACATGCTCTGGACAGAGGGGGCCGGCAGCAAACCGGTCAGTGATATCTGAAAACATCTCAACTTGAGCAAAAATGTGCAGGTTTGCAGCTGTCGCTTAGCAACAGCAGGAACAAGGACTACAGTATCCCACCAAGGTGCTGGTGCACACTGCAAGCTAAAAAGCTCTCTGGACACAAGTCTTCACCCTGTGAGCTTTAGAGATTTACACACTGGAGCTCTAAAGGGGCAGTACAGTACAACTTATTTCTGTTAATTTGTTTTCCTTTCCCCTCCCTCTGCTAGATCATTCAGGTAGCACCATATACATCAGTGACAGAGAGAAGGCGAGGAAGCTATGAGATTCACGCTCCCTCATGAATATCCGAGTCACACATGGAAAAAAAGACACGCAGGCAGGCGCGGGCAGTGACACACACAGCTACACACAACAAGAAAAACCCAGAGTTGAGCAAAACTGGTAATTCATTTGTTTAACACAGTCCTTGTATAAATAATCTCCCTTGACACATTTGATTTATTATGCAGGCAAACAATTAAACTGCGATGGGGCTGCTGAGTATTTGTCGCTGCCTCAGCTTCTCTCGCTCTCACCTTGGAAAGCATTGCGATGCACATACACAGACGTATACAAAAACACACACATACAACCCCCACAGCTATTATAGCCCCTGTCCCTAAGATTCATCTAGGTGACATACTTGACAATAGCCATTTGCTGAGGTGCACAGTTCAACATCGCAGTAATCCACATTCAACTAGCAACAAGGCATGTTCTGAGTTTGCAGGTAGAGGGCTGATTAGGAATAGAAAGATGCATATGGGATCTGTACTGCACTGTGCAAGATAACAATATTAGAGCAGCTAAGGTTAGATACATGCTTATTTTGATTAATTCACTGCAAAGAAATTATTACACAAAACTTAACTAGTCACCATCCTCTTGAAATCTTTCCTCACTGACCTATGAAGATGACAGTGAAACAATGCTGAAACACAAAGGGCTATGTGGCCAGTTGTACTAGAATCACAACTCTACTAAGAAATATTGTCTATGAATTAGTCTGGGCTTGATCCAGCAAAAGCGGGCACAGTGGTGTTGCACAGTAAAAATTGTAAACCCCCCCCCAAACGCTGTAGTGATAATGTGGATTGTTGATTCTTGGAGTGTTGCCAATTCTGCCTAGTAGTAGGGTGTTAACAACCCAGGACATCATCTAATTTTAGCAGGACAACTCAGCACTGAGCTACTGTACGGCCACTCGAAGGCAAATATCTGAAAAGAGATGAGACAGAGGGAGGGGGGGGGGGGGGAGGGAGAAGGAACGGAATAAAAGCGGGGGTAAGAGGTTTGGAAATTCACTGGCTGTAGGGATCGAAGGCGGGATAGAGGAAGGGAGGGAGCGGGGACGAGATAGGAGGGAAGCGGGAGGGAGTAAAGGGGTAAACTATAAGGGAACAAGTGTTGAGTCAGCAGAACAGCTTGTGGCCAAACCCGTCTACAAAAGCATGCATAGTATAGGAGAGAAAATGAGAGATGTAGAGGGAAAAAAAGGGTAGGAAGAGGTGAAATAGAAAGAGACAGGAGGAGGAAAGAGAAAGAGCGAGAAGAGAATGAACTCTCCAGAGAGGTAAAGATACTGCATGAATAGGAAACTAAGATACATGAATATGCTGCTTGTACGTCAAACCTGGACAAATTTCTGTACCCTGCAACATCTTGGATTTAGCCCAACACAGGACAGACGTGTGATTTCTAGCTACTGCAACTGTCCAACTGTTTAATAGTCTAATACTCTTTACGCAAGTGTAAAAGGCAGCGGTTTAACAGAAATCTGCTGTTGTGATAGCAACATGCAGCCAGTTAAAGGATCATATTCAAACAACTGATGGTGTTAAACACAACAGGAAGCCACAACAACGTCTCTGCAAGTGACAAGTGGCTGCAATTTCAGTTTAAAAGTGGCAAGTTGTCGTGACCTGTTCTGATTCTGAAGTCGAGCATTAAAATGTTTGCATGTATGCATTTAGAAGTAGCAATGTATGCATTAGCGCTGGTGCTACCTTTTCACAGGAAACTAGGGGAGTCATTTTAATACCAAATTGAAGTAAATTATCTATTTGGACACTGGTTGTGTGCACTTTGTTCACTGCCATCTCACACAGCGCACATAATCAGCTGGGTACACGGTGAGTATGTATTAAACATGAGTCCCGGCCCGGCACAGAGTGCAAGGACACCGATTCCGTCTGCTACTAACACACTAGCGCTCTGAACCCCACTTGGCCAATTACAGCATGAACTCTGAACTGATATAAGCAGAAACTCTCAATTCATTCTGCAGTCTACATCAAATCTGCCCTCTGTGATTTCTAACTTTGCTGTAGTTTCAAACTTCTACAACGCCTGGTGAATCTTACATTTGCAGCAGCAGTAAAGCTATGAATGCGTCTGTCAGCCTGAAGAGGAAAGAACTGCACAAGATGATAACACAACAAGACACACTGGTACTGTGCTGGAAACAATAACAGTGATCATCTATCATGTAGCAAAGGACAGTCAGTTCACCTGCTGGCCTCAGATTAAATCCCACCTGAACTTTATACCTTTTAGTTCTCTTGCTCTCTATGGTCTAATGTTCGATATCCATCATCTGTTACGAATGAGAATTGGGGAGTCAAAGAAAAAGCGAGTCAACTAAATACCTTTTGTGGTAGAACTGAGAGTCTGCACTGATGTTGAAACTTAACTTAGATGTTAAACAGGGCTCTATAACAAATACTGACGATCTGTGTGTGCCGTTTAGTACTAGGCAGGTAGCATATAGTGGGTTTTTAGAGCTTTTTCATTGAAAACACCCTGCTATGGCTAAAATGCCTGATGAGAGCAGTGAGAGTGAATCAAAACAAGTTGCCTGAAAAACCAAAACAATGAGCTGAAAGACACTATAAAGATAAAGGTCCAGAGAGCTGATGGACACTGCTTAGTCAGGTGACAATTCTTTGTGGGTTTGTCTCTACGAGCAACACTTTTAATATACATGTACTTATTTGATGAATTGTTCATATAAAAAATATTGACACTAACATATTTTAAATATAATAAAATATTGATATTTATAATGGCAGCTTTAATTTCATTTTAGGGTAAAAATAATCAAAAAATGACTAATAAGAATACCCACTTATAATTTGGATAGGGAATCATTAATCTTGGTATCTGGTTATGTTTTCTAAAAAAATCATATAATACCAATAATTGCACTCTTAGTTAACTCATAATTACAACTACTCACCATACTGCACAATGGTTTAAAATATCTCCTTGACAGCAACAAAAACTTCATGTACCTCATTAATATGATAATGAATAATTATGTTAATCTCAACACTGTAGTCTGAATGGAAAAGCATTTCTAAGTTTATTTTTGGACTGGCAGTGCTTTTCTTTGAATATATACTTCTGATTTCTTATATAACCAGTGAAGTCTATGATATTGATGTGAAATGAACAATGTCACCTCCAGGTCTCTAAAGGGATATCTGTAATTCCTTTGCACACATAGCTCATTCCTCTTTCTCGCCTACCACATTCAGCTCACTGTTATCATTGGACTGCACATATTGAACATGCTCGCTATGAAAACAGAGTGTTCAATCCATAAACAGACTATCAGATAGTCCAAACAATGGGGTATCTAATGCCAGCATGGGCCAGGAAGAGGAACAGGTACAAAACTCACCTTGACATCTGATCAATTCCAGCATGTAAACATAATGTTTTGTAATGATACACACTCCTTATTGGATATGGTGGATTTGGAAAGAGGAGGGTGCGGAGGCATTTAAAAGACAGATCAGATCCAGATGAAATGCATGCAGGATGCATGTAAATATATATAAAATACTAACGTAATAATTTTCTCTGACTTGCAAGGCTCTCATCCTTCACCCAATTACGATCAATGTCTGTGTTACATGAGCGAGAGATTTGAGGACTAGGAGAAAAGACACCATAAGGCTGGGGGGGGGGGGGGGGGGGGGGCCTGAAAAAATGGAGAAAAATAACAAGCATTGCATTTCAAAGACAAAACCCAAGTGAACATTTAAAATGACAAGGGGGAGAATAATTTAAGGAGAAGCATGGTTTAGCTATATACAGAGAGAAAAGTGGGAAAGAGAGATGGAGAGAAAGACACAAGCAACTGAAGGACTAAGTTTGCAACTGGATTTCCTCCTGTCTATGAATAATGGATGTGGCGAATGGGAGCCAGCATATGCATTTAGAGGGCTTTATGTATTACCCTCTCAAAGTCGTTGGGAGGAAAATGTTTTATTAGAATGTAACTTAATGCCAAATTAACCTTTAACACATTCACTGTGAGATCATGTGTCTCTGTACTAATACAAGCTCCAAAGGCAATGAAATGCGTCCGCACTGAGGAGCTTTCTCATCAAACACTTACACCGTTAATCTAATTAGAACAGTGTGCTGTACTGTACATCGGCAGGTGTACAACACAACCATAAAGCCTGTTCCTGAAGCTATCCACACCATATTCCCAACACTATCACAAAGCAAAGTGTGCTGCTGTATGTTTGTGTGTGTGCATGCTCCCTTGTTCCCTCCTCCCTCCCGCAATAAACACACTCATGCACCCTCTGGCACTGATATCAAACAAATCTTTTCAAAGGTAGGACCACGGGAGATTAGCTACTCTTGGCCTCTAATATGTTTCAGTGTGCCAACCAGTGCAGAGCCAGGCCCTGATTTCAAGGACAGGTACCTATAAGGTGCCAGCGCAGCAAGAGTCAGTATATTGCCAGCCGTGCAGTAACACTTGACTGACTGTATACTCACACCTCAGGAACTGGTGCGTGTGTGTAAGAAATCGACTGTTAAACGAAAAATCGTTACACAGAAATGGCAGAAGAGGGAGGGAGTGGGATAGAGTGTATCTTTCTAGAACTGGTCGACGCAGAATTGACTGAAAAGACTGATTCTGCGTCATCTAAAGCATGTTACTCATGAAACATAAACGCACAGAATCATTAGAAAGGTCAAATGAAAGGTAAGCTTAAGACAGTCTCACCCAGAAAACAGCCACAATAATCAGAAAAAAAACATTAAATGTATGTATGAACATTCCTGATTAAATAAATGAAGAAATTACACTACAGCTTAACACTGAGATGAGTGTACAGACCTACAATACTAGTATCTATAGATTTATTCAGATTGATGGATCGAGTTATCTATACAGCACTCCCTGCTGGCATGAACTCTGTTGTGTCTGCTTTAATACTAATTAGACACACTGCTGGTACATTGTATGGTTGTCACTTTGCCAGTAGCAGGCTGGAGAAGGGCATCTTGCCAAAAGTGTCATGCAGCATATAAAATATTAATTGGAGTGCTGTCCTTTGCTCTTTGATTAATGCAAAACAGAAGGCCAAGTATCCCCAGCACTGAACTAGAGGCTTCCAGTGAACTAGCATGCACACGCAAATATACACACTCACACACATGTAGAGGCAACTGCTGTGTTGCAGCTTTTTAAGCATCTGGTTTTTTCCCTCTACTCTGATCTCTGACACTCACGCGCACACAGAGGGCAGCGGGGTGGCAAAGTCAGTAGGGCGGCTGTCCTTCAACTGGAAGTGTCCTTGAGCAAGACTGCTCTGTGGTGCTGTTCTGAAAATTTCGGTCATCTTCAGGTTTCAGACAGACATGTTTCAGAGCTCTTGAAAACATTTAACAGGCAGGGTATGACAAAAGAGACAAGGAAATAAAACATGTTTGTGCTAAGCAGATCAAATGCCACTGTATTCTAATCTAAAAATGGAGAAAATGCACCCAAAAAAAACCCTGTCCTTGTCATTGTAAAGTATAAAATACAAAAAGTGTTAGACAGAATGAACTTCATATTGATGACTTCCTATTCTCAGAGACACAAAAGTAAGAAGACAAATAACATACTAAATGGAAGGTTAAGGGTTGATTTTTCAATCAAATCACTTTCTTCCCTGTGGGATATGAAGTCTAAAATGATTGCAAATTATTGTCTGAGGATCATAAATATATCTGTGTCAGATTTGATGGCAATTCAGTTTTTGCTCTGAACCTGTTGGACAAACTTCTAGATTTTCCCGTCTTTAGGCCACACCTCGAGTCAGCCAAAAGAACTTTGGTAAATGTATTAGAATCAAAAACCTGACCAGGACAAGTGGCTTAAAAATGGATGGACGGATGAACCAACATATATTACTTACACTAGAGCTGCAACAATCAATCGAATAATTGATTAGTTGCCAACTATTCAATTAATTTGCTACTATTTTGGTAATTGATTAATCGGTGAGTCATTTTTTTTAAGAAGACAATTTCCAAATTTTCTGATTCCAGCTTCTAAAATGCAATTATTTTCTGGTTTCTTTAGTCCTCTGTGACAGTAAACTGAATATCTTTGGGTTGTTGGTCCAGATAACACTAGACATTTGAAGACGTCACATTGGGCTTTGGGAAACAGTGATCAACATTTTTGACCATTTTCTGGACCATTTTCTGACATTTTATGGACCAAACAACTAATCGATTAATTGAGAAAATAATCAACAGATTAATCGAAATAATCATTAGCTTGTACCCTGTACTTTTATTACTTGCATTTGTATTAAACACAGTACATCTCCCTTAGATATTGCATAACAAAAAAAGTCTGTAAAGTAGGATTATCAGACTATTGTGTTGTAATGATGAAAAGTATTTCAACTGACTGGCTGCATGGATACATACAAAGCAATATGACAGGAGAGCAGACAAGAGCTGGATAGCAGAGAAACAGAGGGGCTGTGGATTAATGCAGGTCATGCATTAGATTGGATTAAGTAACTGAGGGCTCAGGTAAGGAAGACATTCTGCCTAAATGACGGGATTAATAAAAAAAACACAAAAAAAACCCACATTCACAGACAAACACACTTTGCACTTAATTAAACAACGATCTGATGACTCACACGTCCATCTGTGCAATTTAAAAGTGTGTACAGTACGTGTTTTTGTGCTACCTTATTTCTGTAGTGCCAGGGATTATAACAGTTAGGTTAAGAAAGAAGAGCGAGGATGTGGAAGAGAGGCAGACGCGCACATAATCACATCAAACACCATATACAGGCCTTCAGGGGGAGGGGTCTAGAGTGAGTGCATAGTGCAACAAAGGCAGTTACATAAGTCAAGAGGATTGTCCCTGCTTGTGGATATGTGTGTGTGTGTGTGTGTGTGTGTGTGTGTGTGTTTACAGACATGTGCCATGCAGTGTGGAGGGCACACAGGCCAGGATGTATTCTGTTTCATCGCTGTGTGTCAGAAAAAGTGCCTCTAGTGTGTGGAGGACGGGGGAAAAGAGTGGAATGAAAGTGAAAAAAAAAAAAAAAGGGAAGAGTGTCTTCCTCGCTCTGTTGCTAATCCCTTCCGTCGCTCCTCCGCCTCTCTCGTTCATACCATCGCTGTCATTTTTATCTCTATCTTCTCACTGTCTGATCTCGCTCTCTTCTTATTTCCTCCTCCCTCTTATTCCGTTGCTCTTTCAAGACTGCCTGCTAGGTAACCCAACCATGACAGCTGATATTCAACACGCACATGCATGTATACGCACAAAGATATACCTTCCACCCGATCTTGTGAGCTGCTGGCCTCGGTAAGTGGGAACACATGACTGGCAATAAAGGGATTTCTAACGGCCTGGCACTTGTAGCTACCGTTCTTTGAAACCAGGGCAACGGGGCTGTGTGAGTGCATGTATAGATTTATTTGCTGCATCGATCTGTCTTGTGCTCCGTTTCCAGAATGTATCAATCAAAGAATCCCCCAATAGGGCTGTAGACATTTCAGTGGTAGCAGTTTTATTTCTCTATCTCTGCCTTAAAACAAAGCAGGAAGGATAAATCCAGCACTTCAATTTTAGCATACAACTGAAATACACATTAGCTGAGGTAGCTACACTAATTCCAAAATGGCATACAGATGCGACTGTATTGAGCATGTGTTACTGATGTGCAATTTTCTACTATGTTTGATTTCTCGTTCTTTGCAGAGTTGGGTCATATAGTTAATACACTTTCAGATAAGACATTCTGTTCTTGGCCTTTAAATATTAACTCTTGCCAGGCTGCAGTAAAACATGCAGTGCCTTAAAGCCATGGTGGCATGCCAGCCAATCATATGGTTTTGACTCTCTAGTCATACTGTATTTCAAAATGGCAGCACGCAGTTAGATTACTACTTTACTGCTTTCAAAGAACTAAGAAGAGGATTCTTCAGCAAAGATGATAGAGCATCTAGTGTTATGTTTCTAAAGTTCTTGCACTAGCAACTGACCAGTACACATGCAGTATATAGCTCATAATATATTAATATAAAAAAAAAAAAATCAACATATGTAGAACAGGACCAAGTAGGTATATATGTTCACAGCAAAAACAACAAAATATCAAATGATGGTGCTTCTACAGAAAAATGTTGGGTTACATGTGGATCACAACAGGACTTTATTTTCCATTCTATTTTGCACAATTCCCATTTTTTAAGCTTTGGCAAAGCATCAAATTAATTTTGCAGAGATGCACCGCAGCCATGGAAGCATTAATAGGGAGACCTCTGGGAATCTGAGCCCCACAGGTCTTATTCAAAATGATTCGGGGAGTGTGTCTGAGGCCCAAAGCTGTCGCATCACATTAGTGTCCAATCACTGTTAGCAAACAAAACGATGTACAAACACAAATGGAAACAGACACAAATGGAAACAAATGTGCACATATGCTGACAGAGGCGTGCACACACATACACACACATTACACACAACCACTTCTTATCTAGCTTTTCTCCATATCCTGCCGCTCAAGCTACTTCATACATATCTGAACACTCGCAAAGGACACACATGTACAAACACACATACAGTAAATGCACACACACGCAGAAAGCAGCCTGCTACAATGGCCTTAGCCATTAAAAATGAATGACACTGCAGCAACAGTTTCTAAAAATGAGCACCAGGGCCAGCTGCTGATCGGTACGATGAGAACTGCCTACAGAGAACAATATGGAGTGTCATTCTAGTATTAGACAATACAAAAATGCCCTCTCTGTCACATATACAGTGTAGCCAATTACATGAAAGGTATTCCTTCTTTATTGTCTGTGATTTAACTGTCAGTGAAAGAGTTAACGGCGAGTATTATCTCTCTGGATGCTAATATTGTCAGGTCTGCAGCAGTGCCAGTGGGGGTTAATGCGTTCACTGTTGTCCTCCCTCATCGTGTTATCAGCAGTCATCGACATACGTGTCTAATGTGAGAGCAAAAGTGTTGCAAAGCACCAGACAGGAAGAGAAATCAGGCCAATAGACCCCAATCGAGGCTTAATGGGGGCCTAGTGGCGTGGCTAGCTGAGACCTCTCGCACTGCCTGTTCATCATTCACTCCCACTGGTGTCTGGGAGATGGCAAAGGCTTCTGGCTTATCAAACAAATTAGCTGCTTCATCACTGCAATGAAAGCGGTGATGCACAAACTGCAAGGTTGTCCTTTCCTTCAGAGGCTGTCCTTGTTATGAATCAAAGAAGCAAAATGCATAAAGAACTGTACTATATGTGGTTTGGTGGTGATGGGGGGGGGGGGATCTGCAGTGCTATGTGTGCTGGGTGAGAAATGGTGGGTGTCTCCCACCTCGTAGGGGTCTGACAATTTGCCCTGCACTTACAGCGGGAAAAAAACCAACGTTTGGTGGCTTCTGCTGGGACAGCTGTCTGATTACAGTTGGGTCAGGAGCCAATTGTTGCCCTTCCAATCTCTGCAAACCCCACCCACATAACACCAGGGCTCTGAGTCACAGAGCTGAATGGCTGCGACTGCTCTGGCTCCACTCCATATGCAGACACTCCTACAGTGCACTTACACTTATATCCATCTAATTTCTCTTCCTCCTCTTCACTTTTCTAAACTTAGATGCAACTTCGTCAGTCTGCAGTGATTTCATCCCTCCACTCTTTCCTGTTGCTTTTCCTCCTGTCTCTGATAGCTGCAGGGATTCAGGCCTGGTTGTGCTGCACTGAATGACAAACCAAGGACGCATCTGCAGCCCTTTTAGGTATTTGTATCTTTACAGCTTTGCACCATGTTGATGCCATTCCAGAAGTCTTTGGTGTTGTGAAAGATCAGACATATATTCCTCCTGCTGAGTCTGCCTACTCCCACCCTGTGGATGATGCTAAAGCAAACAGACACAATGTACCGTAGCGCTGGACAAACATAAAAGTATCTCCCTTCTCACTACCCCCGCCCACCCACCTCCTCATACATCCCCTCAAGTCCCGAGATGTCTGTCTCAACCCTGTTGCCCCTCCCCCTCTGCTCCCACATTTCACATCACAACATAATCCACATTCTGCTTCAATCAGACGGAAAAGCACAAACAGCCCCTCGGCCAGTCACGTTCCACACACAGACACACATGCTGGACATAAACAGACTCATACGCACTTAAATATAGGCATATATTACACACACACCAACAGGCTGAGGAGGAGGGGAAGGGCTCTGCGCATGACAGCCATGTGGCAGGGCATTAAAGCCTGAGTCATCACGTCATGGGACACATGTGTGTGTCTTCCCTGCAGGCGCTCAGCATGACAGCATACTAAAGGGCAGCCTACAGAGGAGCAACAGGGGGATAAATATCATTGCAGCTACCAGCAGGGTGGAGGAAGGAAAACGTCAAGATTTGCGTAGCTCTTATTGACCAGCAAAGACTGTGCCAAGTCCCAGGCAGAATCAGAGCCGCAGCTAAAGTTAGTCTAGGGCATAGGCTTTATTCAGGCAAAGTCCATCTATTTCAGCTGGCAGCTGTGATGCTTAAGTCACTGTTTGGATATTTACATCTCTGAATTGAACTGAAGAAAATTTCATTTGTTTGTGATGCCAGAGTCAGCCAGAGGAGGAAAACCAGAAACACCACAGGCCCAAGATGGGTTGTCAGCCGAGAAGGCAGAATTAATAGCAGATCCCAGAGCGAGGCTGTGATCAAATTAGTTCAGATGTATTTACACTAAAGGTGATCATTTGTAGGTTCACACACACTTTGTCACAATCTGCACTGCAACTGCAGCTGGGTGAATTTGGTGAATTTCAAATTTACAGTTTAAAGAGTAATTAGGCACAAAAATGTTTGAGTCACTGTCACATTAATATAAAATGTACTGTATGGATCTTCGCAATAATCTATTTATCAGTACTGTCAGAAATGCCCCAAATGAAAGAAGGCTTGTTCAGCTCACTCTTCACTGACTGTGTCAGAGACTACTCCCAAATCACAATATAGTGCACTATATTCACTGGTTATTTGTTATTTATTTGAGTGTCTGAATTCTGAATGTGAAATTTATGCACTATATAGTGCCCTCAAAAATTCCCAAAATGGAGCTAAAAGATACTTTGCACTAACAATCCCACAATGTTGTGCTATACTACACCTGTCAGTGATGAGCAAAATGATGATGATTTGCAGGTATGTTAGTTAGTGTCAATTTACTGCTCACTATAAAGTAAAATACAGTGATATCAGACACTATAGAGTAAGCAAGCTAACTGTGGGAGCTCCTCAGCTAGTCTAGCACAAAGCAACACTCATTGACACCCGGAGGTGAAGAGAAGCTTAAGGGCAGGGTTTCATTACTCTTAAAATGATATTTCATAGAGCCCAACCAATACTGGATTTTTGGGGCTGAGGCTGATACCAATATTAGGGAGTAAAAAAAACTTGATATCAATATATCAGCTGATAATCTTATATATACAGAATATATACATAAACGCACATTTTTTTGCAATTATCCCTCAAATGTGGTTATCAAACTTTTGTGACAAAGATATGTAATGGAGTAATGATATTTTACAGTTTAATAAACTCAATACTCAAACTCAATAAAGTTCAATAAACTTTATTGTTTAAAATGACATCAGTGCAATAAAACAGTAAACTTCACTGGGAATTTAATAATTCTAAATAACTGTCTATAAAAAACAGAACAAAAGAAACATGTATATATTAAACTTTAATTAAGAAAAATGATCAAATATACATACAATGCTGCCTATCTAAAAAAAATATCAGCGCTTATCGGACAACATATACGGCATAAACGGACGTTGGAGATATTATTGTATAATATTTTTGTGGGGAGAACACAGTCACTGTGATTGTGCCAAATGTTATCTTAAGGTAAAGGTCTTAAGCACTTTGTTAGACTGGCGTGCAAAAGTAAACAATAACTAATATCTATTGTGTAACACAGAGTATGTTCTGCAAGGACAGCAGTCCTAGTCTCTGCTCGAGGGGACTCACTACAGTTAAAACAGTAGCAAGTGAAATATCTAGTTATAGTATGTATTCCATAATATGCCTAAAAGCAACATTACCCACACGGCCACGCTGGCAGTCTAGGCTTGTTAGCTACGGCTGACAGAGACACAGCTGGAGTTGGTTTAGTTGAGTATGTAGAAATTAGCCTTTAGCATGAAATAGAACAGTCAAACTCAAATTGTGTGATTCGACATCTGGGACTTACACTTTGAAACAATAAAACTACAGAAAAATATATGTTTGTCTGCCACCATGCATGGTTCACCTGGATGCACATTTTGCTTGATTTTCAGGCCTTGCTGGGGCAACCTCCACATAAATATATCACCACAGGCAAGGACACATACCTACTGTATGTATGCAGCTGAAATCACATACAACTCTGTCTCTGTCTGCAGGAGCCTTGGCACACACATACACCCACATCTCAGCACACACAAACGCGGTGACAGGCAATTCCTCAAGGTCTGGTACCTTGGGAACCTCTCTGTCTTCCTCCTCTGTGTGTCTGTGTGTGTGTGTATGCGTGTGTGTGTGTGCGTGTGTGTAGGACCTTGCAGACAGAGATAGACAGTCTAGATTTTAGTAAGGTCATAACCAACCATTTATACAGCCCATGGCCATTAGGTGTTTATGGTTTGTCACCTACACACCTGCAAACTAAAACAGTCTTGCTCTCTTAACACACCTGTTATACTACAAACAAATACCAGCTTAGAAAAGGGATGTCACAATGGTCTCACAGGCCTACTATACTGGACTAACTGACACACTATCAAATAGCATAACAATATCACACCAAACTATACTAAAAACGACATCCTGATGAGCACAGAAGAATGGCTCACATCTGAGGTAATGGTGCAGACTAACAGGCTAATGAAGCCTGTCACTAATTTGTTGTGTCATCGTAATTAATGTTGAAACAATTAGTCCATTAATCAATTAGTTAATCAACTGAAAATTAAGCAACAACAATTTTGATAATAGATTAATCATTTAGTCGTTTATCAAAGAAACATGGCTGGCATTTGGTGATTCCAGGTCCCAAAATATGAATGTGAAAATGTTGCTGCTTTTCTCTGTTTTATATAATAGTCAATTGAATATCTTCGGGTTATGGACTGTTGGACTGAAAGTTTGGCATGATAACATGTGGGCTTCTAGGATTATACCATTTATATCATTTTTGTTTAAAACAGTAAGTAGTGCACAATATCTTCTCACCAACTGACATAAGGTGGCTACAGTTAAGAAGCAGAAACCAAGACAACAGTATGTAGAGGAGGCAGAGGAGTAAGGGTTTCAGCAGATTAAACTATTGGCTGAATTTTGTTACCGAGTGATGTCACTCTAGAGTATTAAAGTAACCAGACCAACCAATGTGAGAGGGCCAGTTCAATAGCCTGTGTTTCACCTATTATCAGGATTCACAATCTATGAAGCACAATTATCATAGTACATCATAATAGTTAGACTAAAAATCCCTCTTATAGAGCATATGATCAGATCAGAAACCTTGTTGCATAAATGTGCACATTATTAACAAAAGCTATGATATATGATAGATAATGTTTGCTAATTATCACAGTGGTTATAGCATAAAGTACATGTAGCATCATTAAAAATATGCAGAACCTCTTGCCACATATGCCCCTGTATTTTTTTTTTTTTTGGGGGGGGGGGCACTTAGAAGAGGAGAAGGTTACAAAGAAAAATGATAAGAAAACATATGAAACATTAAAATTGGGAAAGCGTAGAGCCTCCTGAGACAGAGTGGAAGATTACCTACAGTAGCTAGATAAAAATAATGAGCTGCAGAAAACCAGCAGAGGAACCAAGGGCACAAAAAAAATCTGTAAATCCCATAAGAAAAATCCTACAATCCTAAAACAACTAAACAATTATATCCCTGGGAATACGAATTACAGAAACAAGATTTAAAAAAGCAGCAGATGAAGTAGGAGAAAGAAAATAAAAGCAGGAAGAGTATTTCACAGTTATTTCAGCAGGGAGGCTCTATATAGACCTAGAGGTCACACGAAGGACAGGGAGAAAAGCAAGACGACAAAAATCTTTATGCTTCACAGCATTCTGTAAGCAAGTCCCCCTTCCAAGCACCACAGGGACCGCTCCAACCTGACAGCAGAAGTTAGACTTAACCCTGCCACACTTCCACACTTCATCAACAACACCTTTTTTAGCTCATAAGCTACAAATACAAGGTTTTCAGCCAGTGATGGATGAGCCTTTGACAAAAACATTCACTTGCACTAGACATTTAAGTAAATGCTAAACATACACTGAACAGTATGTATTGGCTGTCTCACATTTTGCATTTTGACTAGATTTTCCTCAGACAGCAGGAGAGGAGACATAGAAAGCTTTCAGTCCTAAACCTGTGGATGAACACATGCTTATGGAACAGATGTCGCTTCTCAACAATCCCTGAGCTCACACTGTGTATACTGAAGGTAATTGAAAGGCATCACATTCTCATTCAACCTCAAAAGTGCATTTAAATTGATCTCATACTGCTAGCTCTCTGTTGCTGTCATGTATGATTTGATGCATGACAGTGACATTTCACCAAGACGCTAAATTTACAGCATGTAGTATGATTAAGTGTTATTTATATCAGTGGGCAGGCAAGAGCTATCAGTACATGACATAATCTGCTCAGGGCAAGTAGCAAACAACAACTTCAACTCAGCAGTCCGCCCAACACGGCCTTATTTATTGACAAAGGGCAACTTGGATCACTTTATTTTTGACAGTTGAAAAGATATTGCTGTTAATATGTTTAGAAAAGTACAAGCTTTTAATCTTCGAGGAGTGCAAGAAAATGTCATGATAATGAAAGCCTCAGACTTATAAATGAACCACAATTTGTAATCAATAAAAGCTGTACAGTTGTGTTACCTCATTTTAATGGACACATACCATAACTCTCCAATAAGACGCTATACACAATGGCACTGAACAAATCCAATAGAGTGCACAGGCTCATTTACTTTGGAAACTTGACTCTTGACAATGATGGACCTTTGTGGTATGGGGACTAGAGAGTGGTCAGACCCTTTGGTCATGAGAGCCGTGTTACAATAGAGAATACTGACCAGGACTATGAGTGCAAATCAGTACAGTAGGTGTATGGTCCCAATCAATGCTGAAAAAGCAGTTGTCATGAATCCCGGCAGGGTGACAGCCATGTGTGTCCCTGGTTGTCACTGTCTGTAACGCCAAGAAGTACAGCAAGTCTGTTTACACAAATACTGCAAGCAATTTAATTAAAGGAGGTTCAAAAAAATCACCACTATTATCAGTACAACCACTACTTCCAACAGAGGAGTAATAATTCCAGGTTATTAAAACTTGGATCTAATTTTCATAGCTTTGGCCATTGTTTCTACTGTATTGGTTTATAATAACATTGTATTCACCAAA
Source organism: Thunnus thynnus (assembly GCF_963924715.1). Lineage (NCBI taxonomy): Eukaryota > Metazoa > Chordata > Actinopteri > Scombriformes > Scombridae > Thunnus > Thunnus thynnus. The sequence goes on from NC_089534.1 coordinate 17,891,989, forward strand.
GTCATTGCTAAGATCTGGGCTCAAGGCAACATTGTTACAAAAAAGATGACCAGAGAGAGATTGTCTACATAACTTTATTTGGAGCTAAAACCAAAAATGTGCACACCTAAAATGTTTAGTTCCTGAGCTGTAAATAGCTTTGCACATCTCCAATTTATTCAGCAATTCATAGGTCTGGTGTTGATAGGTGTTTCTGCCAGCTGGAGCAACAGACGACCAGTCAGACCTTTCAAGGCAGGATTAAAACTGTTGATGTCATCTTCCTGCATAGCATGCTAGCTAGTAGCTGCCTTGCTACCTTCCATGAAAAACATCAATGGAAAAATGGACGTAAAAATGTCCACAAGCATGGATAAGGCTGACACAGTTGTACAGGTTGTTGTAAGTTGACTCCCAGTAATAACAACTATTAGAAACTGAACTTTTGTGCCGCAGGGACTCTCTACCTTGTATTATAAACTTAAATGCTTTTTAAAAGTTCTAGTTGTTGATGGACAGGATGTATTATACTGGCTGCACAGCCTTGGTTTGAAAGTTATTGTGCGTTTGTTAGCCAATTAGATTGGACGACAGCAGTTCACAAGGTGATGCAAAATCTCACAATTCCCCATGGGCGCACCAACAGTCTTGGCCCCTATGACCTTGAGTCTTCCCAAGGTGTGACCATGGATATTTGGGTAAATTCGTCCACTGGTCACAGCTGAAATTTCACTTGTTCACCATCAGTTGTCACAAGTTGGTCCGATATGCATGCTTCCTCACTTCCAACACCAAATTAATTACTGCAATTCACAACTCACAATTCTCAGAACTCTTCCCCTCTGATAGGATTACACATCTGTAAACGATGCCTACAAAACTGCAGCATTGATCATCAGGTTTGATGTCGAGTTTGAAAGTAGTTTTAGTTATTTTACTTTCAATTAATGCGATATAATTAGCACATCAAAACATTATGACAAGCAATTTCAGACACTCAACACTATATAATTTGCCAGGCCAAATTATGTAACAGCGGCTGGTGTAAAGATGTGACAGTGATTCTGCAGCTCTTTTCTCTTGTTCTGGGAACTTTTTTCATCAACTGTAAACCCCTCTACTCCCTCCGTGTGTTTTCTTCATTCATTCTGGTTGGTGTTTACATTCCACTGCAGGCCCACGTGCAGGAGGCACGGCGCATGCTTGCCAAACAGATAATGTGCGTGGAGCAGACAACCCCCAGACTCTTTCATTATTGTCCTCTGTGACTTTAACAAAGGCGATCTCAGCCATGAACTCCCTAAATACCATCAGCTGATTAAATGCCTGACCAGAGAGGAGAACACTTTAGATCACTGTTACACTACAATCAACAGTGCCTATCACAATGTCCCCCGCACTGCACTGGGACACTCATAGTCCTGATTCCTGCATACAAGCAGAAATTAAAACTCTCTAAACCTGTTGGGAGGACATCTAAGAAGTGGACCAGTGAAGCTATGGAGGATCTTCACGCATGACTGGACTGTACTGACTGTGTTGTTTTCAGGACTGCTATCAACAGTCTGGATAAGTACACAGAGACTGTGACATCATAAACCAGCTTCTGTGAGGACAGTGTGTACCAGCATATACCAGGGTTATTTACAACAATAACAAACCCTGGTTTACAGCTAAACTGAGACAGCTAAGGTTGAAAAAGGAGAAAGTGTTTAGGAGTGGGAACAAGGACAGGTTAAAGAGTCTAAATACAGGTTTAGCGAGGCAGTGAGAGATGCTAAATGACTGTACTCTGAGAAATTTCAACAGCAGATCTCAGAAAACAACTTGGTCTCTGTCTGGAAGGGCCTAAGACAGATCACCAACTACAAACTGAAAGCCCCCTACTCCACTAATGACTTGCGTCTGGCCAATGACCTGAATAAGTTCTACTGTTGATTTGAAGGACAACGGGACAGTCCTGACACCATCCCCCGTGACTCCATCCACCTGCTCCAGACCACCAGCTCCTCCTCCCCCACCTCAGCAGGGTCCCGGGCCTCTCCAAAACTGCCCACCTCAGAGGCCCCCTCCTCCCCTACTACAATGATGACTCCATCCTGGAGAGGGATGTTAACAGGCTGTTCAAGAGACAGAATCCCCGCAAAGCAGCTGGACCAGGCTCTCACTGGAGACATGCCACATACCGTGTTATATATAGGCTATTTTGGACTGGACCGACTCACCATCTGTCCCATCTTGTGCAGACCCGGGATGGTCTTGGTGTAGCCTGTGTTCATGCTGCCGTCTGAGCCCTGCCTGTTGGTGGTTTTGATGATGGTGTGTGACATGTTGCCAGTAAATAAAACTGGTAAATTAATGTTTAAACAAGTTAAAAACTGCAGTAGACGTGCTGTAACGTTACCAGTCGACGGCAAGTGTCTGCTGCAGTTCATGTCATTTAGTTTTACCATATGTGTGTGTGTGTGTGTGGCTGTGACGTTACTGTCTGTGCCACTGTGTGCACTACGTGAACCATTGTGCAGCACATGTGTGTAAATTTGACCAACAAAAAATTGGATATATGAGACTGATCTGAGCCGGTCACCGGACATGGCCAATCAGCTGAAAACCAGCCTTTTTCGATCGGTGGCCGATTCATCAGTGCATCTCTACTACAAACCCGTAACCCTGATCTCTGTGGTAATAAAAGTCTTTTGAGCGTCTCCTACTGTCCTACCTTAAAACCATCACTAACCCACTCCTGGACCCCCTGCAATTCGCCTTAAGAGCCAACAGGTCTGTGGACGATGCAGTAAACATGGCCCTCCACCTCATCCTCCAGCACCTGGATTCTGCATGAATCTACGCCAGGATCCTGTTTGTGGATTTCAGCACCACCTTGAACACCATCATCCCAGTTCTGCTGCAGTACAAGCTCTTCCAGCTGCACGTGCCTGACTCCACCTGCAGGTGGATCACCAACTTCTTGTCTGACAGGAAAAAAATATAGAGCTCAACACTCTGAAGACAGTGGAGACGGTTGTGGACTTCAGAAAGAACCCAGCCCCACCCGCCCCCATCACCCTGTGTGATTCCCCAGTCATCCATCATCACCCAAGGCCTCAATTAGGAGCTGAACATCAGCACCCTCACCAAGAGGGCTCAGCAGAAGATGTACTTCTTGTGACAGCTGAAGAAGTTCAACCTGCCAAAGCCAATGATGGTGCACTTTAACACCGCCATCATTCCTCCATCACCATCTGGTACGCTGCTGCCACTGCCAAGGTCAAGGGCAGACTGCAGCGTATCATTCGTTCTGCTAAGAGGGTGATTGACTGCAACATGCCATCCCTCCAGGATCTGCAGGCCTCTAGGGCCCTGATGTGGGCAGGAAAAATTATGACCCCTCCCACCCTGGACACAAACTCTTTGAACCATTCCCCTACAACAGGAGGCTGTGGTCCAATAAGACCAAAACCTTACAGCACAAGAACAGTTTTTTCCCAACTGCAGCTGGCCTCATCAACAAGGCCCAGGACACCCACTGACACCGACTGTTACCCTGACCCCCACTGACACCACACGTACATTAATGCACATGTCCACATCTGACTTATGCATTACATTAACACACATCTTGCATATATTCTGCATTGCACATATCCTTATACTTCATACTGTGGACTTTTGCACATTCCTGCAAAAAACTGCACAAATCTATTATTTAAAAAAAAACAAAAAAAACAGACATCTCGTACTCATATCTTATAACATTTTTTCATATCTTCTATTGTCAATTTGTCACTTATGTTTATTGTATTTTGCAGCACTTGCCTGTTTTTGTCCTCAAACTATATTTATGCATCATCAGACCAAAGCAAATTCCTTTCATGTGAAAACCTACTTGGCAATAAACCTCTTTCTGATTCTTCACCCATCCATAAGCAGTCAGAATAGGGCCAACCATCAACCAGTGCACTAGGTACGCCCTCCGAGTGTATGTGTACAAATCTGTACCCATTTATTCTCTCCAGCCCACATGTCACTGTGTATTTACGATGAGCCACTCAAGCGTTGCCTGCCGTCTGTTGGGAATAATTAGTGCACAGGTTGGTGACCTCTCAGGCATTGCTGCTCTGTATCACACAGACATACACTGCTCAACAGCCAGCTTTCCATTATTTTTCTATATAGTACCCTATGAAATAAAAAGGAGCAGGAAGGAATTTGTTCCCACTGTCTCAAACCTTAATAGCTGTGAAACATATCTTTTTATCTTGTTAAATGAATATCATAATTTACAAAAAAAAAAAAAAACTCAGTTCCAGAAAATACCTATTAGTATTCCTCCTCCTCAACAGCAGAACTCACTGTTAGGTTCTTCAAGTCATCAAAACTTCTTGTCTCCCGAAAATACTGCTTTCCAGTGAACAGAAACATTGCACGGCTTTCTGAATTGTGATGACTCACTGGGGGGAGAAAGGTTGTATATGTGCTTGGATGTGTTATTGTGCATGTGTGTGCATGTGTGCAGAATTTTCTTCCAGACTAGAAGATAACACTGACCCTCATCTAAACTTTTCCATTAGTGAGCTGGTAAAACATAACTAACCTTCAAAGTTCTCACTTGAACATGCAGACACACACACACACACGCAGGACTATCGATCAAATCTGGAAGGACAGAAGCAGGCAGAGATAAGGGACAAGGGGCAAGAGGCATAAAAGCTAAAGTTAAATGTACAGTAAATTATTGAAGAGAGGCAACACGGGAGCACAACTTTAATCATCCTAAACCCAGATCCCATTTGGTGCTTGTCAAGGCTAAAGGACTTAAGCGGGACACAATGTCAGGATATTGGACAGAGAGAAGCAGCAACTACACTGTCGTAGCACTGATGCAGCAAAATTTGTTTTCCATTTCTAAAAACCGATATAACAGAGGATGCTGAGTGCTTCTGGAGAGCATGAAAGATGAAACCTCGTACACAAGGGGTCTTTGATTAAGAGTACTTCACTACAGTACACAAACATTTTGCAGGCACACACACACATTCTTTGTTCCAGTAAAGGTGTAAAGTTGATGTGCACTGGACTGACATGAAAGCCACGTCTCAGCAGCTCTCTGATGACCTCACCGCAGACTCTACTTTTAACCATTTTTTAAAATACCATCTGGCAGACACAAGCTGACTCCCCCAACCCAACCGACAGCTATTTACATTCAGACACACACACACATTCACTAAATTCTTTCATCAGACACAAGGGTGGGTGGCTTCATTTCAAGCTATTCTGCCTTCTTTCTCCTCCCCAATCCTTGCCCCACTTGTGTGAAAAGTGAAATAAGGTCAACTGGGATGCGATACTAATCCTTCTTGATTTTGTGTGATACCTCTTCCTCTCCTCAATCCTTCATCCCCCATATGCTACAGCTAGCTAACCCACTAAGCACTGAAAGAGGAATGACACAGGAATTAATTTTCCTAGACATCAACACAGGAGCACAGATGCAAGATTGCTAGCAGTATGAAATGGGGACAGTATTGTATCAGCACCTATGTATTGATCATACATGTACATGTACATACATGTAGCACAGTGACGGCATCAGCGGTTTAACTCCATTGATAAGACTGTTGTTGTTTTAGTCAGGCTCATCTTTGCTGTGCCAAGCTTCGGCACATTGCATAACTGAACGATGACACACACACACACACACACACACATACAACCCCAGGCCCGGTCTGCACTATGGAGTGCCATCTCGAAGAATTAGCTTGCAACTGGCAACACCAATGAGCAACGAGAAAAGAGAGGGGAAGAGAATGAAGATGCAACAAAACAGATAGAGGAATAAATGAATAAACAAATGATCTGTGACCTGAGAAGAAGCTCCCACACTCTTTAGGCAATAAACTGGAAAGGGAGCTCGACACAAAACGCTTTTTCATCATTTACTAACCCTCTTTCTCTGAATACACTGAAGACGTGCAGAGAGGAGAAGCTGGAGAGTTGCAATCAAAATCCATTACCATCATCACGAACATATAAATTATATACAGTCAGTGTGCTGTTTGATGCATCTGTGAACTACTCTATCAAACAAGAACCTATATCACATTAGAGTCAAATAGCAATTCCTTACATACATTGAAATACAAGGAAATTCCAATCAAAGTTTATTCACAAAGAGAAATATGCATGCACACATACTGTGAAGCTCTCTGGAGAATGTGAGCTACTATTTCAACACTTCTACTTGTGTGTAATATATCAAAGGAAACCCAACCTCTACTTGCTGAGCTACAATTTCTATTTCAACACTTTAAATGGTTCCCATACAGTATTCCAATCAGTGAACTCGCCTCGCCTCAGTAAGGTTCTCCTCTGGCTGCAGACAAAGCTCGCAGGGTAGCACAGTTACTGAGTGAATCACAAGGAAGATTAATGATGAAGATATGTCATAGTCAATCTGTGCTACGACCAAAAGCTGCACAGGGCTACTGCTGCCAGTCACAGCAGTTACTGTGTCTGTTTGTGAATGTGTGTGTACAGAGTTGTCTCTGCAAACATGTATGCACCAGTGTCTGCCTGCATGTGCAAACGTTTGCCCCTCTGTGTATGTCAGTACACATACAGTATTTGCGTGTGCACATTCACTAACATTTGTAAAAGTCAGATACCATTATATGCTTGTGTGCGTGTGTGTGTCTCTGTGCATATATGTGAACGCCTGTTTGTGTGCGTTACCTCTGCCACCTCCTCATATCTCTCTGAAATAATAACTGTGTTTGAGTCTGCATGTGTGTCTGCCTCCATTTGTATGTGTGAGTCCTATGATGTCCTGCGCCTGCCGATGAGATAATCTGGCAGAGCACGGAGTGACAATTTGATCTATTGATCCGCGTCTTGCTGGCTCACAGGGAGTCTCTGAGTTATAGTGCTGCCATCTCTCCTGTGACCACCCAGCAAACACACACATAAAAATACATACGTATACAGACTTTTTGTTGTTTCTATTTTTTTCAAACTCTTTGTTTACATCCAGGATGGATCCTGCCAAAAAACTGGAAAGCTGGTCAGTAAGGCTACACGTTACTGGGGTTGGGTATTGTTTGAAATGTTTCAATTCTAGTGCCGATAAGATACCTTGCTGTAATCTGAGTAATAAATATGTTTTTTATTTAGAACAAGCAGCCATAAAATAATTTTGCCTGAATAAAATATAGTTGTAAATTAGCAAAGTTTCCTTATTTTCTCAATAATATTGGACCGATTGTTTCCCCTCAGACTACGCTGTATGCTCTGTTGAATGTAATTTTTTTTGTGGAGGTTGAATTAACATCATGTTGTGATGATGAAGGTTCAAAATATCATCGCTTATGACACGATCAAACCACCATCACCATCAAACTAACAGCCAAAAATTCTGTGTCGGGTTAAAGTATTCAAATATTCTGTTGTGCTACAAATTAAGTTCTGGCTGGTCAAAAAATAAAGGACATACAGAACAAGGAAATGATGAAGGTTCATTCAATACCTTCAGTCCTACCTGTTACCACAAACACTTTGTCTTAACACCCAAAACCGCTTTTTTTCATTCAGCATTTAAGAACGCTGTATTTCTGCTTATTTTTTGAAACTACATTGCTAACCAGTGGATAACTAAGGTGTATGAACTACTTGCACAGCAAAACCTGTTTTTTAAAAGCTCACGACTTCTTCTGAAAAAGCTTTGCCAATGAGATATTCTGCAGAAAACAATCGAGAGCAGTGTGTGTGTGTGTGTGTGTGTGTGCACTTTGGCATATCTGTCTCACTGCATTACCACACACAGATCAATAAGGATTCTATTCTTGGCCATTAGATCCTGAAGCAGGGGATAACCTGCCTCTCTCACTCTTTCCTATCTATTCTCTTTCACTGCTCTCCCTCATCTATCGGCCTGTCCTCTCCACTGGCTTTCCCGCCAACCTCTATCTCTACTCCCCTCTTTCCTTCCTCCAGACAACACCAAAGGGACATTGTCATCTTCCCAGCTGGACAGTGGAGGCAGAAGCAGAGTCAGTAGCAAGCATCAAACATGGGACAGTTTTGGGGGATCACAGAAATGATTGGCTTTGTGGCTAGAGGGATCAGCCGTCTCCTCAGAGGACTCGCGCACGCATATAAACACTACGTACTATTTCTCTCACACACACGTAAACATCCACACACACACCTCCTGTTCCTGCTGTAATTCTCAGTCCTCTGCTACACTGCCAGGCTGAGGCCCTTGATCCGCCACTTCCTGTAATCCTCTATGGGAGAGGGGTGCAGCCAAATGTCCTGGCAGGCCAGCCAGGCAAACAAACACACATACACACAACCATGCATAGACACCAATAGCCACCAGTAGCTACTAACTGTGAAAATAATGACCTCCTGGACAAAGATGTGTATCAGTGCAGGAGTCCCAGGATATCTTTCACAAAAACCAACCTGCAACTTTCCAAAACTTAAACTAAAACACATCAGAAAACAAAGCCCACGAGCTGAAGCACAGCAACATCAAAAAAATATGAATCATGGAATCTCCATTATGCACCCTTCATCTGTGCCACGCTGGTATCATTGCCATCAGATAAAAAGACAAGGCTGACTGAACAGCAAATGACAGGGGAAGAGAACGGCACCAAAGAATAGATGGATGACTCCCAATTCACCTTCCTCTGACTCTGATAAGACTCTATCAGATCCACATCACTCAAACACAAGAGAGATTCATATGTTCCATTTCAGAGTGACCAGTTTCAGCCAGCAGGAACCATCTGACAAGATCATTTCACCCAAACTCTGAATAGTCAGAGAGAACGTGTTGTGATCTTTAAGCTGATTGGTTATAGGCTTCTTTCATGCCACAAGTACAGCCTTTTTTCTGAGTTTATCCAGTCTGGAGCTCACGAGAGTAATGTACCAGCCAGCAAGACATGAGCCCATTAAGCTTATTCACCGGTTCCCACGTCAGCCCTGAAATAGCATTTCTACCAGAGCAGGGATTTCATCTCCTATCCACTAATGCTTGTGTACCACTGACCAAATCTGCTCTGCTTTGGATGAAGAAATTCATGTGAATCTTTCAGTTGAATCTTGTGGAACATTCAGTCATCTCTGGAAAAAGTGGTTGATCATTATCCTCTCTGTCTCCCTCGCTCTGATTTTAAGAAGAACAGGAAACATTGAAAGAGGTAAATGGACTGCCCACCATCATCTGATAATCATGAATCTGTCGTCTCATCCTCCTCTGTCTGCGAGTGGCTGTTTATATCATCACCTTTCCAGCTCAGGTGAACGAGACTGAGTCACACAGCCATAGCTGCCAGCAGGTGGGAACGAGGGACAGCCAAGCGGACAGCTCTTCATCACACCGTAATGAGCTGGCAAAGGTTGTCGGACAGGCAGGAGAACACATGGAGGACCTGTTAAAGCAGCCTGACACAGGCGAGCTTGCGGGCGTTCTCTGAAACTATACGACTCCCCGCGGTGCCATTTCATGGCAAGCTGTTGTCCCTGTTTGTGTAAACGTCCTCATAATGCAAGGAAGCTGATGCAAGCTACCTCAGCAAGCTAATTCTGCGGCTGAATTGCAGCACATTCTTCAATGTTTAGATAAGTGCAGGCTTTTCACTGACTTTTCCTGTGATTTAAAATGTGTGAGCAGGTGTGCAACAGTCTGGCAAGGTCAGTGAAAGCAGTGAAATTATCTTATCATGTTACAACATCTAGAACTTGGACTTTATTCTTTATGTTCATCTACTTATTAAAAGTTCCCAAGCACATACAGAGCTCATGGGGACTGGCAACCCGTGAACGCTGCCAAAAACACTTTGGCACACTTGGAAAATATACTGAAAACCCACCAATGTACATCAGCATCTGACTACAGAAGTTCAAACATCTGTTCGCTTACCTGCTGCTGCCTCCCGGGGATGCAGGGCTCAAAGGAGCTGCCACAAGCCACAGTAACCTACAACAGCTCAATGACAACTAAAAGGATACAATCTGAGAGCTCCACTCTGGGTGCCGATGGCCAGTATCTTCTGCACAGGGTCGAAAGCCATGGACGACGGCTGATATGGGAAGCCATGACGGACAGTCTGGGAGATCCACAGAGAGATGGAGAAAGAGAACGTGTTAGAGAGGATATCAATTTGCATTTCGCAGCGGGGGTGTTGTTTTGTCAAAGGATGTCACACACCTGTTTTGGTAAACAAATTGGCACAGATGGATGCAGAAAAGTGTTATGAAACGAATGCAAAGCCGGAAATTGCGCAGACAAGAGAAAATGAAAGAGGGGAACAAATGTTCTCTCTATGCATGGGTACCCTGTTCTTCGTGATAGGCTGATATTTGGCTTTGCTATTTAGGATCCTTTTATAATCACAGACCTATTTTGAGAATTCTTCTCTCTCATTTCTCTCTTTTTTTATCTAATTTTCCTTCTCTCACTGCCTCCCACATGAAGTCGTGATTACACTGAAGTCTAGAAAACATAATACACAGAAAACACACCAATAAGGAGTATTTGGTTATGATTTGTTGCTTTTTTTGTCCACCCTCTGTATATATATGTGTGTGTATTTGAGTGTGTGTGTGTGTGTGTCTGTAGCTTTATGGCATCAGTCAGCCGGTGGTGGGCTGTTGGATTTGTTTGCTTAGCGGCAGAAGGCTAAAGCACGTTACATAAGAAGCACTCAGTGCAGCAGAGACACCTGCCTTCCTCGCAGAGAAACACTACAGCGAGCTTCTGTCCAGACAGACAGCTACGGTGCAGGAGGGAGGTTCAAGTCTTGTTCACAGATACTTCATTAGGATGTCTGACTGTTGATTGACATATTGAGGTTGTTGTAGAAATCAAACCTGCAATCTCTCCTCTAGTCAGTAGACAACAATGTCCCCCAAGCCCTTACATAGTTGTGTTGACTTAACTCCTGATTATGTTGTCTTGTTTTTTAGTAGTTTTTTTCTTTTATTTTTCCGTTATTACCTCTGACAACTTTTAAGATGATTACAGTTAAATACGGTGAAGGTTATAGTAACTCTACCCTAGCCTTGGACTCCTGCACCTTCTGTTGATGTTCCTCTGAACAAACTAGAACAATAACCATATTACTTTTACATGATTTTGACATGCAGAGGACCACAAGACTTCTCTATGTAAAATAAGATGAAGACAATCAATGTATTGTGGCAGCTACCTGACCTAAAGGTCATGTTTTCTGCACACTGCCCCACAGGGAAAACAGCCAACATTTTACAAGGATACTATCATTTACAATTCAAATCTACAAATAAAAACCTTAGCCAGAAATCGCACACAATTCCATTACAGTCTTGCGAGTTCATGCGTGGGGAAAATCAATGTGAGCGTAGGGCACACTTGGGGAAATCCTGATTTAACATTATAGGGCACCAAGATGTAGCACACACAGCATGTAAATTGCATGAGGGTTTATTAACTCCATCCACTGTTGTGGCCAATTCAGAGAGGAAAAGCCAGACCCTTTTTTTTTTTTTTCAAACAGACCCCCACTTCAGGCGCCATTAGTCCCCAATGGATCGATGATCTGGGGGCAAAGTAGTGTGTGTGTGTGTGTGTGTGTGTGTGTGTAGACCAGGTATTCCTTATGTTGTGGGGACATAAATCTGCTTACACAGTCATGTTGTGGAGACTCACCTCCCTTATGGGCACAAAAAGCAAATCCCCTTAACAGAAATCATTAATTTTAGGTTGAAGACTTGTTTAAAGTTAAGAGTTATGTTAAGGTTAGGGAAGGATAATGTCCTCTGGAGTGATGGATACACAATCGTGTGTGTGTGTGTGTGTGTGTGTGTGTGTGTGTGTGTGTGTGTGTGTGTGTGTGTGTGTGAGGAAGACAGAGGGTGAGTGAGAGAGATGAGTGTGAGCTGTGTGTATGCGTGAGAGGAGAGATGGAGAAATATGGTGGGGGAGGAAGGGGATGGAGAGACACTGCGAGGAAAAGACAGTGCGAGAAGGGAACACAGACACAGACATACACACACACACACACACACACACTCACATTGACACACACAAACCAAACATCAACCAGAAACCACCGTTTTGCTAATCCAAACCCAGCAGATTATGCAAGAGGGGATCAGTTTGGCCCAACCCCTCGATATAACAGTTCATGCCAGCCGCACATACAGAAAACGCTGGTATTTTACAGAGGGTAATACCTTCTGCTATCATACCTGAAATAACTGAATGGTTTATGAAACTGAATTGAAAATTACAAAGCAGAACATGTAACCATATAGGAACTTACTAATGTTTATTGTCCTGTCGACAGAGCGCACTCGCCATACAGTATGCGCATTGTAGTTATAGGTATATGAACCATGCTTTGGGCAGGCACAGAGCGCTTTAATGATCATCTTTCTAAAAGGAGATTTTGCCAAATGATAAATAAATCTTTAGCCAGCAGGTTCTCGTTTTAGTTTAGAAGACTACAGAGCAAAATGATTTGCCAATAAATTTATTTACTGTGTGAATGGAGCTCACTTGCACCTGCTGTATCCTGGGATGGGATAAGTGCAGCGCAAACTGTGCATAATAATAAAAAAAAAAGACTACATGCGATGGGGCTAGCTGTGATGAATACAGCTGTATAATAATAAAAAAAAAATCATCAGTCTCGCCCACCTTGCAGAGCTGGAAATGCTCGGACTGGAGGGTCTCCTGGATCAGATGGTTCTCCTGTGGCCCCACATGGACAGATGGGGTGGAGGAGGACGCCTCCTTCAAGCCGTCCAGCACCTTCCTGATGTTGAACTTCTTCATTTTCAGACTGCAGAGCACAGAATTGAGATCACCCGCAAAAGATAAAGGGGATAGCCACTTTCTCTCTCATACACACACACGCGCGCGCTCTCTCTCTCTCTCTCTCTTCTGATTTCCTCTGTAAATCTCACATTTTAGTGCTTGTTTTTTAGCGCAGTCTCCATGCTGGAAGGCTCTGCCGCGCGCCGCACAGGTCGCTTCTTGGCGTGTTAAAAATTTGGAGACGGCCGCTGAGATGTTGGTGCGTCGGTGTAATTTGCTCGGAGTCCGTGCTGTGCCCCACTGCGTCTCGGTGGCTCCGCTCTTCCTCTCGGCTTTCCCTCCCTCCCCTCACGGCTGTGTGCGCCGCTCAGACAAGGCGGAAACGCAGCGCAGCGGTGGTGCTGCAGCTCTTGCGCATGTCTGACAGAGCAAAGACTTCAACACAAAATCCCGCCACCTTGCCAGCCCACCCCCTCTCTCTCTCTTTCTCTCTCCCTCTCTCTCTTTTTCTCTCCTCCTTTCATCTGCCCCCAGCGACAACGCCCCCCCTCCCATCCCTCTCTCCCACGCACACATAGTAGGTTTTGCTCCACTGCACCTGGTGATGCTGGTGATGTTGGGATGCTGCAGCGGTGTGAGTGTCTGTAGAAAGAGAAATGCAGACAGACAGACAGACAGGGGCTCAGTATTATTCTATCCTCTACACATCCCTCGCCCTATCCACTCCGCCTCTGTTTGTGTGCTTGTGAAGAAGGTTCGCCATATTAAAGGCCATCCTAAACCACAGTGGATAGTGGAAGTGCACCATAAAACCTTGCTGTGCCAGAATGGAGAATTAGGAAGAAGAGAAAAAAAAAACACTAATGTGCCACATTTTCCTGACAATGTATTTTTCATGGTGGGGTTAGACAAATATTAAAGATTATGTGTTGAATATTTATCACCTTGTCCAGAAATTTGATGTTTGACTTGTATGTCCAGGCATCCAATTAAAAAAAGAACATATCATGTAAGTCTATTACAGGACACAGTACTATATGCTGATTTGGTTTCATTGTTTAGGGATGAAACCAAGCAATGCATTTAGAAGTAATGCATCTATCTGTATCCATGGTGATGGCTGTTTCCTACTTATGGTGGAGTCCCACAGTTTACCTGTTATTTACACCCTCCCTCTGAATATGGAGAACCTTCCACAGCTGCAAGTGCGACCTTATGCAGGAGTAACACTTAACAGCGAAGAGGCAGCGAGGAGGGTTTAGTATGGAAAAAGCCCCTAGGGTGACCTTACATGTCCTGCCTGACCTTAACTATGTTGCTTAACTGAACTTTACTTACGTCATCTTAACTGATGCAACACATTAAATGTCAAAAGCCAAACCTCAAACAAGTTCATCCAACACCGAGAATCTTTATCCGAATCTGGGGTTAGGGTAAGGACAGAGGGTGTCGTACGCTGTACAGAGCTGTTCATAAGCACTTCAAGGCAAATTTCCGATTTGTGATTTTGCGCTATATAAATAAAACTAACCTGATACTTGATTTTCCTTCATTTGCATGTGTCAATCTTCAGGCAGGTCAAGATTTCAATTATGCAGTTTTATCTTCTGCTTTTCAACTAATACTGGGGTATAAATCCTTTCAATTAAAAAACTGTCCCCACCATGACAGCACTATATTAGGATTTAATTATCTTGCAGAATGATGTGCTTCAGTTTGGGACATCTATGTTTGAATTCTCTTCAAATTATTTTACATTATTTACTATATACTGTAGTGGATATGTTGAAGTGGTGCAGTTAGTTAACATTAGTTAGTTTGCATGTTCTCACTGTGTCCGGTTTCCTCTCACAGCCCAAAAATAGGCAGATTAGGCTAATTGGTGACTCTAAATTGCTGAGGGTGTGATTGTAAGTGTGAATGACTGTCATGAGCTGGGCTCCAGGCCCCTGCAAAGGATACACAGGACATTGGAGCTATCACAAAACAAGAAAATACATTCTCCTGGGTTGTGATGTTCACCTGAACATTAAGCCTGGGGATAGTAATTATGATAACTTTACTACATCTGGAATGTGGGATCAATGCATGCATTCTGCTAGACTTTTTATGAGTTCTCTCTTGCTGCAGACCTCTAAATTCATGACCACCATACATCCCACAAGCAACAACCCTGGGCTCAGGCAGTGAGCTCAAATCAGGCCCTTAAAGGCTGAAAAAAAAAAAAAAAGCATCTCCAAATAAACCCCATCACCTCAGAGGTCCCCATCATGGTATTCTTTCAGTACTACTGACAGGCAGTGATCTGCCAGGAGCAGCTGCAATAAAGATCCACCACTCAGACAACTTTATCGCCAGTTATGTTTCCCCAAAGAGCTTAAGTGCGTTGAGTTCAGAACCTCGGTGCAGCTGTGTATGTTTGTAAGGTCACAGATGGAAGTACCAGCCTTGACAAGCTCAGCTGAGGCCGCTCATGCTTGAGTGACATTGACGTTGCCACCTGTTTGAGCTGTTTGCTAACACGCTCATCTTCGACAGGTGCCCGTCGGCAGCAGGGACAGGGGTGCAGTGGCGGAAGTAATAGCTTAGTTTGCGCTCTTGCTAACAACACCTGATGCCAACTCTGTTCTAAACTGAAGAAAGTCCAAAAAAGGGCATTTCTGTGTGTACTAAAACTGCATATTGTAATAATCCTTTCTGATTATACGAGTCAGTCTGTATGTGTTTCCACGTAAGCTGTCCTTTGTTGAGATGCAGCTGATGTAAAGGACGCATCAAGGAAATGAGGATGCTATTGAATAAAAAGGGCACAAAAAGATATGAAGCAAATTATTAATTCAGTAATCCGTATCAGGGTGGCTTGAGAACAATTGTTGCAATATTGATTGGCATAATGAACTGAAATTGACCACACGCACCTTCCAACCCCAACTGATATCGCCTGATCCAGAATACATTACAGAGGCAAACAAAGAGGTCCTTATTAGTCAATCCTTGCATGTGTGTGTGTGAGTGAGTGATGTGGGAGGGGAGGGCTTTTGGCGAGTCTGACATCAGTGATTTAATTTAGCACCATTGTGTTGTGGCCTGGCCATTCATCTAGCTGTATTGTGTGTATGTGTTGTATTTAGAGTCTGACTGCTGTGTTTGTGCTCTTTGATAAGGATTTCCACTGAGGCAGCGCTGTATTAGAGGTTGTTTTGGGGGGTTTTTGTAAAGGGCCAAAGTGCAAAGAGAGCAGGACAGAAAGAAATGTAAAGACATGGTGGGGTTATAGGATTAGGGTTGTTTGACCAATATTTGGTTCTAATGCTGCATGTGCAATACAGCCAGGATAATTTTATTTTCTGCCATAATCTTTATAATTATTTTTTCCCCTCACACTGAAAATGCTATCAGCAACACCAGAGCAGAATAATGGAATAAAGCCTTTAGTGCAACAGTGCAAAAACAGACTTAAGTAGCCCATACTTTACTGTATGTAATCTGGTTCTACCTACTAGCATGACTGTGACACAATGTACTCTTATTTTACTTGCTAAGCATTCATTGATGACATGTTTTTGCACAGCCTTTTGCAGAGGTCACTTGACAGTTAAAAAGGATAGGTTCACAATTTTTCAACTCTGTTTAAAAACAATATTCAGGTGCCCAAACACTGAATAGGTTTGTCTTGCCATAATCGTTTAATGTTCATTTGGGCACCTGACTATTGTTTTAAGACAGACTTCTATCCTTTAAGTCCAGCCTTGTATATCTGTATCCTACGTAGGTCTTTTAATCTTAGAGTCAGTTTAACATCTTGCAGGTTGAACTATATTCTACAGCACAGTAAACTCCATTCTTAGAGACAACTGTGTGTGGACCTATTACATCAGTGCAGAACATCCTGCCTCTGCAGCCACTTCCATTATCGATGTATTATCATTCAACACAACAACCCTGGGAAATATGCAAATTGAGCACATGCAGATCTATTAGCTGTCATGCACATGAGCAGAGAGCTAATCCAGTGCTAATCCCGGGTCAGAGGTGAGGGTGGATGAGCCATGGCAACTATGACAGACTGTATCAAGCAGCTAGTGCATTAGCGTTATGCCCACTGGCTTTGTTCAAATGACTTGAACATACATCAGTCGTGGCACACATCTGGTTCAGGCAATGCTGAACTGCTCAATTAACACAGAATCAAAATGCACTCCATCTATATTTATTTTTTAGACATTTTTTTCCTTCTACTTTATAAATACACACAAAGGCACAGTGGAGAGTAAAGTGTGTTGTTGAGCTGCAGTTTGCAGAGTGAAGTGAAACGCCTACTTACAGCAAATTTGCATACATTACACAGATGTTTGCATAAAGATGAATATGCATCAACATACACCATATACATACATATACGCTGCACACATGTACTCCGATCTTCACGTACTGTCTTTCCTCTGATTATATTTGAATTGTATCGGATTCGAGAAAATGCATTATAAATGTTTCTATGGAATGGTGAATGTCACAACATTGCTAAAACAAACTAATGTAAAACTACAAAAAAACCTAATATTCTGTTAAACATGCAATATAAGAGTGGAGATACTCCAAAAAAACGGAATAAGGCATTGTTGCTGTTTCAAGCTTTCAATTTTACTCTAAAGCCTGATGTTTTACAGAAAAACAAAAAGCTTGGAACAGGAAAAATACTCTGTCCACTGATAGAGTAACTCTACGTTTAAAATATCAGTAAATGGTAGACAGGCAATGCTAAAGCAATGCACATATGCACTAAGAATAAATGTCCTTACACACAGACTATTCACCTCTAGTGGATTTTAGCCACTTAAAATCTCACAGATGACCTAACAGCTATAGACCTTGTCACACTCTCAAACACTCATGAATGATCCACCCTCAGCACCACACTGTGCACCCTCGGAGCTCGGCATCACAGTCAGCCCTGTTTGACCCCTATCGCAGCATAGTCCCTGTGCTGTCTGGAAAAAGTGAAAAACCCAGAGGGACACAAGGGACAACGGCAGGTTACAGAGAGTTGGGGCGTCTGCCTGTCATGCAGAAGGACTGGACGGACAAGGACCTTCTGCCCTCACCGACAGCTGCAGTTAATCAAGCGAATCATAGCACACCTGAGTTTAGAACTTACGACCCTAAAGCATCCCTGCGGCATTCAACCACTGTGTCCTTATCCAACAAGTATATGAGGTACAGCACTATAGCTAACAAGTGAGAGGACATACAGTACCATGCCACATATAACTCACACCCACAAAAGCAAGGGTCATGTGATTAAAAGGAACAAGAAGACAGAAGACAAGTTGTTTGGTCACAAGAACCTTCATACCCACTAAATAGTCAAGAGGAAAAAGGAAACATATCATGCTAACACAAATACACATAGAAAAAAAAAGACACATGCACACACATATGCACAGCAGCCCCAGAGGCAATGCAAGTTAATGAGCCACTGCCTTTAAGGGAAAACTTGATTGTCTCTGCCTGGTTGAATAGGAGGATGTTTTCAATGTCAAACATTCCCCCCACAAACACAGATGTAGATGTGTCACATGTGGAAGGTAACAAAGCTTAGAGGTACATCTGTAAATATCCCTTCACACAGTCCCACCACCACCGCTGCCACCAACCCTTATGGTTACAGAGAGACTTATAAATATTGATTGAAGGATAAAAGAGATGAGGAGATGGGGGTGGAGAAATTGAAAACACCATAAAGCCTTCATCATGTCCATAGTGCTCCCAATCAAAAACCTTGCATCTAATTTAAGAATGAGTTTATGATCCTGGCATCACACCTCATTTTTTCACAAATGGGGAGGAGAAGAGAAGAGATTTGTCTCCACCAAGCGAACAGTTTGTTCATGTTGTTTGATTGAGCTTTCAAGGTCATAAGGTCATACATCCCTAACAAGCCAGAAAATTACTGAACTTGCAATTTGTGGTGTTTTTGTGCAAACAGCTCAGGGGATGGATGTGACACAACTTGTCTGCATCCGGGGCGGCACAGCTGGTATCAATTCCAATAATCAACCAAGGCGATAAGCTGACTATCAACACACAAACACCGCCCCACACTCACAGTGGATCAGACGGATGCCACTATTAAGGAAAGGGCATTGCCAATGTTACCATTGCAGTGACACAGGACCTATGGGAGGACAGATTCTTAGAAAGAAGCTGCAGTCGGCATGCCGCCAAAATTAAGTTTACTTAAACCAGTCATCTGGAGATTGAAGAAAGACACATGTGAGGTGAATATCACTTCGTCCTCAGTTCAATGTCACTGACTCAGTGAGTCGAGACCACTACTACTGTCTGTCCAAGCTCTTAAGGAACAGAGGGGAAAACCAATACAGTCAAAGGCTACAATGATGTCCCTAGTAGTAGGTTGGACAAGGACCCAATTAATTCTCTTGCAGTGACAACTCAGAGGGTATCACCAACCCTGATGCACATACATATGCATATAAATGCAAGGAAGATGAGGCAAAAAGGGATGTGTGTGAGAGAGAGACACAGAGAAAGAGGTCTCCTGTCCTGTTATCCAAGATAGCAATAATCAATGCTGAGCACAGGACAGGTTATCGATGACTCCCTTGTACAGCCACCCCCTGTTGGTTTCAGCTCAAATCAATTTGCACTTTATCAAATCAGCACTTCACCATGACCATGCCCGTGTCACTGAACTGGTGTATGACAACACATTGATTCCTTTCTGTCCACACAATTGAGGTGAAAGTGTCAAGAGCCATTACCTTATTTTGAAGGCACTATATGCAGCCTTCATATCCAAAGTAACATTTTACCTTTTATTCTCCCACACACACGGTGACAAGCTACCATGCAGGACACTGGCTTGGTCATCGGGAGCAATCTAGGCTAAGAGTCTTGTTGAAGGACACTTAAACATTTGGACAAGAGGAACCTCCAACTCTGCAATTAGTGGATAGCCCACTCTACCTGCTGAACCCAAGCCAACCTGATATATTAAAATAAGAAGGGAATGTGGTGCAAAACAAAGAAATGCTGTGAAATTCAGCCTACTAAAAGCAGATTCTGAATAAACTTAAATTCCTTTTCCTCAAGGACCACCGTGTTGTGATGGTGAGCCATCTGAGCGACTCCTCTCATTCTGTATCCTCAAAGCCTTTGATGGCAAATTATGCTGCACAGTTATCCCCTATAATTGTCAAAGGCTATTGCACAATCCAATAAAGTGGGATGAAACTCCTGTTTTATTGGCAACCTGACACTTCCAGTTCTGCTGTGTTGTTACGTGGAGCAGAGCAGGTGAACCCAACTGCAGACACAGGCAAAAACACAGGGATATGGTAGGACCAAGGTATTCATTTTTAGGTGAGGAAAAGGAAATGCAGGCCTGGGGAAGCTTGGACTAGTAGCTGGGAACCTGGGGCTAGAGCTAGGGCTGGTAGCTGGGAGCCCGGGGCTGGGACTGAAGGTGGAAGCTGGGAACCAGGAGGCAAGCTGGGGCAAGGGGAGCAGTTCTGGAGCGGAATCTATAGCGGAACTATAGAGACCATGCTTTCTTCTGGGGGCTCCTTGGTACCCGGGAAAAATGGAGAGTGGAATGCTGGGGGTCTTCAAGGGGCAAGTCGGGGGCAAAGGAAGACTGGAGGCAAGCAGACATGTAGATAGCCTGGTGACCAGCAGGGCGAAAGCTAGCTGACTGGGTAGCAAACTGGTGGCTAGCAGGCCCAAAGCTAGCAGACTGGGACACAGGGTAATGGCTAGCAGGCCCAAAGCTAGCAGAATGGGAGAAAGAGTGATGGCTAGCAAACTGGATACCCCCAAGCCAGAGGCTAGCCACATGAGACACAGGCTTGGAGCTAGCTAACAAACTGCTTGGCTGTTCCAGGGAGGAGCTGGGAGACTGGGAAACATGGGAGGTTGGAATGACAGGCTTGGGAGGAACAGGATCAGGAACAGGGTTAACATGGAATTTTTACTTGTAGAAAGCCACTTCTTGGGCAAACTCATGGTCCCACTGGGAAACTGGAGCTTGGGCTGATAGCTGGGAACCAGGAGGCAAGCTGGGGCAAGAGGAGCAGTTCCAGAGCAGAATCCGTAGGGGGCAGGGAAGCAGAGCTGATGAGACGAGGGACAGGAGACAGGGACCAGAGACATAGCAGACGGGATGGCAGGAGACAGGGTTAGACCAAGAAAACAGGCAACAACATGATAACAGGATACACACAGGAGCAATGGCTTGAAGCGTAGATTGACTGAGCAGAGGCAATGATCTGGCAGTGTGGATATGGCAGGACTGAGTATAAGTAGAGGTCTAGATTATTGAATGGGTTGCAGCTGGTGGGGCTCTGCTTCGACTCCAGCACACCTGTTTCCACTCACACAATCACACACACAGGCAGAGGGAGGGAGAGAGCCACTGGGGAAGTGGCAACAGGTAGGGAGACGCAGGACTGAGGCAGGACTTGTGACATGTGTAGTCTGCATTGCTGAATTAATGCAATTGTCTCCAACATAAGGCCAATTTGTGATTCAAGCAATGGTTGTGATGCTATTTAAGGAAACTGTGTGTATCCTCCCACAAAAGTGCACTCTAAAGTGCCCCCATAGTAGAGCAAACATGATAAAATGCCCTCTAAGGTGCCCGCACAAACGAGAAAACATACCAAAATTCTGTAATCACTGTCTTAGTTATAGGTAAATCAGGCTGAAGAGCCCAATATAGGGCCTCTATATGTGACAGTCGGGAATGAAGTGCCCTCATGGGTGCCCTTTCAGTGGAAGAAAATGTGATAGTGCCCTGTAAAGTACCCCACAAGATGTAATTCAGTGCCCTATGAGTTGCCGTTTTAATGGACTGACCTGGAGGTTCTGTATGGGTGCCCTTCTGGTGAAAGAAAGTGGAAAAGTGCCATTTAGGGTTCCCCTAACCATAACATACTTAAGTGCACAAGTGGGACGATGGAGTAAACTGGCCATTATGGTAGAAATGAATGTATTGTTTATGTAGGCTGATCATTAGGGAAATAAAGCACCCTTAAAACATTTTGTAGTTGTTGCTGACATGATTCCATTCACTTGATTTTGGTACAGTACTACTCAGTAGTTTGCTCTTCGGGTCAGTGCAGTGTGAGGTAGGTTGCCGAAGGCTTTTTTGCAATTAAAGTTGGTGTATGATTAAATGATGATTAAATTATGCATTACTAAAGTATGTAGACTGTATTCTCTAAGTTGGTTTTATGTTTAGGCCTGTCCAAAGCTCTAAACATGCTTAACAATACGCTAGATGGATAGTAGCTTGCTAGTTAGATACTTAGCCATCAGTATACTAAACATTTTGTAAAAACTAGAAATCAACCTTGTTGTGTGGTCAGATTGAAGACAATACAAAGGGATGTGCAAAATGCAGCTAGAGGCAGCAAGGGAGGAGATGAGGGGGATAAAGTTACGTTTGCATTAGCCATTAGCAACTGAGGGATGCCCAGTAGAACTTAGACCTCTGCCTAGGCAGGTTACAAAGTTTTACAAATGTATCCTGTCATGAAACTTATGAAATCTGAAAGAGAACCTTTTGAGTAACCCTGCTAACAGACAAAACTCCTAAAAATAAATGCTATATTGTAAGTGACAACTGCATCATTCGAGCACTCATTCTCCAAATTGAAGATGATCAAGCCTCAGTTTAGAAACAGATGAGGAGAAGGAAGGCTCTTAGATCTTCTGCTGTTGTCCATTGAGAGGGACATCCCAACAGACCATAATGAGGTCATTAACGTTTACAAAAACATGACCTTTGATTTCACCAATCTTGCTTCCCTGACAAGACTGCTCAAAACCACTAATTCTCAAAATGTTAATAGTTCCATGTTCTTAATACAAATGTGCTTGAAAAAGCAACATTTAAAATGTGACACATTCTCTGTATTTGATTATAGTGATGTTTGCAAAATAAATCCTTTTTAAATACATAGGTGATGTTTTCCATATATTCTGAGTCACCCTATAAAACATTAATCTTAATTGGGAATGTAGCCTTTTTACTTAACATCTTTGTTCTCTGCTGATGGGGGCCCAATGAATGTATAAAGTGCCCTTCATATTTTTTCACCCCTGCCCCTCAGTCAGCCTGAGTCCACCACTGCCCTTCATCCACATATCTGTTGAGGCACGTCTTTGAAGGGACGACATCAAATGATGACTGGTTAGTGCTGCACTAAACAAAAGTGTACCTCAACACCATGCACACATACAATAAACCGCTTTATCTTTGCATGCAGGTACCAACAAAGAACCGCATCTGGAGCAATCAAAAGCACTATCCAAAGATCTTTCAAAATAAACACTTCAGACAGACTGTGGCACAACAGGAAGTTACATCAGAAGTTACATCAGCTGTACTCTGACAACCGCAATCACTTCTCTATGATTACTATAGATGCATGCAACTTTTAAACACACAACAGCAGCCGCCAAAAAAGTCCCCTCATATCAGCAGTAGTTAGTATAACTGTCAGGGAATGCAGTTGTGTCTAAAACTTCCCAGAAGGCAGCTCGGATACAAAAACAAACTTCGATCAGTATGTTTGGTAACACACATGCACGCAAAGCAATGTGTCCACACATACACGAAATCCCTTAATCCCTCCATCATAAAAGTTGTGTAGTGATGTGCTGAGTGAGGGACAGCTGTCAACTAAGGCCTGTGCTTTGAATAGCAACTTGCCTCTCTCTGCTGTCACTGTCAAGTATACACAGGGCTGGACCACAGACAGTTCATCCAGATCCACGCTGACATGCAGTTCCTCTGCTTAAATATTGACTTGGTTTGACCTTCAAATAGGAGCAGACTAATCTTTACTAAGTATTAACTGTTAGTCGAGGGAGGATCTTGTAGACATTGATAAGTGAGGACCATAGGGAAATGAGGAAGATACGATAAGAAAGCTAATCTGTATAAATTACAGTAGAACACATTCTTACACGGGATTTCTAATGCTATAGGTCTCGTCACCTAAATCTGATGACAGGTACTGTTTTTCTCTGTGATGATGACCTTGTGTTCAGCGCTCTATTCCCTCTGCGCCAACGAATCTGAAGTGTTGCAGTTTTTTTGTGAACCACTCCCAACTCATTATTTGATTCCCCCCCCCCCCCCCCCCAAGTGTCTGCAGAGCTGGCTGAAAAGAGGGGTGGTGTTACTGGAGGGTGGGCCAAAGAAGAGTGAAGAGAGAGTGAAAAATAGTTGGGTTACAAGAATGAGGCTGCAACCAGGTCAGCATTTCTGTGTCTGCAAGTCTGGGGTTCCGTCCAGCCTCCAGCGTTGGCTACAGCTTGTGACAGTGTGTGTGCATTACAGAGAGAATTACAGGGGGTTTTGGATTACTGCAGTAAAGCCTGGGTGTCAATCTGTGAGCTCTCACCTTTTCCCCTTCATTGCTATCGTTCTATCACCATAAAGGCTCGGTCTTTTGGTTCCTTGTCGTCTGAGCTGAGTCTTAACCATGGTAGCACAGGCATCTCTCTTTCGAAGTCTCGCTCCTTCCTTTTATCAGCATAGCAGGTTCTGAGGCCTGACCTCTAGAGTCGTTCAGTCCCAGATGGAGAGAGCAACAACAATGGGACAATGCTGCGGTATGTTGAGCCAATAAGCCAAAGGACCCTGTATCCACCCCATGTCAGCTGGAAGTGTGTGTTTCACTCTGGGTGTGTGTATGTGTGGTTATTGATGTGTAGGGAAATGCACGTGCCTGTGCAAGGCAGAGACAGGTGAATGAAAAGGCAAAAAGAGCAAAGTGAGCATAAGGCTCTTGAAGACTTGAAGGGCAGAATTGTAGAATGAATGCAAAATAAATCGACACATAATTGTGTGCATAATTGGTTGAATATCTTGGTAAATACACTTATTCAGTATCTTGCTGGAAGTTAGATTAAAAGATTGATATCACTCTAATATCTGTCTGTTAAATATGAAGCTATAGCCAGGAGATAATTACTGTTTAGCTTAGCATAAAGACTGGAAGCAGAGAAAAACAGCTAGTCTGGCTTTGCCCAAACATTTAAAAAAAAATCCACCTACGAGCATCGCTAAAGCTTTATGTCATGTTTGTTTAATGTGTACAAAAACCACAATGCAAAACAGTCAATTTGTGGTAACTGTTTCCCCTGCTTCCAATCTTAATGCAAAGCTAAACTAACCGCCTCCTGGCTGTATTTAACGTAGATATGAGAGTGATATCAATCTTCTCATCTAACTCTTATAAGAAAAGCAAATAAGCAGATTTCCCCAAATATTGAACTACTCCTTCAAGACACAGCTTTATATCCTGTATCTGTAGCACCATTAACTGTGCAAGACAGTCCAAGAGAACAACTAAAAAATAAAGATGAACTAATACATTTTACATAGGAAAAGAAGAGATTAATAGGTTGTCTGAGTTACTTCTTTTAGTTCTATAAAATCACATTTTAGTTTCATCTGTAATGCTTTTCACATATAGCTTTATCATGTTTTGCATTGGACCTTGTCTTGGATGCATCCAGCCTTGCACAAGGATGAGATAAAAGAACAAAGTAATTTAGTCTGCTCGTGTGTGGTGATCTACACTTGTCTTATATGCACACCACAAGATAATTAAGCCTAAACTGCTGCACTTGATCAAACATTTAATAACTGAGTGATGAGCAGAAGACACCAAAAACTTAATGAACCTTTGATCCTGGATGCTGCTGAGATCCAGCTGAGATCTGGTAGCACCACAGCTCACTGAAAGACAACAGTATAAGGTATATATTTGATAGAGATATAACCATAGAAAAGGAGGAAAGACAATGATTTCTTGAAAGTTAGAACATCCTTTGTCATTCCCCAAAGTAGGGGCAAAGTACTTGATTAAGCCAGTCTTGAATTATTGCCTCCAAAATGGAAAGTGAAATAAAGAGGCACCACAGCCTCCACACCGCTTGGAATGTGTATCTAGTTTCACTTAATTTCATCATCCCACTATGTGGGTCTATTTAAGAATCAAATATTTTCTTATTACTTGTGGGAAGTCATATGCACACACACACACAGAGGCACACACGCAAACACAGACACACGCAGTGGCCGACTCTCTCAAGGTTACACTGGAGTTCTTCTGTCGCTCACAACACATTTGTATCAAACCACCAACCAACAGCTGCCAATTAACAAACAGCCTCTCTGTTAATACACACACGTCACTGCCAATTACAGTGGCGGGTGATCTCTCTCTCTCTCTCTCTAACAGAATGGTACGACACACACCCCCTCATGCCCAGCAACTGTACACTGGAGGAAGAGAGATTTAGGTGTTCGGAAAACAGCAAATAATAGATCATGTTTTAAAAAGGAAGGAATGAATTGGACGAGAGGGAACAGCGCAGAGACAAGAGGGAATGTTCTGTGCCAGGAACAAGGCTTTCAGGATTAGCTCTGTCATGCAGTTACAAGGGTAGAAATAGTAGTTGGCTAGATGAGGCCTGACAGACTGAGTAAAAAAAAAAAAGCAGCAGCATGCTTTTATGAGCAGAGGAAACACTGTGCACACACATGCAGACATTGTGTTTTAAGTGTGTGTGGAGCACACTGGATGGCTAAGTTCATATTTGACATTGTGTGCTGCTACAGTATTCACATACATACTGTACATACAAGGACACATTACTGTTAAGTTTGCTTTAGTCTACTATTCGTTGCTGTTGTGCTTATTCAAGCAGGAGTGAAACTAAGATCTTGTTCATATGTTGTGTATTACTATGTAAGATCCAATATCATATTGAAAGGGAATAATCTTCTATAATGAAAATATTTAAATAAAATAATTATTAGCAGCAGGGTACAAAGGCCTTAGTGCAAGTGTGGACTACTGCAGGATGACTCCACAAGCATAGAAGCAGGTATAAGTAATTTCTCTCATCCTGCTATCTTGTACACACATGCTTGTCCGCACACTCTAACACATGCACGCACACACAGCATAATGATAATTTCCTTCATGCAGCAGCACAAAATTGAACTATTCATTATTGTCAACCTTGAAAACAGCAGAGTGCAGGCATGATAATGAGAATTTATTAACGTCTACAGCCACTAGATGGCACCCTCTTCCCTTTCATTTCCAATTTAGTTTTCCATTCCTCAGCTGATCAGCCAACTCTCTCTGTGGGATGGAGACCAAATAGATGCACTCCCAATTCTAAGCTAAGATAATGGGCACTTACTGTACTATATCACATTTAGTTGACAAAAAGCATCAGATTGATGGGCAGTTGTATATATATTAGAAAACTAACCATCTGTTCGGAGACATATTCATTTTAACCTTGGGGATTGTTATTGTCATCGATAGCTGCCTGTGTCGGTGCAAAGATCTGCCACCTACCTATGGTGCATTTTCCATATACGTCACATTGTCTTGGTCTTGTAGAAATTGACTCTTGTGGGCTTCTATCAGCAAGAATATATCAATCAACCAATCAATCAGCACCATTCGGCTGGTGGGAGGTTGGCTATACCCAGCATGCCTTGAGTCATACAGTCAATACAGTGACCTTCAAGAAAAAAAAAAGATTTGCAGAATATAATCAGGCATACTGGGCATCGAAAAGTCAAAGCCATACATTGCAAGTCAGATGGCTTGACATTCTCAACACGGTGAAAGGGGACGTGGTTTGCACACAGCCAATATGTGATGTAATTTTTATTTTATTTATTATATTCAAGGGAAATATAATACAGGTTATAGATAAAAGATGATGGATGACATTGTGATCTATGAGAATATAATTAAATATGGAATACAGTATGAATATGGTGAAAGTTTGAGTCTTTGGTAGAAAAAAGTATTTTATAGTAGTTAAACTAACATTTGTTAGACTCCTAAGTTTCATATGTTCTTGAAGCCAACCGTACATATACTATATATAAACTTGCACCTGAATCTAGTGTGGTAACAATTATTTGGCCAGGTGTCGTTTCATCAACTACAGGCTACGATGTTGTGATTAAACGAAGATTCTTCAGTATTCAAACAGACTTGTTGAAAGGTGACTACTGAGGAGAAGTTAGATGGGAGGTTTGTGCCAAAAACCATCATTTCTTCTTCCCAGCACTCTTGGCACGTTTGTTGGGCTGCCGGTTGGCAGGAGAGGTGGAGATTGTTTTTTCTTGAGCTGCCTGCTGGGTGTCCTCCAGAGCTTGTTTCTCTTCTTGTTCTTTTTTCATGGCTGCCATCTGACGGCTACTAAATGCTTCGCAAGCATCAAGGAATTTCTTACGGTGTTGCCACAAGGCTGCCTGGGGAAGAGACAAGAGAATCAGAGAGAGAAGTTACAGAATGATGGCAAACCAGAGGGAAGGAACAAATCTTTCACTTTGATAGTTAAAACTCATAAGTATTGCTGGTGGACATCCATCCATTGTGTGTGTGTCTCGACTGACCTGCATGTTCTCATACATCTCCAACTGGCGTCTCATTAACTCCATCCCATTGAGCTCCTGTTGTTTCCGGTGCTCCAGCACATTGTCTCGGACCAACCGGAAGGTCTGGATCTTTTCTAAGCGCTCCCTCTGCTGGACCTCCTCGATCTGTGAGTCCATCAGTGCTGGAAAATCCTTTTGCCGTCTACATACATACACAAGAACATGATACAATGCTACAAATATATATGCATACCACACTTTACTGTCACATGACCACTTTTACACCTTTATAATCTTGTCTTTAACCAGGATTGTCATGTTGAATAGTTTATTCATGCTCAAGATTTCCTCTGAGAAACATGGTGTTGTGTGGTTCCATATGTTTCATCAAATTCTGAAGCAAATATTTTGAGGAATCAGATATTAACAAATATTGTCAGTTCAAATTATAGTAAATCTTATCGATCTCTGTATAGTTGCAAATTTTACAGGCTATTCTGTGAGATGGGATGAGGATGTTGACACAGGCAGGACCAATAAAAATGGAAATGTGGCAGATAAATGCAGAGATAGGCCGAGAAAATGATGGACACACAATCATCGGCCTTATCTCATGTCCTAAGTTGTATATTCAGATTGATATTTATTGATATGTCTATTTGGTTTTGGTTATAAACGCCATATTTTAGTATTTCTCAGTTAAGAATTGATTGTATAACCAAAATATGTGTGTGTGTGTGTGTGTGTGTGTGTGTGTGTGTGTGTGTGTGTGTGTGTGCAAAGAAGAGGGACAAAAACAGTGAAAGAAAAAGAAGCAAATGAGTACAGCAGTTAGTCAGTCAATGTGTGTTTTTTTGAGAAATAGTATTATAAGTGTTGAATGTGGCTGCCTATTTCCTATAAACTGACCTTAATGAAGAGGGGAGGCCAGTGGAAGTGCTGATAGAGTTCATTTGGTTAATGAACATTGCCCTGTTCAACCTCTTTCACTGCGTGCAGTAACGTGTGTGTGCAAATGCTAAAAAAAATGCCATGCATGAGTGTGAATCTGTGATGTGCCCTGCGGTGCGCCTTTGTGAGACAGAGGTGTATTGCAGACTAATCAGACTTCCGTAATAGACTGCTCCTCAGGATCTCTCTCTCGGCTCGAATTGCAGGCCACAGTGTCAGCAGCCATTAGCAGCTGGACACGGACACATGTGCGGGCGCACACACACACACACACACATACACACACGCACACGCACACAGACGCACACACCCACAGCAGGAGAGGATGGAGAGGTGATGGGAGAGGGGCACATCTCATTGGACCGACGAGCTCATTGGGGTCCTGAAATAGCTCTCTAATTAACAGACCCAAATATCATCTCATTTATCATGGAGAGGGACGGACAGAGGGAGAGATGGAAGGAGAGAACCAGAGGTGGTGTGAGGGAGAGGAGGAGAGCAATGGGAGACCCAAAGGGAAACTGTGGAGGGAGACTCTTCCCTTCTGAATACTTGCTGACACAAGTCAAAAGTTGACACTTTAGATACTGACAAGAAGAAAACTCTACCTGTGCATTTATATTTAACAAACTATTAATTCACAGATATTCTATGGCCAATTAAATATTTGACTATGCTGACTGGAGCCGTACAAGTCATAACAAAAATAATGCTGAAGCTGAAGCTTTGGGTGACATTGACAGAAATGATGTAGCTCAAGTCATCCATGAAGCAGAAGCATGGAGGGCTGAATAATCTTAACCTTTGTGTATATGTCTGTCATGCATCATAAAGTTTCACATTTTTATCTGTTTAAAGATAAAGTAAGGGAAAAGTGTTGCTCATTTGATGTGCATTTTCTCATACAGTTTGTTTTGTAATCTTAGACAACTTAGTTTAGCGTGTTAGCATGCTAACATTTGATAATTAGCACTAAACACAAAGTACAGCTGAGTCTCATTGGAACACCATTTAGATTTTGACTCGATCATGGTGTGAGATGAAAAGTTAAGGCAACACCAAAGTTATTACATCATACAACAATCATCCAGAGGAGGCCATGAATGTCTTTTAAGTTTCATGGCAATCCATTCAATAGTTGCAAAGGCATATCACTAAAGCCCAAAAATGTCAACCTCATGGTGGCGTTACAAGAAAAGTCAGCGGATCACCAGAGTCAGTAAGAGTCATCCTCTGGGGACCATGAAATTCCTTACAAAATTTCCAACAACATTAAATAGTTGCTTTCATTTTATAGATACTTTGGTCAAGACCAAAACGGTTAACTGACATTGCCATGCCGCTACCACGGCTTAAAATAATGTTGTAACTTAATCTTTCTCAATATTTTTTAGTTTAATTTTTTACTGATGCATGTATGTATAGTATTTGTTAGATTGGCTCTAGAGGGTATTGATGGATAATACTTGATCAGGAAGCATGTCATTTTTTTTTTTTTCCTTTTTTCTGCAATTGTATGTCAACATAACTGTTCTCTGGAGTCCATGCATTGCCCTTTCAGACCAGGGAAAGTATACAGCCTTGTAACATTGCTGTTCACAGCACCACTGGGAGCAAAGGTCATGCACGCAGGAAATCACTAGCAATGTCCTGCAGATACTGTATGAACAAATCTGCTGACAAGGCAAAAGATGCTTGTATGTCCGCCAACATACAATACTAAGCACGTACACAGACAAACATGTACACTGAACATAGACATACACACACGCACACAATTTCCTCTGCAGTCTGGCCTTGCAGCTAAGGCTTAGTTCAGACTCACAAAGCTAGAAAAGCAGAGTGATTCAACAGCTACATTAGGCAACTGGACCGCATACAGCATATTACCCACAGGAAAAAAGCCTGAGGAATTTTCTAACAGGGAAAAAGAAATAGCCTGCTAGTAAAACACAAGATGATGAGTCTGTCTTGGCTGTTTATATATTATTCTCCATCTCTTGCCTCTAAACACAGATATGTATTTGTCTGTTGGAACTAGCTGAACCAAAGACTGTTACAGAGAGGATCCTAGAGTGCAACAGACTGAAACTGATATTTACCTTATGTATAGGAGTTATGTGACTACATAACTTATAATATATGATCGCATTATGGTGTGGTGGCTATGATCATCATTCTAACTTTATGCTTTTCCTACAAAGTGAGGAGTAAAAACAGAGAGAGAATGAGAAAGAGGTCAGCAGGTACCTGATGAAGGGAGTGTAATCCATGTGAGGATATGACGATGAGGTATCGGTCAGCTTTTGTTTGGATGTACTGAGAGAGGTTTCAGGACCAGGTCTGGAAGCAGCTGTAAAAGAACCAATCAGACAAAGCCACATTACTATACAGACAAGTAATGCAAACAGAAGCGTCCAACTACTGCACGTATAGATGTGTATGTTTCTGTGCGTATCTACAAAATGTACCAGACTCTCTGCTTTCCGCATCAGCGGTTGTAGCTTCATCACTTGCTTGATGTTGGTCTTGGTTAAGAAACTTGAGACGAGACTGGAAAGCCTAAAAAGACAGCAAAGCATTCTGTCTATACCGTATGTTTGAGTGTAGGTGAGGGCCAGTCTAAACCATTACCCTTATATTTCTACAGGAGATAGAAAAATATTGGAAATACTTCATGCAAAGGACCTCAAATGTTCGTTGCAAAAATCACTGTTGCAAATAGCTACTGAATTACCTTGGCACAGCGGCCTGGTTCAGCCATTTCCCATGCTTTTTTAATGGCCTTGATTTGTTCTATTCTCTCTGTGTCCTTCTTCACCACGATGCTCTCTGCTCTGCTTTTGTCACTGACCACACGCAGCGTCCAATTGGCCTTGGTCAGGTCAAGGCTCTGCACAAAACATATACACACACACGCCACAAAAGCACAAAGAGAGGAAAATGTAACGCACAAGCTCACACGCACAAAGATGCCAGCTGAAGGTCAGAGCACCACGGTGTATTATGTGTGTATCTCTTTCAATGAGCTTCCCAGACAGTCTGGTACACAGCCAGCCAGCCAGGATTTTTATGTCCTGTAATAATATATAATTTTTAGTACATATATTCAGAGATTATCACGTCCTCTGCCGCCACCAATGTTGTGCTGCTGCTGCCGGCGCAAGAAAAAATATTTAAAATGGAAATTTATTGAAGAGGATCAGTATTCTGAAAATCTGCCTTTCAAATTTCATTGTGTTTAAGGGTTTGACGTGCAGCATGGAGGACAAATAAAGGCATTTATTATGTGGATAAGAGATTTATCAAGCAGCTGTGGTTCTGACTACTAAACAAGGACCATTATACTGAGAATTATAGACCATAAGATTATACTTTATGATAAGACAAGTGTTTTTTATGCAGTCTAAATACACACAGATCATGTTGGCAGTTGTGGGATTCGGCTACTGCCTTTCTCTCTATGTTTTACAGATTATAGTTGTCTGGTAGCAAAGTCAACCAAATATGTAAATGCTGACCTGACTGATGAAACAAACTAAAAGTATTAGAGAAGAGATGTCACGACTGAGTTCGATAGCAATCTCATCACACACGATTTGGATGGAAATCTGTGAGGAGGAGTTAAAAGTGTGTACTCCACTCAAGAGCCTCCACACACTAGCTTCAAAAAGTTTACATGGCAAATACCACTATCTTAACATGGGATACTGTGGAAAATACACCATGAAAACATATGCACTTATTCAAAAAAAAAGATTACAAAAGCAGTGCATGGCCTTTGTTTTGACTGCATGTTACCTACTGAATTTGACCTTGTTTGCTGAATGGTTTTCATATGAAGCATTTTAATAACATTGCCTGTTGCAATCGAATAAAACAATCCAATGCGATAAAAGATAATGAAATCTGAACAATTATTTGCAAATGCAGTTTGGCAGATGTGAGGTAAAGCTTCTCAGAAGTATCCTTGGCAACTGGTAGTCAGTGAAAAGAGATTACCCTTCAATAACTAAACCCTGAAATACATATACGTATATAACATTGGCCTAAAATTTGCAGCTGACATTATTGTGGTGTTGTTGTCTGTCACAGTCCTGTGGTGATGTATTACCGCTCCTAGCCTGGAGCCAGATTTGGAGCTGGCAGCTGGCTTCCACTTCTCCTTGTCACTTTCGCCTTTGCGGTTGGCTTTGGGTGTGTCAGACTTGTGCCCATCATTGCTTGGTGTGGTGGATGAACACTTCAAGTCTTCAGGCTTGTATACTACATCGTGCAAACAGAGAATTAGGTGGGTTTACTTTTTCTATCATCATTGACAAAGTCTGCTGTGTACTTATGTGATTAACACCAGCAATATGGTGTTAATTACCACGTGATGTAAATTCGTGACTATTATCACTAAATTTTTCTCCTGAGGGATTTCCTAATTTTTGGCAAGCATACAGTACATGCTTTTAATATTAAAGTGATTAACTATATAGTACTATACTTGGAAGCTGTGTAAATGTGAGAGTGGCATTTAGTAGTGCCTTTTATAAAAACACACTTTTCACTGATAATTAGTGTAAAATGAACATTTCTTTGTTAAACATCTCTCTGCCAAACTTTGACATGTTTTGATCAATTTCAGTGAAACACTTCCTTTGCCAATACATACTATGTTAATTTGTGTATACATTCATCTCCAAAATGAAACTCACACACAAGTAAAGCTCATCTGAAGTGGGAGTGCATCGCAATGGGCAAACACTGCATGTGTTGTGTGGTTGCATGCATGCTAGATGGCACTGTTGCACTTTATAGTTCAAACGGATACAAACACCAGCTTAGATGAAGCATTAACTATGACTCTCACTCTGATATAGAGAGGCACAATAATCCATCATTTAGCTGACACCCCACCATTCTGCCTGAACAGCTGTTTTGCATGCTCATTGAGTTACTCTTATCTTGAGTCGTACAGAGATTCAGTGTTCAAATTGGATCTAAATATCAATCTGTGTTGTCGTAGCTTCAGAATGAGCCATAATATTCAGCTGGACAAACTTTTATTCGCTGAAAGCATAAAAAGATACAAAAAATGTGTTCTCTTAACCACACAGTACAGAAAATATTGAAGATGTTAGCATGGGACTGAAAACTACTGCTGGCAGCTGACTGGTTTAACAGTACTGTATATATACTGGGGATTAAAGCAGAGATGCGTAAATGTGCATGCATTAAACATGCGCAGCGCAGTATTTAGACTGCAGCTTGTTAAACAGCTTGTTAAAGAGGTTTCAAAGCTTGGCGTGGCATGTAGTACGTGTGTATCCATGTAGCATGTAGGGAGCATGATCAAGGGCACAGCCTCACCACTGAGACACAGTTAAACTGGGTGAAATTAATTCACTTTCCTGCTGAGATATTTCCCAGGGCACCAGGGGGCAAGAGCCAACTTCATTTGACTTCCCATTGACCCACTTTCTCAAGCTTATTGGAAAACCACAGGAGGTTTGTGTGGACATTGGCCTATACATACACACTTGGACAAACCTTAGCTTATATTGGCAAAAACCTTAACGTATCTATACTCATAAAACACAGGCAAATGAACAGATGAAAACACAGCATATATTTTGTGAGCAGCAACAAATTGTTACTGTTCACTTCACACATGACCATTACTGTAATAAATAAATAAATAAATAAATAAAGGTTTGTGTTTCTCTATAGTCAATACATCAGTTATCTGGATATCTTGCCTGTTAATTTAGGAATGCCTCCCACGCAAGCACACACATCATCCGATTTCATCAGATTTCATGCCATGCAAACTGAATGGGTAAGTACAGGGACTATTGTCAGTAGCAACGGACAAAAAAAGAGAATGAGAATTCAATGACAGCAGGCTGGCCTTTCTCTTCAGGCAATCATGCAAATTGTCACCCATGCAGCACCTCTTTCACATCAACATCCACCCGTGCCGTAATTAATTCATCCGCTCAGAATTTTTACAAAACCCAGATTTTTCAATCAATCCAATTTATGCAGAATGATTAAAGGCGGAGAGGCAGAGTTGGTGGCAGAGCACAGGATTATTGCCTCAGCCGGCGACTAGTGGGCACAAGAAATCACACTCTGTGATCTGCAAAAGCAGCTGCATTCATTTGGCTTTCATTAGGCTTGTGATTACAGGCTCCTGGCTAGCGGAAGCAAAGAACAAACAGTATTTGCCTTG
Source organism: Thunnus thynnus (assembly GCF_963924715.1). Taxonomy (NCBI): domain Eukaryota; kingdom Metazoa; phylum Chordata; class Actinopteri; order Scombriformes; family Scombridae; genus Thunnus; species Thunnus thynnus. The sequence goes on from NC_089534.1 coordinate 17,927,413, forward strand.
GCCTCTGACACTGCCTACTTAGTATCTGCCACATTTCACACAGACCGCAAAAATAAACGGTGCAAAAACAAACATGAAGGGCATATTAGAAAATCTATCCAGAAATGTAGATTCAAATGCTAAAAACTTCTGAAATGCAGCAAAGATAAAATGACCTCATGACCTATAACAGGGAAATTTGGGGGGTTTCTGAACCATACATACTGTGTTTTTATACTATTTGTAGGCTTGCTAGAATTAGTTTTGACGTTCAGATCAAGATTCATATTTACTTCACTAAATTAACCAACTAAATGTTTAAGTTTTAAAAATGTAAACAGTGACTTTCTTTCCTGGCTCTCCCCTGTGCGACTTAATGTGGCTGACTTTGTGATGTGGCGTTTTTGATTGTTTGTGACTTAAGTACGTACCTTTCATTTCATTCTTCTCCAAGTCTCTGAGCATATGGACAAAAGCCAGCTGAGACTCGTCCAAATCCCAACTCTTATAAAGCACCTCTGCTTTCACCACATATTTATGACCCTGTGAAACAAAAACAAGCACATTACAGTTTAAACACAGGATAGACAGACACACACATACAGTAACTACAAAAAAAGACATACAGCACAAAGCATGTGGCATACTGCACAACACTAAACAGTCAAAGACAACATGACTTGCATGCTATTTGGTGCAACATACAGCTGTAAACTGTGCTGGTGCAGATGATTTAGAGAGAGACATCGAGATCTTAAAGAAGAACTGTACATTTTGTTTTTACTGTTGCTCTGCCCTCTTTGACAGAAGCACATGCTTGGCACAAAGGGAGAGAGGAGGCAGAGGGCTTGTTAGCCAAGATTATATCAACTGTGGTAACACCTACATCCTTCACATTAAACAGAAAAGACAGAATTTAGACAAAATTCCAGAGGTGGGAGGTGAGATTTTCTACAAAAAAAACTGGCATATAGAAACAGTACTATTTTGTCAGATGTGAATGTTTATATCTGTTATATCTGTAATGGTGCCAAATAGATGCAATCAGCAGAAAAACTGAAAGCCATGTTTTTTCATGTGTTTACATGTGTGTTTAAATCCCAGACAGATTCCACGATAGGAGCCTTCACCAATAACCCACCATTACCGAGCATCAATATGTCTTCTGTGTGTCCCTGCAGTGCAAAGCATCAGCTTAATCACTGACCCTGTGCTCTAAGTCTTGATCAATGTTCTCAGTCTTAATCGATAGCTGTTTATTCTGGCCTGCTGCTGATCTATGGGATCTGACATGATCTGTCTCATTACTAATGATGCTGCTAAACTGTTGTGGGTTTTTTTTTTATATTAGTGTCCAGTATTTTCAGATTGTGAAATTTATAAAACTTTGCATCCTTTTGCTGGTGTGGCAAAAAGACAAATCTCGCCAGCTCAATGGCAAAAAGTGTTATTCTCACTCCACAAAAAAAAAAAAAAAAAACATGTTTAAAAATGGCCCTATCCACTGTGGTAAATGTCAAATTAATTAGCAGTAAGGGTTTATTGGGGGAACATTAAACTGATTAGTTGTTCTCCATATGTATCACTGATAGTCATCACAGCGAAACAAATTCAAACCTAGCAGATGTTCCCTGCTTTATGGACTTGTGTAAACTGTATAATGTGTGCATGGTGTGTTTATTGTGTGTATGTGAGAGTGAAAGTACACATATATAGTACATACTATATATGTTGGCAATCAGCACACTATGACAACAGGTCTGTTAGATAGGGGGTCTTCAATAGAGACAATAGACTGACTCATAAATCATGCACAAATCACTGCTCACTGACAACCACTGATAAGTCAGACACTGACAACAAAACCACCCCTCCAGTTTCTGCTGCTCTCCTCTTGCGCGTTTTGTCTGCGCGAGAAAGTGTGTGTGGGTGTGTATAAGTTCATGTGTGCGTATGTGAGTGTGTGTGCATGCGCTGCAAGTAAGGCGTTATGTGTATCTGGCAGTGAAAAATTGATATGAACACAGGCAGAAAGCAAGTGGGTGAGAAAGACAGAGATAAAGTGAGATGCACGCTTGTGTGCGTGCACAAGCGAGATCAGTAAAGTGTTTGAGCAACAGCAGATACCACGCAGACAGTTGTCAGTGATACCATAGTCTCCGTGGGAGGCTGGTACTGGTCAGACGAGGAGTCTGATTTCCCAGCTGCACTTTGCTGGGGAGCATTGACCATCTTGACTCCCTTGTCCTGGGTGGGGCCTCCTTTCTGGTTCTCCTCAGCTGAGTAAATGGGGGTTGTAAGAAAGACAGAGATATCAGAGAATGCCTGGGCCGGAGAAAAGACAACAGTGGTCAGTAATCTGTCCTTTTGTCATTGATGGCAGCATGAATTGAACAGCTGCGAACAAGAGTTTGAGAGTTTTTCTGTTTAGTGGCTCTACTGTCTGCCATTATTCTACAGATGATATGGGCAGACATCACAAAAAGCCAGCTATATATTACTTAAAGTGTCAGTTTACTCAAATGACAAAAACATATATTCTCATAGACGTGCAGACAGTTTAAGTTTTATTTGCCAAGATTTCTTTAGTGAAGGTACAGTAAATGGATTTTTGTTTGAATTGGTCGGAGCATTGAACAGTTACATTTTAAAAATCTAGATAATTACAGACCTCACAGTCAACAGGTTTCAAAGTGACTCAGTTTCTTTGAATCTCACTTATATTTCTAAGACACAGGGGCATAAATACTGATAGCATAAATTAGCATTTTGCTTTTTCCTTTTAATGCAACGGGTGAGCCCCAAATGAGGCTTAACACAACCAGTCACAACCGAGATAAGGTGATCCATCACATGAAATGATTTCTCTTGACAGTGACCATATTTATTCAACATCAAATTGTTGCACTGACAGACTTGAGTGCAGTAGTGTCATGACCATTCCACAGAAAATAGAGTAAATTAACCTTGTTAATCACAGTAAAGACTTATTTACTGTGATTTTTAGCTGTTGCTTTAATTGTCTAGTTGTGAGGTAATAAAATTAACTAATCCATAGCTTACATACTATCCCTCACTTAAAAAATACTAATCTTGAGGTCCCTTCGCCCAAAAATACAAACCTCAGCTCACTAATAACACGTTACACAACTCTAAGTGATAAGCCTAACTTCAAGGTCTATGGTGGTGGGGGGAGGATTATCAACACCAAGTAAGTTAGTTTTAACCAGTTTCCACCACTCTTTTTGTCCAGCACTAAATACAGATAGGATGTGCAAAGTCATATTACCATTTTTTAAATAAATTTTAGCCTGAGTCTGTATAGCATGCTCTCCACCAGTATTGTAGATAAATTGTTTATGGTCTCTAGGTGGAAGAGAATATAAAATAGTTTCTGTGAGACAAAAAGCAAAAGATCAAAGCTTAATGAGCATGGGAAAATGGTAAAAGAACCTTTATAAAGAGCACTTTTCAAGGGCACTGATGTCTAATGTCTGTGTATGTACTTATAAAGAGTAAAAGGAAGGGCTTCACTGTACATGCACTGAAAGTGGGAGAAAGATGCTGCAACTATTAACATCTCTGGGAATGGCTGGCAAGCCTGAAATTGTCCACAAAAGAACTATTAAAACAATAATAATAGGACTAAGACAGCTGGTGTTTTTGCTATAAATTTCAGAGTGGTAAAACAGTTATGTTGCTTCAACATAACATATGTTGGAGTTATTTGGCAGAGTGTTAAATAATGAAGCTAAGATTATTCATGGGCATGTAAATGTACACCTTGTGGCTGTTTGCCATTGGCTGTAATCCATAAGTTTGTATGATTTGACCAATTGGTGATTATTTCTTTGTCTCTGAAGACTATAAGAAGGTTAGTTTGGCTGGTTTAGTTTGATTCGCTTTGAGTGAGATCTGTCTCCTTATTGATCAATAATAATTCCATTCATCTTCAGATCAACCAGTGTCTATGCTTTTATTTCTATGTTTGTGTCAAGTGTTTTAGAAGCATTTCCACGACAGCATCAATTACTTCCCAAACCTAATGACTTCTCACCTTTGTTGGCCAGGAAGTAGAACACAGGAATTATGACATGGCCTGTCCCGGTGTTGCTGGCCACCTCCTTCTCCTGGTCCAGAATGGACAGACGTATCAATACATCTGGCTTGGATGTCTGAAACTGAACTGTTCCCAGGACGTCCGCTGTCACCTGCACAGAGTAACTGTGAAAATGTTTCAAATGATTTGGGGTACTGTTAGTCTCTCAAAGTATTCTGTCGTCCTGTGTTGGAAAATAAAACTTTGTCTAAAGGTTGCTTGAGAGGCCGTTAAGATCATCTACATTCACCTGTTACATACACTATGTTGAGTAAAATATTGGTTCATTGACTATTGTCATATGTTGTTTCTACGAATCAATCACAGTGATATACTGTAGGTTACATCTTTATGAGACAGTCCAACAGCAACAACGACTTTCTAATCCATCAGTATAATGGCCACTATGATGGCCATTCAAAGGAGCTCATAATGCTTTCTCTTACCGGCATATAAAGTCTTTGTCAATGGGAACATAATAATCCCAGAATTCCTTCACTGAGAACGTGTTGAGCGGAGTCTCACAGGCCAGTTTTGGAAGAGGTTCCTTTGAGCCAATCAAGCGCATCCTCCATTTGGTACCAGCAGGTGGTGATTCAGGTGTAATTGCCTCTGCTACAAAGGTATAACCAAGCTGGAAAAGGAGACACAGAGAGGTTTACAAATAATATCATGACATCTTTATTATCAGAGGGAGTTTTTACATGAATCTCTATCTCTGTAACAGGCTGACAATGGTCACCAATCAGTCAATAAGTATGTATCCAGTTTTGATGAAGTCATGCAGGAGGCACTCCTAAAGTGAAGATATATGTCAGAGTAATAAACTCTTATCAAAAACATATCAATTGAATGCCAAGGACGTGGAGGTTTGAAATGCAAGGATTTATAGCATCCACAGACCTTATTGGGTTGATAGACATGTGGAACTACTTTGTTGAAGACCATGTCTAGCTCCTCTCCAGTGTCATTATTAATGACGTGCAGCAGACAGTTTGGGATTGGGGAGTACACTTTTGGTACCAGCAGCATCTCCTTGGGAACCAGGAACACTTCTCTTCACACACAAAAAAATGGAGTAAAGAAGTAATCAAATTCCAAGCTCAGACCAAATTGTCAGATAGTTCAGATCCCCTGTTTTGTTGACACAACATTATGACATTTGGTTACAAGGGGACATCAGTCATTTACACCTGGATTCACTCAGATTTTCTGAGCCAGGTTGGGAATTCACCTTTGGTGCCTTCCAAGGACAAATCTAACCTTTAAGTTACAATGTGTTCTAACCTGAATACCAAGACCCAGGAGTTGGCTGTGTCTTGAAGGGAGACCGAATAATCACTAAATGTGATTCTGGTTGATTCATCCTGCTGACAGGGGTAGAGCTCTGCTTTTCTTTCAGAGTGGTCAATGATATACCTGTGCAGGAAACAGAGAAATGGAGAGTGCTTTAAAGAACTCAAATTTCAAATTAAGTTAATTTAAAACACATATATAGAGAAAAGACCATGACAAAATGTTTTCTCAAAAAATAATTTACTTATAAAATAAACTTAATTAACAATCATTAACTTCATGAAAATCTAGCAAAAAAAGACTACACTGGAGGAAAGTAGATGCACTTCACATCTCAGCATGAACTTTGATTGAAGTGGATGTTTCTGTCAGTTATGAAAAATACACGCTCAAAGGCGCACACCGCCCAGCAAACCCCCACCCCTACATACACACATTGACCGAGCTCTCAACGCTCATGCACAAACATACTTCCCCAGGCAGCGGGTCATTCGGCAGACGCTGCTAGCCGATTGGAACGAGGAAAGGATAAACAGCAGATGGTACCACTGGGAAAAGATGGAACACAATGTGGAAAATACTCCCTGCCTGGCCGCCACAGGCCGCCACAACCAGGAGAGGGAGCAGATTCTGGGCATGCGGTACAACAGGGAGGCTAAACGGATGCCATACAATATACATAGCATTGGCACAGGACTGTAGTAGGAGTGTTCTCATATTGTCTCAGATAATCACATTGGTTTGAATGAACAAATTACATGTTAGGCAACTGAGGTGTGTAGTGTTAAAAAATAAAATCATTTATTTTTACACATATTATGTATTTTCTCTATCCTTCATTTACCGTAGCAAGAAGGCAGCATGTTTGTCTGCATTGGATTCAACCTTCGGCCACATGTCGAAAAGGATCTTGGATGCACTGAGGTTCTCCTTCGTGCCTGGATGGCACAAACATACACATGCACACACAGAGAAAAGTAGCCACCATTAAAGATGAAAGACAATCCATGTTGCTGTCAAACACATGAAAAAATTATTGTAGCTGACCTAGTTCAGAGTGGGATGCAGAAATTGCTAAATGTGTTTTTGCTTCATTCAGTGAGAGGTGATAGGAGAGAGATTATTCACACCTTGACTTTCACACTCATCTCACCAGACAGGTAACCACTCTGACAGAATAGAACCGTTTTTTTTATATAAGTTGTAGCACTATGTGGTTATGGGTATGTGTGTACCAGTAAGCATGTGCCCGTGCATATAAATGAGACCTCTATCATTCAACTGTCTCTGAACAGACAGTTGAATGATAGATGTTTCCACATCTGAAATGTGGCATAGGTGTCCTCACCTCCTCTCAACCCTCGCTCCCTAGTGCTCAGCTCTCCCTTTTCAAATGGCCACTTTTTAAAATTGATACAGCCATTATAGGGGCCAAGGCAGGCTATTGAGAGATGAAGACTTATCATCTTTATAACCAAGGAGAGGCAACAGTCAAGGAAAGAGGGGAAGGACTGCAGGAGAAACAGCATTGTATAGAAATGTGGAGTGAGCAGCGAGGTATATCATGGTATTAATGGATGTATGGGGACTTTAGCTGTGATGTACATCAGTCGTTCTGTCACTTTAATAAGAAAAGACCAGTTCTTAATTTTAATAAATAGCTTTTATTTAAAATGACTGGTATTTTGCCATTACCATAAGTGCTGCTCTGAAAGCTGCACTTTATGCTTTGACTGGTAAATTAATAAAATTTGAGATAACTTTTAACACGAAAGGCAATTTCATAGAAGTCAAGCCTGTGTGCATGTGAGTGTGTGTGTGTGTGTGTGTGCTCATGCTAATGCCACATAACCACCAGCAATAGCGTTGCAAACAGATGGGTTCTATGATTATGTGGATTTTAAAAATGCAGTAGATGTTTGGCATGTGCAAACCACATTTTCATGCCATAAAAAATTAGGCAAAATCCCATTGAAGCTACAGTACAGCAACTTGTTTGCAAATGCTGCATTAATGAGGTTGTTCCCGACTCCCATATGTGCAAGTTAGTCAGAGGGTGACAATGTCATGTGTTGTGCCTGGAGAAGACACAGTTAGCTTCAGGCCCGGGCAATAAATAGAGAATGTCTGGGCAAAGTGTCACCGCCAGTGTTTCCTCTGGAATCTGAAAGCAGTGGTGCACCTAGAGAGCGAGACAGTTAAAACTGCTTCTGGAAAAAAAATTGGATATTGAAACTGATTTTAGTGAATCTGAAAAAAACTTAAAAGTTGACAAAGATCATTTTTAATGTTTTGCATAGTAGTGGTTATCATAAAGGTTCGAAATAGAAATATCTTTCATAAAGTATGCATAAGAGCATACCTGCTGCTGAAACAGTTACAAGAAACAAAAAGAAAAATTACAAAGCAACATGGCATGGAAAAGCTGCTCAGCTCAATCTCTCCATCTAATCGCTCATCCTTCCCCGCAAAGTGTCCACTGTTTCCATGTCTTCCCTTCCTCATCTTTCACTTGCTGTCACTATTGAAAGATTTGTCTGTTGATGCAGGAATGTTGTGTGCATGTATGTGTGCATTTCATATATGTGTGTGTTTCCCCTCTGTGGCGACCCCTCATCTGTCAGACTGTATTAGTAAGAGTGGCAGTCTCATCAATACATATTTGTGCCTGTGCTCAAAGGCAATACATATTTGTGCCTCTGCTCAGAGGCTCAATATATGCCATCAGGCTAAATCAAACCGAGAACGTAAGATGCAGAAGGTGCTCTATGTGTGTGTTTGTGTTTTCGGACACTAAATAATAATCTGCACATGATGGCGGGCATCCTGTTGTTTTAGTTGGAGTTTTTTCTGCCATAATTTAGCCACTTTAGCTTTCCCATGTGCAGATGCAGATTCAAACATAGAGCAGTTGAGAAGAAAGAGGAATTTAATAATCAAAAGTCAGCAATTGCAGCCTTTCAAATTGGAGATTAAAAAGATTTAAACCTGACCATGACACTTAATTGAATACCTTTTCAATGTGTGTGTATGGGTGTGGTTACCAGGTTTAGAGGCATTAAGGATCTTTCGCACCAAGTGCCCTTTGAATCCAGCCTGCAGAATGGTGACTGCCTTGATCTCCTTGGCTGTTGGCTGCCTGTCTTTCCAGCTTTCTGGAGCCTTTAACTCTGTATCCACTTAAGAGAGTAACAATGCAAAACAGTAACAGCAGAGCAATTCAAGTTATAAGTAAACACCAAATTACTGATACTGTAAAATTCCATAGAATGTGTGACACATTTTACAGGATTTTTTTAATAATCATTTTTTGTCTTTGTGTCAAATCTTATACTATACTTTCATGTTATATCATTTGGGTAGAGTAGGCGTTTTGCAGTCTTTTAATACTCTGATTATAGCTGTTAAATACATTGTTAAGAAGGAATAAGATGTAGTTCTGAAACAGGGACAGTATTGACAAAAAACTGTTATGAAGCCACCATGCTTAATATTATATGCTTTAGGCACATATACACAAAAATACGTAGATGGGCAACATAAAATTAACACACACACAAACACTTATATGGCTCCTACATGCAGGGGAGTGTTCTTTGGGTTCATTCACTAAAAGTGAAGGATCAGCAGTGACGGCCAGTACAGCAAACCGCTCCTCTGCTGTCAGCTTCCTGCCCAGGACCTCACACAGCATATGGTAGACTGCCGAGTTAAACACCTACAGGCCCCAACACACACACACACGCACACACACACGCAGTTCGCATGCACATAGGAGAGAAAGAGGCAAGATGTTAGCAGATGTGTGGTATATGTGCGCCTGCATGTGAGTGTTGAGTGTGTGAAGATGGTATTTAGATTTTTGTGATTTATACCATCGTAAATATATAAGCATGAAAGGCCATGTTTACATAAGAGATCCATTACCCCTAGAGCCAAACCCCCTTAGGAGGTAGTAGGCGGGTTGTTAGACTCCACACATCATTCATCATTTTTAAATAACCGCATAAGTCAGTGTGAATCATCTTGCCTTTGACAGGGCCGCTGTTCAGTAGTCGGGATATACAGAGATTTTGTGAACATAATTTAGCAGCTGAAACAGGTAGCCTTAAAACAATAAGTGGCAGTGGTGGTGCTGCAAAATATCAATGATTGATCTTAAAAGAACTCAGATGTTGAATGAAACTTGAAAAATGTTAAATGTCATTCGTTGATTAAGCCAAACAGTTTTTGTACAGTAGCTTAACAACATGGCTGCAAACTTATATGTGAATATATAAATGGTAATTTTCTCTTAGCTCATAAATAATTTAATCACATTCTATATATACGGGTGTACTACAATGTGGTTTAGCCAATTAAAGACTACACTTAATATATGCAACATGCATGTATTTACAAGTGGATGGTGAGGTAATCAATGTATGTACAGTACAATTATGTGCCACAATTGGTAAGCAAGCTACAGTACCTTGTGGAGTTCCCACTTTCCCAGGGTAGTGCTGATGTTGTTGGGACAAAATGCCTCTTCCAGAGCCCTTCTAGCTGCTGGCTGGTCTTGCACATCACTAAAGACAGCCACCTCTCTGGACAGGGCCTTCAGGATGGACAAGGCCTGCTCTGTGAAACGAGCACTTTCCTTTTTGAAACAAGAGAGCAGTGGGAAACCATCTTAATTTTGTTTACTGGCTCAGTTTGCAAAATGCAAATTGAATAGAACAGGAAAGCTGTATTCCTACAATACACAAGATATTTCAATGAATTTCAGTGGTGGATCACATCAGGATTGTTTATGTATATTGTGTGCTGGACTGTTAACGAAAGATGACATAAAGAAATTGTATTTCTTTGCTTGTAGCACACGCATTAGCCTCCATCCCATTCATTGTTTCTCAGATTAAAGAATAGTTTGGTTGTTAAGGTTATGTATTCGATATGTTTTTGCTCATAAATCCTGAACTATTAAATACAGAGATTTTCTGCTATTAAAAACGACTGTCAATGTTAACTGGTAATTCAACTGACAACGAAGTGCCTAAGTCACCTTGGCAAGATGTGACATAATGGTTTCTTCATCCCCAAAGATGAAAGGTGTCTTGCTGCAAATGTGGACATGGTAGCCCAGTGCTGCCTTGGTGTGGAGAGACAAAACATGGCGCCTGAAGGTGAAAAAAAGGAAACTGAAATTTTAAATATTGGCGCACATGATAAAGGTTTGCCACACTCTAAATTACTCTTTTAGACTACTAAAATTACAAGAAACTAATTGTAAGCAGTGCAGAGGTACACCTCCATCTACCACCCTGTGGCTCCACAGTTTTTGGTAATAGTAACTATACAATTAGGGGGAAATGTATGAAACAACAGTGCATTCTACTGAATAAAATCCATTTCTAGTCTTAATAGTAGGATTATATTTCTGTCAAGTTATACTGAGTGGGTTAAACAGCCAAAAGTTCTGTAGCCTGTCCTCTCTGCCAAGCGCCAAGCTGAGTTCACAGGGCCTGGTCAGGATTGAGAGAGAGTGGAACCCCACTTCCGTGGCCCCATTAGCTTTACATAATTCAGCCATCACAGACTAACTAGATGGATGAGCGCTGAGGCGGAGCTGGGCTAGTTCTGAAGAGGAAGAGGACAGCATACAAAAAAGGAATGGGTGGGAGAGAGAAAAAAGAAGGAAAAAGAGTATGCGAGACAAGACAGATGCAAGATGAGACAAATGGAGAGGGAGAGGGAAAGCGGAGAGATTATAAAGGAAGAAAGACAAAACCAGTATAAAAATTCAATTATTATGGAAGAGGAAAGAACAAAGGGTCAGTGGAGAGACTATAGAAAAGAACAGATTGGCAGAATAGTGTACCATGGGCTGACAGGACAAGAGAAAAGGAGAGTTTTAAAAATGATTGCTGCACAAAAGCATGGAAAGCATAGAGAGTGTGCACTATGGGGCATATGGGCACAATAAGTTGAGCGCTATGTGTGTGATTATGGCTCAGTGGTAATTGCACTGCTGCATACCTGCACCTGACCCCAGAAACTAGGCCCTCTGCTTCTAGGCCAAGCAGGACCCATTAATAGAGACTAGGACAGATGCTTTTTACTGCTTTTCAGAGCATCTGAGGTAGGCAGATATCCTCTGCTCACTTCAAGATAGCTTTAAGTAGAACTCTGCATAGCTGTAAAAATCATAAGAGTTAAACGCTTATATCAAAGTATTATTCTCCCAAGAGTGCTGTGCAAAAAATGCATACATTTGTATAATAGGTTTTAACATTAGCAGCACTAGTGCCATGCTGACGAGTGCTACCATATCAAATGCTAAAAGTATGGAATGGCTTGGTAAAGGACATAATACTGTGATTGTAGGTAATGGGGATCATAATACACATAAACATACAATAAAGGACAGCGTTTTGTGATGTATCAGCCTGTGCTTGCTAATGACCTTGATCTAACCTTTTCATTTTGATCTGTCATGACTGCACGGTAAAATAACTTGGTCTGGGATAAAAGAATAAACCATCAATGCCCTACCCCGAGGGTAAGCTAAGCATGACTGCCTTTGAAGAGGTGGTCTTGATGGTGAGAACTGGCAGCCGAGACTGCAGGTTCTTCCAGGAGTACGGCTGGACGAGGAGAACTGCAGACCTACATGCTGCTGACATTTCCTTTTCTATGAAGTGTTGTAGGGTTGAGAGCAAAGGTGTATTGGTCACATGTCACAGTCAGATATCATAAACAGAGTAGGGCACATTCATAAAAATGTGAAGATATGTATGAGTGTTTGCTATGAATATTTATATACACCAATTAAGGTTATGATGTTTCTGCATGCTGAAATAAAGAGTTACAATTGCTGTTACAGACTTGAGTCAAGCTACCTACGTTACTCTCAGAAATTTTGTATCTGAGTAAATGCGTGTGCATTTGTGTGTGTGTGTGTGTGGTCCAGGTATTCATCGTGTTGTGGGGACGAAAATCTGTTTACACCTCCATAGCCCCCTCAAGCAAGTCCCCTTAACGTAAATCATTAATTTTAGGGTGGTTTTGGTTTAAATTTAAGGTGAGTTTGAGGTTATGATAAGGTTATACTGTGTGTGTGTGCGTGTGTGCATGCGAGCGTATATATAAATCCTTACTCTCTTCAGCTGTCTCCCCCCAGAGAAGCAGAGCAGAGAAGCTGATGAGGATCTTGGAAGGTTGCAGGCTGTCCACACACATGTAGTGAGTGCCTCTCACCTCTGAACACTGGGAAATACACACACACACCCACACCCACACCCACACACACACACACACATACACACACACACACACACACACTGGCCTTAGTTATCAGTATGAAGGCAGACAAGGAAAAGAACATGTGAAAGAAAGAAAGAGCGGAAAGCCACAGGGAGGGATGATGGATAAACTGATAGAAGGGTGGCTTAGTGGAAGAGAGGTTGGAGTTAGGGGGAAAAGAAGGGGAGACGGGGAGTTAAGTGTAGGAAGTAAGAGGAGATAGAAAAGAGCCGTGCGAGCTAAAGAATCATTTGAAGTGGCATCTGAATAAGAGAAGCCAAGATGTCAAATTTAGTAACGTAAGACAGTGAGAAAGGCAGACAGAAAGACAAAGCAGGAGACAAAGATAAGGGCAGAAAATATAGACATAGAGAACAAGAGAAGAGTGAGAGAATGCGTACGTGTCCGGAATGACTAGCAAAACCATCACTCTATATATGCAGACAAAAGACACAAAAGTCAGACAAAGCACTGCCCTACACACACACACACTGTCACTCTCAGACACCTTCAGTGGTGTGTATGTATGATGTGTGTGACAAACAGGCACATTACAGATTCAGTACTTCCTAAAGACAGGAGCAAGGACACTGACACCTAGCACAAGGACTACCTTTAAAAAAAAATCTGGCTCAATTTATGTTGTTTTGGTCTGAGTGAATAGGATCACAGTTACATTTAGATGTGAAATGTGGTTGAAAAATGCGTAGAACTCTAGTGGGTTAACCTTGACTTAAGATTGTTTTTGTCAAATAAAAAGATGTGTTTGCCATGTTTTTTTTTTTGTCAATGTGCGTTGTCCTTCCTTGTACTTGATATGATGGGAACCCGTGGCAACCATCTCTGCTGAGGAAGAGTGGAGCCATTAACCTTCCCACATTTCCACACTTGCTTCTGATTTTGCTAATTTCTTTATTCTTTTATTTTTTTTCTTTTTACTCATGTCTTTTTTTTGTCAGGCACTAAGTAGCCTTAGTTTCAATAAATACTATATAGGTACATATTCACTTATTTACTACTTATTAGATTCAATGACATTAATTTATCATCAGTGGGTACTATGAACAGGGTTTGGTTGAATCACTCATGGAAAAGTATGGGCTCATGGGCAATTTTTGGTGTGTGTTTGTGTGTGTGTACTTTGGGGCTTGCCACAGCAGATGACACATGGAGGGATCCAGTAGTAAGAGACTGCGAAGATGATCCAGTGCAGTTGATGCCTGTCGCAGTTTTGGGCAAGACAGTGCTCTGCAGACAACATCAGCTAAGTCAATAGCAATATATCTGCTACAAACAAATCGAAAACAAATTACTTTGTTACCATAAAGAGGGAATTAATTTGGTCAGAGATGCAGACAAGGGTGAAAACAGTACAAAAAGGTAACAATACAGTAGACACTAGATACAGTACACTATTAAAACTGGGGACAAAATTAGACATTTACAAACAGTGCAGCATTGCTGGTAGCTGTCAGTGTTAATGTGCCAAAATACAAACACATAGACACATGTGAGAATGTGGAAATAAATGCAAAGCTTACACCAGCACTGTAGACTGATCAGACATTATAGACATTGGTCAATAGGTTGATTCCTGATACATACTGTACCTTAAGGTGAGATTTCTGAAAGTGGTGTGGGTATTCTTGTGGTTTATGGAACACCAAGAGAGTACTAGAAGAAAAGCACAAATAAATGCCAGCGATTTGTGAGCTTAGTTTTAAAAACTGTTGAGGCCTCTCAGACATACTTTTTTCACTGCTGTGAATGCTTATCCATTGGTATAGTATTTTTGTAGTGCATAAGTTCATATTTGTGTGTGAGTCTTTGTTTCTCACTGGAAGCATTTAGCAAAGTCATGGAGATCCACCCAGGTCTCCTGCAGGATGGGTTTGATAGGAGCTGAAGGTTCCTCAGTCACAGGTTCCTTCAGAGCAGTTTTGGGCCGATCTGGGGGGAAAGCCAAAATCTACTCTTCAGGGTGAAATGACACTCAAATTCTGAATAACACTGAATTTCAATTATGAACACTTTTTCTCAGGTTAGGGATTTGGTGTAAGGTCTACAGTATCGCTGCCTTGCTGAGATGGTTTATAAAGCAAAGTACTTTATTTCTTATCATTTGTTATTACTGATATAAATATACAGCATCTCAGTGTAAGAAAAACATGTCGTTATCAAGCTGAGTAGCATCCAAGTTGGCTGGAGCTTTTCATGCCACACTTAATACCAAATGGATATAGAATTGCCTGTGAAATCTCCCATTTTCAAAATGCTGCGAGTAACGAAATGCCTCTTTCCTCTTGTGACTCATAGCATGTTATCCTAGACTCAAATCATTATCTCAAACACAGTGAGTCGAATTGGCCAAACTCCCACATAATAGCATAGTCTAAGCGCACATGCACATCCATACTCCCACTCACTGACTCCCACTATCTCAATGCATGTGGAGAAAGGTCATAGACATATGCACACAGACACACTCTCCACCCAAAAACACACACACATAACACAAACACACACACACACAGTTGCTCTGCCCTCGAGCTCTACTCAAAGCGAGAGTCTGTTCAGAAAGCTGAGGCGGCGAGGGCCAGCGTCTCTGCTGCTGAGCAATGGTGGTCTGTTCACTCAAACTGCAGGTGTTACTAAGCAACTAAACGGGGGCAGAGAGAAGGCAGGGAATTGGCCGGTTGTCATAAGGCATAATTTCAGTCCCATCTTCTTCAAAGTGTCTTGGCCAACCAATGGAGGCATGGAGCGAAAGATGGAGGGAGTAGAGGCGAGAGATGCAAATACTTCTAATCACATTAATTGGGTTGTGCTACTCAGATGGGATTCAAGTCAACCAAAAAATGAAGACCTTCACTTCATATATCATTTCCAATAAACCAAAATTAATGAGCGTTTGTATCGGAAGTCCGATATTTGACCTTGGGTAAGGCAATCTTGTGTGTTGATACAGCACAGATTATTTTCAACAGAAATCCGGGGCCAAGCATTGCAAAGAAAAAGCTTATACCACTGGAGATGTCATCATCGTCCTTTTTCCTGTCCTCTGCAGTAACCTAAAGGGACAGAGAGAGAGAGAAAAAGAGATAGTGAGGGAGGCATGAACACTGAGTTACTGATAGAGTAACACTGCCAGAGATACGCCTCCACCCTCTAGTGATTCCATGCCAGCTGTGGTGTTGCGCCATTCTCGCTGAACACCACAGGACACGATGCACGGTTTAATGTGACAAGGGCTGCTCCTCCCCTGCTAAAAACACCACCAGGGAATACCAGCTCTAATTTACTTCGACTGTCAGTGACAGATGAGGAGTTATTATGTTGTTTAGCATGTTATTTCTCTTAGAGGGGAATTACTCAACAGCTCTGATTTCATGCTCGTTTGCCCAGCAAAATAAAGAAATATAGCTAATGAGTCATTAACAAATCCTTCAAATGCCATATTCTTCCGTCTGAGCAAGGCAGGGAATGACATGGTCTAGAGAAGGGCATTAAGGGCACTAGATTCAAGTGCAAGAAGTGGTGCAACACCTGTATCAACTGATTGAACTTTCCTTTTCCTCAAAGCCCCTTCATTTGAAGCTTTTTTCAAATAATGCTCCCCTGAGGAGCAATCCTGGTGAATGTCCAACAGTTTACTCAGCTCCAAATAAGAATTATGGCTTTGTGTCATGTAACTTCAAAGCAACCCCAGCCAAGACTCTGATGAGTCAGAGTGATTGTTTGTCTGTGTGTGTGTGTGTGTGTGTGTGTGTGTGTGTGAGTCACCACTTATTTGAATAAGTACCCAGACAGACGGAAAAGAGGCATTGTGATTAGGGGGCACACTTGACCTCCTCTCCACCACTTTTCCTGCAACAAAAATATAAATGTGTCTTTGTTCACCAGAGAGTACATGAAAGTTTGAGCCGGGCTCTAAGGCATGGTATGTCCTGTCCACCCACGCCATGTCTTTTTATAAGATGGATTGTCTTACCTGTGTACAGTAAGAAGACACTGAAACTGATAGATCTTACACACAAGGCTCCAGGGATTTTAAGCTGCTGCTTTCAGAGAAGAAAGCTATTTTCTTTTCTGTGATTAAATCACAGTCATGGGTTGATGGGTGGAAGAGCGGGCATTTCTTTAATCCCACACTTCATGGGGCTTTATGTTACACAGCCAGAGTTAAGGCTTTTCTCTCCAAGTGGCTCTCTCTGTATTTCATATTTTCTCCTGAGGTGTCCTCAGATTCATACATGAAAGTAATAAAGCAAAATCAAATCTAAAATATCTTTCTGTGGCTCTTCACAGTTCCTGAGGGACCACAAGCAGACGGAAATGCATTGATCTGAGAGGCCAGACTGGAATTTGGGAATTGTAGTTCTCTGGCCCAAGTAAACTGAAACCAAAGAGGGGCTTTGGTAATTCAGTGATTAACCACATTCCAAGAATATCAGAGGTTAAAACAGCACGCTTACACCAAGGCCTAATTCTTTAACCCACAGTAAAGTTGAGTGAGTAGGCCAATGAGGGTATTAGGAACATCATGTGACACCACCATCTCTTCTCCTGGGAGCTAAGCACAGAGGTTGATTCTGTTGGCCGGCGTTGACAGAAACAGAGGGAGTGGTCAAAACAGCAAAAACCCCTTCTCACTTAAGTACAGTCCCCTCAGCACGTGACCCACCATGTGCACGCAATGAGCGGGAACACACATTTAGTATAAATGTGGCACACATATGACACAAACACAATCCACATGAGTGCGTGTGCGCATACACATCAAACGACACATCAAATTAGCGTGTCCATACTGCCCTAGCCTAACCGCTCTATAACTGGTCACAGTTACACAAGAGGGCGATTAATATGAACTCTATTTTTTCTCTGTATGCTAGGAGTGAAGTGTAATAATGAACCCCCCCAGGAGACGCAGACACTGATGGCTCACCATCTAATTGCACTGCTTTTTTCATCAGCACAGTACACGACCTCTCCCTGTATGAAACCCACACGGCCCGTTCACCACCACCACACACCAGAGATTCTCTTTTCTCATCTCTCTCTTGTTTCTCGCTCCGCTGTCACTTTCTCTCCATTTTTCATTCTCCCTCCTTTCCTTTTCGGCACAGTTGCGTCCCCCTTTATTCTTCTATCTTTGTTTCTATCCTCATCTCTGTTTCTGTCTGTGTGTCTCTCTGCTGCTGCTGCTGCACTGAACCCCACCCAACCCCCTCATCTCCCTTCGCTCGCTAGTTCTCTCTTTAGTGCAGATGTGCCCCTGGTCAGTGGTGGCCTGGCTGGGAGACAACAGAAGTGACTTTGAGACTGGGGGATGGCAGCCTTGTTGTCACTGGCACACAGAGCTACTCTGATGAGCCTTCAACTGCATACTTAGAGGGGCGAGGGAAAAATGGAAAAAGTGAAGTGAGGAAATAAGAAGAGACAATAACATTTTACAGTTCCTACTTTCTGTAAAAACCAATGGTTATTTTCAAAGCTTTTGAACAAAAAGTATTACTGAGGGCTTCACAGATCCTCATGGCCATGGCTTAAAGTTACCATAATTAAGTAGGGTTCTGTAGTTAACAACAAGATGCTCTTTAAAATGTTTAAACACACATGTTGAATGTGTAAAGTAACTTTGTGCCTATAGCAGACAGTAATTCTAAGTACCTCTATTTTGTCAGTGCTGTTTGCTGAGTTAGTGGTGCGTTCAGCTGCATCAGGCTCAAAGCTTTCTCGGCATTCAGTCTCCTCTTTTTCAGCAATCGACACCATAGGGGATCCGTAGCACTGCTTCTTGTGAGCGCTCTGCTTCGCCTCACTCTTCACTTTGCTTGACACACAAAGACACGTATTCAAGTTATGTGCAAATACATGCTGCATATTATAATCATGACATCTCAAGGCAACACATTTAGAAGCAATGGACCATATCATCTACAAATGAGTCATGCATGTCATGTTATAGATATCAAATGACATGAGAACGGTATTTTTACCATAACGCTGCTTTGATCAGTGATTTGTTTTAGGTTAAGAGTGTGAGGAAAGATTTCTCTGTCAGTCTAGTAACAGTCAAGTGGGAGTAAACCAATCTTTATAACACTGTAGGCTCTGAAGTGTAAAAGAATAAAAAAGAAAAATGCCCAAATAGTTTAAATTTCTCAGCTGCTGTTGGTGTGTCCTAGCCCTGTTGCAGGGAGAAAATGGGGCAGAGATAGAGGTAGAGTAAGAAAATGTGAAGAAGCAAAAAATGGTAATGTGATAATGATAATGTACTTTATTGATCCCCATATGGAAACTGTTTTCTTGCCTTTCTTCCTCCACAGGGAGGTCAAAGCACAGGTTAGCTATAAAATAATGAAAACTCTATTATCAGTAGAACACAGTTAAATGAGCAGAAGAAGAGGTCAACAGAAAAGATTAATCTCATTTAATTCCTCAATTTTAGATCATTTCAGTGTACACACAGCTCTGGGATTGGGTCAACGCTGCTCTTGACACGGTAGGAAAGAAAAGGGCTGGCAACCTCGATGAACTGCTCTGGTTTTGACAAAGGGAGCTCTGCGAAAAGAAATAAAGAAAAAAAGAAACCTTCATACATCATGCCAGCAATGCTTTTTCACACTCTCACTCCCTTTACTGCATTTTTCACTCAAGAGATCAGCTGATGTCAGATATGCCCGAGCCAGCATCTATTTTCACTACTGAAATATTGTAGCTATCCTCCTTCTATTTTCATTTAAGCATGCAGTACTGTATGCCCTCTGTGCTGTAGGTTCTAAATCTCCTGCAGGCTGCATTAGCACTCGCTTTGCTTTCTAGTCATATTTATTTATGACATTCACCTACACTCTATCATATAATTTGTGCTTTTCAATTTGTTTGATATCCTCCCCTGCATCCTCCTCCTGGTTTCCCCTTCACCACCTGTTCTTTCCAAACTCAATTTCACCATCTTTTATTTCCTGCCTCCCTTCCCTGTCTCTCACTCACTCCGTGGTTCATCTGTGACCACAATCTCCTTGCGCTGACGGATGAGTTTCCATCGGGGCACAGGCGGTGGTTTGGGTGGTGCCTCCAGTGGGCAGGCCCGGGTTCTGGTCAATAGGACAATGTGGCTGTATAGTGAAGAGAGGCCATACCGACGTAGAAGCTCTGAGGAATTAGCCTGCATGCCGCCACATGGACAGATGCACAGAAATTAACACACATGCAATACTCACTCTTAAAACATGAACATAAATATTTTAACCTAACCTACACTAAGAATCACTGTCACCTGTGATCAACTTTACAGGTGAATTAAGTTCAACAGTCAAAAGGGGATTCTGATCCAAGATCAGAGCGTGGAGGTGATATAACACCTCCAATAGAGGAAAAATACTAGAGACTGTCCACCAATTAGGTTCAGCATGGGTGTAAATAATAAAACGAGAGAAGCCTGTTGAGGCAAAGCATCCAAATAGAACACAACATGCCCCCAGATCACAAGCACTGTTATGTTTCATCTCTACCACCCACTGTTACTGTTTTCACATGATTGTGCTACATAAGAGAGGTGACAAAGGCAGCAGACATTTTTAAAAGTATTAAAACACTTTGAAATATGTGTTAACATTCAGGATAAAATTACATGTCAGTTAATTAAATAAAATTAGACAAATTAAAAATTATTCTCTCTTTATATTTATTTGAATGCCTCCTTGAGGGCTGAACATTAGATTTACCCTTTGTACGGCTTACTGTTGATCATCGAAGTTGATACTGCTCCTCCTTTCCACATCTCTCACGTACACATTCCTGCCAGATTGCATCTGGTATATGTAGTATTTGCCTCATAGTGTGAAACTGTATGCTTCCGAATCTGCATTGCATATCTGACAGTAATCTACAGTCGATTAAATCTAATTTTCTTGTATGCAAATGTCTCGTAACAGTATGACTGTAGAGTACAGTGGGGGATATAGAGTGTTACACTGTTATGGACCACATTGTTATGAGACACATTTGCATCCATGAAAATGTGTCTCACAACAGTGTAACTGAGATACAAGCAAGAGAGGAAATGACATACCATTAGGCCAAACCCAGAGGAATTGTTATGCAGCTGAAATGGGTAATAGCTAGCACACACTGCTACCTCAGGGGTACCTGAGAAACACACAAACAGAAGACTGATATCAACGTAGGTTAGCCCAATAGGCAAGTCACACAAACACAGACAAGTACAAACACACACACACACACACACACAGCAATATACATGTACAAAACACATATCCTAAAGTGTGACCTAAAGTTACTGACTGACTCTGATTAAACATATTGATATAATGGAAATTCTGTGCCATCTACCAGTGCAAATTAAAGCAGACACACAACAAAACACAGTTAAATTTTCAAGTCAGTGTAAAGTGAGCTCCTGGAGACTTTAACCTCTCTTGTGAGAGCACTATCTGCCTCCACAGGCAACAAGAGAGTATCTAGGTTATCTATGGATGGCCCTGCCCCCTATAGTGCATCTTAGAGTATATCATATAAGCAGCACATGGGCCAGGAGACATGGAAAATCAATTTGAAGGACCGTGGTGCGGAGAGATGGGAGCACAAGACTAATATAAAGGCTACACATTAAGAATTGAATACCGAAGTGGTTCTTCTGCTGCGTAGTGATTCATGCATTTAAATTTATGCATTTCAACTGAAAATAAATGTGAGCACTGAAACAGCGAGTGAGAAAGAATGTGTAAGTTTTGTGTGTGTGTGTGTGTGTGTTTGTGTGTTCAATGTGTGTATGAGAGCACTCCGCGATGCATTTCCCAAAAGCATAAATGTCCTGTGAATTAATACCACTTTGTGTCTGTATGTCATCACATTATGTTAATATCCACCACCTTCATTACTGTAAACAAGCGGGATTGCAGAAGAGAACAAGGGACAGATTAATGTCAGCATGAGCAGGTGGGTGAATATAAAAGCATATTCATATGGTGGCCCAACCATAACAAAATGTCATGTTGTGTTCTTGAATGTAATAATATGCTGAATACAATATAAATCACAAGCACAAGGAAAAAGTGTCCCCCGTAATTTCCTCTTTATCACTTTACACTGTTTTACACTATTTTCAACACTAAAATCAGCTTATTTATAGTTAACATGTGTACAGCACAGATTCTGCAACGCCAAGTACGATTAGCATTCTACTGGTGATCACATATGAAAGAACTTGTATTTCAATGACAAACTCCTCTTTTAATCAATAAAACCCTCCTTGGTAAAGCCTTCATTTCTCTACCTCTATGACCTGAAACAACACCGAGCCACACACTCTTTTTTTTTGAGGACATGTTTCAATCTTGCCGTCATCAGATAACCACACTTGACTTGGGAGGCTCCTCTGCCCTGCGGGAACACCAAATAATTCACCCTGCCAGCGCTCCCTCTGCTGGTTTATTTATAGTCCACCATACACACATTAACCTACGTACCCCGCACTCCATAATACATGAACTTGGGAAAACAGGAAGTGATGCTTGAAACAACAGGAAAGATGCAGCAGGATATTGGCTCAGAAATCACCAATATTGCAGTATGGCACAATAGTGACCTCAGGCCTGGAGTTTTTCCTATCGTAAATCACCAGAGCAATATTATGTAGGTTGCAAAGGTATGAGGATTAGCACTACTATGAGAATAAAATCATTGATAGGTGCAAGTTTCTGTGGGAGAATGAAATATTCATTGCCATGCTCCATACTAGTTGAATTATGGATGCTGAGAGAGGAAAATAGAAATTTACATACACTATGCATTCACATACATACCTGCAAATAGACAGTGCATACACACAACACACACACATATATATGTATATATACAATACACAATATATCATTTTTAAACAGGCCGCTGATAAGCTGAGTAATAAAAGCATTTTGTGCATACAAATGACCACAGGCTAATGGATGACTGATTTAATTGACTCACTCAATTAAATGTACAAGCAGGGTGTGTAATTGAGATATATGTTTGCAGGAGGGCATGTGTGCACAATTGTGTGCCTTTCTGTGTTTGTGTGATTTGTGTGTCTGACTGTGGCACACTTCAGACCTTTACTTTTCTCTGGCTCTGGCAGCTTGCTCTTGCTGTCATTCAGGCTGGAATCCCTCCCTGCAGCTGGATCTGCAGTCTGAGGCTTCGTCTCTGGCAAACTCTCATCCGGGTGTGTAAATATGGGAATGCTGTCTCGTAAGAAATCCCAGACTTTTCCCAAGTATACGGGCCTGAGAAGAGATTAAACAGAATATGATTGGTTACATGCTACAGGGAATGGCATTACTATTCTAAAGTTTCCCCAAAATCACTTTACGATTACCCCTATTTTGTTTTGCAACTGAAGGCGTTTTTGAGCTGGTTTTGTCTGGATATTGTTTGCTTATCACTTTTAACATACAAAAATGTAATGCTTGAACAGGCAGACAAGTGCTGATTTTAAACCCACATGTCTATTGTCCAGCTTACAACATTCAGATGAATATTGTCTGTTTCTGTTCCTTCTACTATACTGTCGCTCTATTTATGATACAATTGGCTGTAGCTCTCACGTCAGCATTTCCCTCTCTCTTGAAATTATATTTCATAATCCAGTTTTTTATTGAACCTTCCAGACACGACTTAACATACCCAAGAAACCAGTAAATTATGAAGCTGGAGCCAAAACAGTATGTAGAAGTTGGTTCCTTGCCTCCAGATTTATGGGTCATTTCCACACATTCAGGCTGACAACATGGTGCGAAACAGCAGCAGTGGTAATGTTAGGATATTATCTTGTGTTATTGGGCCAGGAACAGTGAATATCATATTTATGTGTGATGGGGGAACAAGTAAGAGTGAGAGAGTCATGTCATTTTATTGAAGAACATCACTTTGTTTGTTTAAAGGGCAACTTTGCTGATCCTTTAAGTGGATCATTCTAATATGAGGAGGTTTCGTATGTCCTCCTCACGTAAAAATATCTGCTCTGTGTCACCACTGCCAGCTCTCTCTGCTGTCCACTGGTTTAGATTTGGCTTTAATTACAGCATGAATTACCCTCTGTTTTTGGTGTGTGTCTTTTACCTATGTTGGGTTATGTTCCAGGATGCTTGGAGGCAGAATGAAGGGCAGGGTCGTCACAGGAGATGTGGCACACCTGAACAGCCTGGCTCACCTCTATTTAAGATGGCTGCCAGACCTGCTCTGGTTCCCTGTCACCATGCCACAGCCTGTGGACACTCCAGCTCTCCACTTTTTCATTATTTTTTGATTCTTACTTTTACACCCAACTCATGATACACTCATCCATACACTCCTGTTTTGCTTGATGTTTATGTTACTCTGTATTTTGGCCCAATAAAACCCTTCAAGGTGACGTCTGTGTGAGTCTCCTCTTTTGTTAAAAGAAGGAGCCAACTTGTAACACCCTCCTAAGCAGATCCAATAGCAACTCTGATATCATCTGATATCTCTAATATGTGGGTGGTAGGTAGCTGATAATGATGCACTAGTGCATAATATTGACAAAAAAAACTTTTTAAATACCACATACAGTAACTTTGAACGTGATTTTTGTTGGATAGAACAATGTGGTGATTCTGTCAGTCAGAACAATGAACATCCCAAGATTTCTTATTCCAACCAGCTGCATTTAGCAATGAATATTAATACAACTGCTAAAAATACAGCAGTCAAAAAATTGGACACATCTTCCCATTCACTTGAATGAGAAAGTGTGTACATCTATGAAGTAGACCGTGAGCAGAATGTTATTTGTTGCAGCCAAAATATTGGCGGAATTGCTTTTTTTGTGTTAAACAGTAGGAAATAATAGAAAATAAATCATTTGTATGTATTGGTACGTGCACATAGGACTCTATACCATGTGTCACGAATCAATCTGAAACACAAAGACAGTCATGCTCAGTGCCTGTACATGTTGATAGAGTTCCCAGGCAACCCACTAGCAGCAGCTAACCTGCTGAGCTAGAGAGAATAACATTCCCCCGATCTACTCTAAAACAGTGTTGCCCCATTAAAGTCCCATCACTGACAAGCTGAGATTCTCCACCCCGTGCAGCATCTCCTCCCCCCATTATTATATATATTTATGTTTCCCTTTTAGCCCAGACATTTTTATCCAAAGTGTAACTTTCTATATTACTGTAGACAGATACACTTCTCTGCATGATTTTGCTACAGTATACATTATAAAATAGTAAACTAAAAGAGGGAAAAATGCATTGCTTGTCAGAATGTGTGAGTGCCTTTGTTGTGGAAAACTGCCAGAGATTAGATAGTCTGTTTGATTTTCTCTTTTTGGTTTTTTGGAAAGGAGAAATGAAAAGCAGAAGGAGAGAATGACAAATCCACCAGTGAAGACACAATAAAGAGGATCATATATGATGATGAGGAAGACACAGATATGTAGAATAGTGGAGTGGACCGATGAGGATCTTACTTTATGGGACTGATTTCTGGGATCCAGCCAGTGAGGGTGTGGATAAAGGTGAACTCCCCCATCTCCCCGCAGACCTCTGACACTACACTGAGAGACAAACACACACACACACACAGACAACCCAATTGCAACTGTTTCAAAGAATAAAAGACAAACGTGCAACAAACCAGAGACCAATCCAAACCACCTATATTGGCACTCCAAATGGAACTTGTGAGGTCAGGGTTTCAGTGTGGGAAATGGAGTAGACAATATGCTTGTCATTCAAGTGGTTTAACTCATGAGAACGCTGTTGCTAGGCAACTAACAACAACAATGGATGTCACTTTGTACTCTTTGCAAAAATGGTGAATGACAGCGTGTTTTCTCTCTTCATTTTATCATTGTGCCTTGGACCGACACCAGCGAAGGCAACAAAGGTACCTGACTTCCATTCACTCCGCCATTTCTAAAAGCATCAGTGTTTGTGATCATTTCCACTGATTCATGAACACCATAAAAATAGGTTGTTCACTATTCTTGTAAAATCCGTAGACATGGTGACCATTTAAGGCATAAATACCAGCTAACAAACGTCAACAAGTCAACAAAACTGTATATTATTGTCTTAATCAGCGAGGAATTTTTCATATTTGTCATATGTGGGGAACTGTGATTAATATTTAAGTATCTTAGAATTGATCTTGAGGAGTGTGTATGAGAGTGTGTATCATTTACACACAATTTTCAGTTGAAACAGATGGCTGCAGCAACTTTAATTGGCCCTCTTGGGATGCTGTGGCCAACCTGTCCAGTCCACAGCCATGATACCCGAGGAAGTGAAATCAATACGACGATCAGCAATGCCACAGTCCATAAGCAGCACAAAAAAGCTACTCAGCACTGAGTGAAGGAGCCCTCAAAGTCAGCTTTTCATTAAAAGAGACTACAGATTTTCTGAAGAGCCCCAACAGACACCTAGGCAAAGTTTGGTGTTAGTTCAGTGCTAAGAACTTTCACTACGGCTTATAAAAGATTCACTAAGAGAGAGGCTCCTTTGTTTCCTGTCTTGGATGAAACATTTATGTCTCGACCTTCTGTGGACACCGGAACAGCCACCTTTACACACACCATGTTGCCCCATCATTGACACGCACACTGCCTGTCTGTCACCAAATTCAACACAGCCCAAGGCAGAAATCAGGTCAGGTAAAGGCTTGGCTAAGTCAGCAAAAGGCTCTCTGTGGGGGTTCTTGTTCATGTGTGAGCTTTAAAATGTTTAGTTAATTTCTGTTTTACAAAAGTAAATATTACATGTATGTATGTATGTTATCTAGGAAATTAACTCCTTAAGTAACTTTAAACTTTCAGAAAACATTTACAGTACAATATATATTCTATAGTGCATTTCTACTGAAATATATGTAAAATTAAGTAATTCAGCATGACACATTGGATATCTTTGCAAGCACTGTCATCTTAGCTAAATTTGAAAACAAAGCGCTCTACATTTCAATAATTAAGTTGATCGGGGTCAAAAACATCTTAAAAATCAGTTAGAAGATTCAATGACCTGCTTTTATTTTGTTTGTGCAGATGTGCATTCAGAATGATGAATTACTGTGTATATTGAAACAAGGCAGTAGAAATTGGGCAACAGTACTACCCCGCTTTATTTACAGCGTGAGTACAAAGGGTTAGTGTGCATACTGTGTATTTTTCTAATGATCTTATCAGAACTAGACTGCGTAGTGGGAATGGACTGTATGCTGAATAATTGTGAGTCTGTTCTTAAGCCGTTTTACTTTAAGACTATAACAACTGTTTCCCAATTCCTCGAGGCTGTATTGAGATGCTTATGGAGTCTTATAGAGACTGTTGGAATGTGCAGTAACTCACTTTGTGTTGGCAACTTTAATGAGAGCCTTAGCCAACAGCATTGGCCACAGCTCTGACTGACAGGTGGAGGCAGGGAGAAGCAGGTTATTTTCTTCATCAAATGGCATAGAATCATCAACTGTTATCTTCCTCCAAAAACCCTAAAAGCAAGGATTAAAAACACAGGGAGAAGAGAGAAGATATGGTATAACAATGAATGCATCTTAAAAAAAAGTAGTTCTTAGAAATAACACCATCTCTTTATATTAGTTTTTTCTCTTTCATTCAAACAATAGCAAAATATGTGCACATTACTGTAATGTAACTTATTGTAGATTACATGGGACTTGCACAACTTTCACATGCAGCGGTGACATAATTGTTGGATGAAGTCAAATGTAATTCAATGTAACCCTTATTGTTCTATAATATTCTTAGAACTGCAGATGTGGATAAATGTGTTTCTAAACGTAAATGTTAATAATTACACACAAAAAACATGTTGACCAGGGTTTCACAGTCCACAAAAATGAATTCAGCTTAAAAAGAGATATATCTGTAATATGCTGCAAATGATGGAATATTGTATTTTTTTATAACCAGTCATATATTCATATATTTGTATATTCACACTCAGACCAGTGTGGAATGCTGCAATAGTTCAGGCATAGCACTGAAGTGCTGCTGGCATCAGCTGATCAGCTATCAGCTGTTTTATTCATGTTCAGCATCATTGTCTCATTGATATATCATCTGGTCGGCAACCAGCTGACTAGTACCATCCAGTCACATTCATACAAGTGTTCTAGGTGGCCTTCATAACTTCTCAGACAGCTGCATTTGAAAGGAATAAGAGGAAATACCTTGATTGGTCACAACTGATACCACTCTAACACACCTGCTGCTATTGTATGATAATGGATTTCTCCTTCTATTTCCAAGTGCATCACAGGTGTGACTCATTCATTGATCATTATAATGGGCACCAAAAGTCTATGTGGAATTATCCCTAAAAACCCAATGTGTTGTTAATTTAGCATCACCTCAGAATCTCTGTGATCTGGACTGGACTTGTTTTGGACTGGCACTTCCCCTGGCATTAGCAACCATATGCTTGCGTCTTAGCATCCTGAGTTGTGTCAGTGCTTGTTACATGCTGTCTTTGGTGTGGTCTGTCGACTGGATGTCTGGGGGAGTTTCACACTGCTTGTAGGAAAGAACAACGAAAGCAGGCGATAATCTGACTGTCAGTTCACAGCTGTGCCTCTCCCTTATCTATCAGAACAGTGTGCACGTGCAACGCAGGCCCACATACAGTGCGGACACACTCTCTTTCTTGCTTGTTCTTCCACTTTCTTGTCAAACCATCGCCTCGAGGAGGAGCTCGATGTTCGCAGACAGGGTAAAATTCAGTGC
Source organism: Thunnus thynnus (assembly GCF_963924715.1). NCBI lineage: Eukaryota > Metazoa > Chordata > Actinopteri > Scombriformes > Scombridae > Thunnus > Thunnus thynnus. Next base: position 17,955,849 of record NC_089534.1, read on the forward strand.
AAAAGGACAAGTTAGAGGAGAGAGGAAGAAAATCAGGAAAGGAAAGACGGAGAGAGAAAAATGATAATGGGATGGACATTCACAGCGGCATGACGGAGGAACCGGTTGGAAAAAAAGATTGGTGAAGAACAATAAAGAATCAGACAAGCTGAGGAGTAGCTTATGAAAAAAACAGCCGGGGGAGGGGGGTCTGGGTGCTTAATGCCATCTCAACCACCATCTGTTAGCGTGCTATGGCTGGCACGGGGACTGCTGCCTACAACCGTGTCATGCTTGTTTGTCAAGGAAAGAGTCACAGTGTTACAGAACACCATCACTTTTAGCTCTGTCTTTTCTCTCTCACTCTCTCGCTGACCCATATTATCGTGCAGGAAGAAGTTCCCTCTCCAGAATGACACAATGATGTAGTGTCCACTACTTACAGATCTGTGGCAAGCAAGCAACACACTGAAACTCACAGACCAGCAACTTCAAGCTGTATCCCAAAGCAATGATGGCCTTTATTGTGCAGCCAAAAATCTGTAAACTCCTTACACTTACACACAATTAATATGAACGGCACCACAATGCATAAAGCCCTCAAAGGGTTGTGCCTGCTGTAGACTCATAAGGCGTAGATATCCAATTTGAGTCTTGCTCTCTGAGAGGCAGCTGACACCTGTTAAGCCTTATCTATTCATCAGGCAATGTATGAAGCCTAGCCACTTTTGGCACAGCAGTGAGACTGATTGATTGGAGCTCTGAATGGATAAGGCTTTCTCATTTACCCCCCACCCCTCCTTCCACCCTCAGTCCATCCCCATTCCCCTCACATCTGCTGAGTCGTGTGGGGTCCACTGAACAACACAATGCAACCTTGTGCCACACATTGCCTCAAGTGTGCCTTTAAAAAAAAATGTGTGATTAACATTGCGTCATTGTGAAGCAGTGACTTCATCTGCCGTGATAATGCAGAATGTTAGAGTTTCTTACCATGTTCTGTATTTCGGTAAAGGTCAAACCAAACAGACATCCTTCTGTAAATGAGAGTTAACAAAGCCTCCAGTGGATCTGTGATTATGTGTGAATGTGTGTGTCAGGCTCACCATCCAGTAGAGTCTGACCACGTATTTCCCATAGTTGTTGTAGAGAGGCACATGACCTTTCACCACCTTGCACAGCGAGTAGATGTGCTCCCAAGGTCTCCAACCATCTTGCTCTGTACCTCCACTGTTACACAGCATCCAAACAATATAGATCTCACTGATGATCCACCTCATCAGCTTAATAGAAGAGGAAGGAGAGAAGGAGTGATCATGAGTCTAATGACTACTGTACCAACCAATCTGTAAATCTATTGACTGAATCTTTAGTTACATGATCTATTATTCTATTAATCAATAGGGCATCACATTACCCCAGTCTAATTAATTTCTGTCAATCAAACGTCACTCTGTCTGACGTCTAAATTATACTGCTGATCGATAATGGCTAGCAAGAAGTCAGTGCAATCTTAAACAATAGACAAGTAGAAAAAAAAATGCTGGAAACTAACCTCACTGCAAATCAGGTGATCATTGGAGGACATCAGGTCGAAGGTTGTTTGATTCTCAACAACAGTGGGAGCCTTAAATAAAGAACATCATTTTAGGTGCAAATTGATATATTTTCACTTTTAGCACCTTCACAGCCAAATGGCTGACAACCTTTCTGTATTCAGACTGGACTGTAAAATACAGTGTGTTGTAGAATAGCATCCGTACATATTAAGATCATTCATTATCTTTAGCTTTAGAAAATTGCTGTCACAGGTCACCTGTTTAGTGGTGGACATAATTATGTGACCTACTTCATGCTTCTCTACTCATCCCAGGGACTTAATTGGTCTAACCTCGCCAAGATACTCCCAAGACTGTGTCTGCAATGAATATTTGACTACCAAATTAATAGACTCTACTATGTTACTAATTAAATATGAATTAATGGGTCAGGTGATGGTGAGAGAGATCAGCAGTGGGTCAAGGAAGATGGGGTTTTCTCCCATCGTTAAGGCAACTCTAAGTAGAAAATAAACTTTTAATAATTTCCATGAATAACATAAGCTTTAGAAATACAGACTGGTATAGATTGATGAAGAGAAAAGATCATTCAAGAGCTGTTGCCTGCATCTGTACGGCTGATTGCTTTTGTGATTAGCCTGTGTTACTCTTGTATGAAATTAATTAAATGCTTTTGACATCTTGAGTGAAAAGGCAGCTTGTGACCTGGCAGGGACTAATTCAAAAAGCAGGAAGCTTTCAGTAATTGCTCACTACTGCGCCAAGAGAGGGGTAACAGAAAAGTGAAGTGATGCAATTAAAACTTCAATGGTGGCGACTAGAGAGCAGATTTCCTTAGCTACATTTCACTACACGTTGTTAATACATGTAATGGCTGCAACCAACAGTTGCATAATTTAAATTTTTTTGATTAAGAAATCAAACCTTTTCATCTATAAAATGTTAAATGAAGACAATTGACTGTAAAAGGTTACTGGAGCCAATTGTTTATATTTTGCCTGATCAAAAATCCGAAAACCCAAAAGTAGTCAATTTACAAAGATATGAAAGTAGAAAACAGAAACAGTAACCAGCAAATGTGTATTTTAAAAACTTAAACCACATTGATTAAGATCCCCAAATTACAGAATACATTTATTGTCATGGCAAAAAGATGAATAATCAAAAAATGTAATCGCTGACATGTGCATACCTACACAAGTTGTCTTTATTCATCATTATCAAATCGCGACAGGTAGACATATGCCATGTCGTATCCTATTAGAAGCCTTATCATGGAAGTGTGATGGTTACCTTGTTGACAATAAACTCTGTAGGGCGCTTCCAGGAGTGCACTCGCAAAGATGGAGGCAGACAAATTTTACCTTCGGGATCTTCAAAGAATGGCTGCAGACAAAAGCACACAAAGTGAAAGTGAAACGCAGAAATAAAATGAACGAAGAATAAACATATGTCAAGAATAATATCATTTTTAAAGTGAGTTTTAAGCAAATTATACATTTTGCAAGGCACTATATAGTATATATATCTAACAGAGTATAAATTATTTTCTATTCCAGATTTACAGCAGTGGGACTCTTTGTCGTTTTTCCATCTTCAGCTCCTTTGCTTGAATCCCATTTCTCCTTGTTGACTTCTGCATCGTTCCACTCAGGCCAAATTGGAAATCTGCATTTCCACACACCTCCTAGGCTCTCAGAGGAAGTGGCTGCTAGAGACGTTGCTCTGAAATGATAGCAATTCATTTCATTTGTTCCTGGCTTTCTTTTTGTAAATAATTAGCAATGAAATTAGTCAGCTCAGTGCTATTCAGTCTAGAGTAAACCTAGCAAATCTCTGTTTACCCTCAGAGAGTGAATGTCTCTGGTACGGTTAGCAAGTTTCCTGAATGCTAGTTTATTTAGATGATAGGTTGCTAACGGTAATGCTAACTGTCACAGGAGACCTTAATTAGCAGACCACATTAACTCAAACTCACTCTGTCTGTCGGTCGGTTAAAGACACTTTGCTGGAAGAGGACTCCTTTTTCTTTGAAAGCGTCTTGGACATTGTATTTAATACTATAGATGTAAAAGCCAAGTTGCCTGACGGAGGTGCGTTTGTTTGAGTCTCTCCCACTGCTCTTGAAAGTTTATGCGTTGCCAGGCAACAGAGCTTTAACGTGGGCGTAGTCTTGAGCTGCTGCATCACTTGTTACTATAGTGAGGGATGGGCAGATTTTCCTGTATATTACATCTTCATACTGAAAGTAACTTCAGAACTACACAACGTGAAACCATAAATTAAAGGACAGATTCACAGTTTTTCAAGTGTGTCTTAAAACAGCAGTCAGGTGCCAATATGAACACTGAAAGAGATTTTCCTCTCTCGACACTGTAATCATTTCTCCTTTTCACCCCCTTTATTTAATTATTTGTTTGTTTAAATGCGCTTTCAATGTAAGTGATGGGGGCCAAAATCCACAGCGTGTCCACTAGGTCATTTTGTGCCAAAATGCATTTAAAAGTTTACCTGAAGCTTATATGAGGCTTCAGCAGTCTGAGTTAGTCATATCAAGTTGATATCTGCCACATTTACAGTCTTTTTAGCATCAAATTCCCTCTTTCCTTGGACAGTGTCAAAAAGAAGTATAGTATAGTAACAAAAAGAGGGACTTTGGCACTAAAAAGACTAATATTGAAAGATATCTACTTGATTAATTTGGCACAGAATGAGGTTTGTGGATTTTGGCCCCCATCACTTAAATTGTAAGGGCATTATGAAGGGACATTCTAATGGCCAATATGAACAGGAGGAATGATTATAAAAGGAAAAAACAATTTCAGTGTTTATTTGGGGACCTGACTGTTGTTTTAAGACAGACTTGAAAAATTGTGAACCCACCTAATAACCATCTAGCCTTACTGCTATTTCAATTGACAGCTGCAGAAAATATTCTGAACAAAAAATTGCAGTCCAATACAACACAACACAATACGGTCTCAAAACTTGCTGCAGAGTTGAATCCTTTCTGACACCGTCTCAATAAAAGAGTAACAGTAAAAGCATCACAAAAATAGCAATATGGAATTGTATTGTTTTTTACGTTTTTGTTATTTTGTTATAGACTCAAGCCTGTCACCTTGTGATGTACTGTACATTTGGCTCAGAAGAAAGTAGCAGTACACTGTCACAGAAACATTGGAATCAAGTCTGAGATAAAAAGGGAGCAAACAAACTTTCTCTGAAATACATGCTGACCTGTTTTAATGATGTAATGTGGATTGCAGTATTGGCATTGAATAAGAGTTGCTGGAATGCTTTTAGAGAACACAACTGGTGTGGCTCTACTGCATTCCTGCTCTGGTAACAAATAGGTGTGTGGAAGAGCACAAGCTGCAGAGTTGGGAGCACAATGTCTGATGACTATCACACTCTGTTTCTTGAGTGGAGTCACATGGTCCTGTCTCTCTTACACACACACACACACAGTCTCAGTTATACTTTTTCCACACACACAGCTTTATCCACAATCCTTTGTGCTATGAGTTTCTTCAAGGGCAACTTGAAACTATACTAAAGGTGCAATGTTCTACAAACATTTTGTACAAATATACACTTTTGTAAGCCATTTTTAATGAATGAAACTAAACTACTATACAAATGGTGATTTTGCACACAGTTCTAGCTTTTGTGTTTTTAATAGGTTGACTAATATTACAACTGTTTTTTAAAGGTGACATTTAATGTTGACTCTCAGACATTCTTCCAAGTGCAGTCAGAAAAGTGTTATTGTTGTTGCAGCAGTTCTGCTGTAGCATTGCACCAACTTGTTGCCATTGTAGATCTACAACAACTCCCAAAAACCTGCAGTCACCTACACAAAGCATAATTGCTTGTATAGCATGCTAATAAGAAATGTGATATTATGAGAATAATCCCAGCTCAACTGACTTGATCCAATGTGTGTGTAATGTCTACATGCCAGTAAAACCAATGAATTTCATAATCTGAAACATCTGCTTGCGAGAATGAACCATAAAATCCAAACAAGGTAAACAAAATAGGTTTATGCTTCATTTTAGCCAGTAACATTGGAGCATGTTGGGCAAAACTGCTCCAATGTATCGTTATTAGATCAATAAATGCATTAAACACATTCCAACAATAAGATAAATACATACCTCCACAGACAGTCTAAAAAGCTGCAATCACTAGTAGCCAACACACATCTGTTAAAACGTTTATTCTATTAAGGTCTTGTAGATTTAAAGTATTTTCACATGTAAACTTAATTTCAACTCCACGTTAAAAAATCCTTTATATTTCAGTTTAACATTTTAACAGATTACAACCCCTATGCACAAGAGAGTGTAGTCCTCTGTTTGATTCTGTTTTTTATGACATCTCACCGGATGTATAATGCATGACCCAACATGTTTTAAAAATACATACAGTGAATCAGATCTAAATGTTCATACCAGTGGACAGACAATCAAACAAAGACTTTTCAGTGCCTCACATTGTACCATTATTAGAGTTTTTGAAATACTGTATTGACCGTCTGTGTCCTTGTAACTGTTTGAGTGAACAACAAAAGGGTTGACCCATACTCTTATTAAAATAAGAAAAAAAACTGTATTATGGCACATTATGTCAGAGAAAATGTAGCATAAAGACAACACTTTTTACAGCAATATAAAATACAATCACACTTTGATAATGCTTAACTGTGATGCCCATTTGCTTACTTTTTACACAGTAGTCTAATATGAGAATAGTTGGAGACACGAACATGAGCGTGCTGTAAAATTACTGTTAAAGGGGCATCTGGTATTTTAACTGAAGAAAACCTGCAGAAGCACTCAACACTAAAGTGACTTGTTTCACGGACAAATGGTGAATGACACCAACACAAATAAAAGGCTACAGACAGAGAATAGACCAAAGTGGCAGATTGAGAAATCAGGAGGCTACAGGTTGTTGCCTTGCTTGTGTGTTTCAACATTCTGCTTAGTTTGCACCCTTTGTCAGGTGTGGTACAGTCCAGGGCTTCAGAGGCTGTTGAGGCAACAGGGGTTTGAGTGTGGAAGTTTGTGGTGGAATATACAGTCAGGGAAAAGTGTGCTGAGAAAGACACAATAATAAAGATCCTGTGGTTTGAAAGTGAGGGACAAAGAAGGAAACAGCATGATAGAAACTGAAAATATTCAGGAGACTATCAAGATAAAATTAGGCTTCTATTCTGGCCTTGGGGAAGCTACAATGAAAACTTTCATGTGCAGGTCAGATGGGCATCAGTGCAGAGAGGAGAAGATCCTAGATCTTTGAAGAACCCAAAATTTACATTCCTCCCCGAGGCTACAGTAGAGGGCTGGTGCCACATGCTGGGTGCATGGGTTGGCTAATGAGAATCGATTGAGTGTTAGCAGCAGCCTGATTTGCTCTCTGCAGCCACAGTCTCCTGGTCCAGTTTGATCCGGTCTCCATTGCTCTCCTCATACGGCAAACCTTTGTCATTAGCCAAGATATTCTCTACCAGGAAACGTGCTGCCTCGTCCACGTTGATGTTGTCCTGTGGAAAGGTGAAAACAGCATGTCAGAGTGGTGATAAAATACGCATTTCCTTTGTTTCAAAAATTGCAACTTTATAGTTTTCATCCTTCCCTTGCTTCCGCCTGCACGTCAACACTTGTAGCAAACTTTGTTCCCTAGATTACATCACAAGCCTTTATAGACACTACAGCACTCGTCAGCATTGCTTCAGAAGTTCACTAATTCATATGAAGCAGCCTGTTAGGGCAACAGCTGGGAGAAAGTTTCCAGTGAGCCAGTCCGAGGCCAGCAGCAACTAAATAAAAACAACCATTCACTTTTGTCCTTCAACTGTGGCCAAAAGCTGCCATCCCATGGGTTGAGGAGGTCATGAATTTTAATGGCCTTTCTCCAGGCTTTACAGTTACAAAGATATTTACAAGGAGGTCTGGGCATCTTGGGTAACAACAAACAAAAAAAAACTGTATAAAAACAAATTACTGAGTTGCGAAAGTCAAAAATTAAATTAGCAATGGAAGTCTAAGGTTATTATTTTAGAAAGTTATGACAAATCTGGTGAGAACACAAATCTACTGTTCATGATTAACTGGTAGGGCATGTAAATTTAACTATATGATTATGAGAACTTTCTACTATTGTACTATTTTGATTTTCAATGCATAGAGGGTGTGCACCAATCAGAACCAGACGAGCCTCCTAATTAGAGACAAAGTTGTTGACGATGTCGCAGAAAAGGCTGATTAGGACCAGAGGAAATGAACAGCCTCTTAATATGAGTGTCCTTCCTCAGACCCAATGTCCGCAAAACTGCAATCAAAACAAATGATTAATGTATGTATTAATCTCTCATAAGACCTTTTGTAAAGTTTATATTTAGAGGAAGCCTGTGTCTTTGCTTTACAGAAAAAGTTTGGTGCTCCTTAACAGAATTCCAATCACAGATTGTTGTAGGTTGAGTTTAACACGTGCATGACTAGCACACAAAAAACAACACTTCAATGCACTCACAGAAAGAAAATGGCCAGAGAGGCTTTGCACACATCTCATCCCCACACGCTTCACATGACATAGCACGTGACAGAGCTGAGGGGCCTTAGGTTATTTGGAGTGAGTTAATAAAGTTAACTCTAGCTACTAAAATTCATCAAAGCATTCCTCAACATGGAATTAAAAGGCTTGAGATGTAACAGTGAACATGAGCTGGCACATGCAGACAACTTGCAGCCTTTTGTCAGTCTTGTGCTCTCACACCACTACCTGCTAAAGAGTCTAATACAAATATGAGGGCAGGGAGTTTGCATTTCATCAGACATCAAAGACTAGGAAGTCAGATATTGTTTAACCCTTTCATGTATGAATTTATTTCTAAATTTTGTAGAAGTGAGAGGCTGCAAACATGATCTCATTTCACCAAACTCTGCACACAAAGGCAGAAGTACAAGAGCCTAAAGTAAACACACACACACACACAGCAGTAACACCAAACCTGTGACACCGTGACCAAATTTGAAGAACACCATTACAGAATTATCTCTCAGAGCCCTGTCCTTTTAACCCCAACAGCTCTGGGCTGTAACATCAATCAACATCACGTGATACCATAACACACCAGCTGTCCAAAACATGTTTTTGCCAGTTGGGAAGATAAATGTTCATAGATGTTGTGCATAAATTGCAGGATAATTTCCAGTCTAAAAATTTCAGCCATTTGGCAAAGTTTTTAAAGATTTAAGAAATATTGGTGCTCTCATTCTAGCCACATTTATTCTTTACTAATTCTACAAACTGGCAAACTTAACACTGAATTTTGGATGAGAACTGATAATGTGGAGTGCTGAAGTTAACAAAGGCTTCACTACATGTAACTATTTCACAGTCGCCATGGTGACTAGTGTGATTACACCATTCAGAGGAGGGGTGGGGCGGGGGCTGGCTTCGCCGCAAGATAATTTCTGAGGATTTCCTGTCTGCCATGAGGGGAAGTGAAGAAGCCATTCAGTAAAACGCCAGAATGTCTTCAACTTCACAGCAAACGCTCAGTAGCTCCTTTTATTTAGATTTGGCAGTGCATCTTCAAGCTCTTATCACATCTGATTTGCCACAAACACAAGTCACGTTCATGTGTGTAATAAGATTTCAACCCATTACTGGTCATGTTTGAACCATGACTTGAGGCGCTTTAAAGGAAATATTTATCCCCCATGATGCAAGATATTTCAGCCAGCATTAATATGAGCCCTAACTTTGGTAATTTCACGCTGCTATACCCTGGCTTAATCCGTAGAATAGCCAGAAATAAGACATAAAAAGACATCAGAGAGAGGAGAATTATTGAAAAAGGAGCCCGTTAAACAGATATAGAGAGGAAAGTACTGTATTGATCTCTCACCTTGGCCGAGGTTTCAAACCAACCGAGAAAGCCAGTCTCTTTGCAGAAATTGTCCATTAGGGCCATGTTGTTGGTGCTCTCTTTCTTCTGGTCACATTTATTGGCGAGCAGCACTGAGGGTATAGGGTTGCCATTAGCCAGTTTCACTTTGCTGTCCAGGTCATGCTTCCACTTAGATACAGCCTCAAACGTGGAACCTCTTGTCACATCGAAGACCACGAATGCCCCCACAGCCTCTTTGTAGTACACCCGCGTCATGTTCCCAAATCGCTCCTGACCTGGGGGATGGGAGGAGAATTTAGTGGAGTATTAGCATTTTTACAAAGCACCTAAAGTAAGCTTGATGAGTAACAGGGTTTTAGGTTTATGAAAGATTTTTTAAGAACGTGTAGGCCTATGTGATGACTCCATCAGGAGCGTATGTGAGAAAACAAAATGAACCTAAATACCAATATAGTATCTTAAGGATGAAGTACAATCTCTAGCCTTGAGCTTGGACACAGTAAATGGTGAGACATATTTCATTCTCCTCTTTTGTCACAACTCAGAGAGACCTCACTCAACAATTTTCCTCCTTTGTTGTGGCCAAAAAATGATGAGGATCAAGATGGTTCTCATTTGACCTACTTTCCCTAATTTGCCACAGGCCTAATCCACACAGAGAATGACAGAAGTAATCTGCCATAATAATAAATCCATTCTCTGTAGTCATTCCCTGAGAAAAATCTCAGACGATATTTTACAAAGGTATAACGAGGGGAATTACCAGGAGGATATGAGGTGTCACCATCAATCTGAGAGTGCCTCCTCTTAAACTGGTTTACTTCTAGATATTGTTCTGTACCTGTACTTCTCTATAAGCTACTGATTATAGTCACATCACACCAACTCAACACAGGTTAATCAGCCAGTGAAGAGATCATTTTCCTCTGCTAAACATCAATGCACTGAGTCAACTATTTGAAATATGCATTTTGAATTTGTTTATTGTATTTTTTCCTTTTTAGTCTGTATGTGAAGAGCATTCAAACATTTTTAGATGCCACCAAGTCATGGAAAAATAACTAGATAGAGCCACAGACTCCACTGTAGTCATGCAACTATGAACTATAGTCATGAACTATTCAAATTTCCACACTTTAATTAGCACATTTAAAATGAAACCTTAAAGGGGAAATCGAGGTGAGAAGATCACTTCACCTTAACATAACCATGCAGTGCACTGAGGTGTACAGTACAGAACATCAGCGAGGGGAAGTGAAACTATGATTTGCAGTTGGGTGGCACAGCTCTGGTAAACTTGACTGATGTCACACCTTCATGCATACCTGTCTGATCAAAAGATCACTTAATGCCTCTAAGAGATGGGCCCCGTGACTGGGCTCTGATGCCAAATCTTTTCCTGGATGCCAACATAGTTAGATGTGTTGATATTGTACTTCCCCCAACACTGCCCTCAGAGGAACTCTATACAAGCATGAACAGGCTATAATCTGTGACACAGACAGTTTTGGTTCCAGATGTAACAAGGATGTTTTAAGACATTAAAGCAACAGAGAATCTTTAAAAGAATTGGTCATTTTAATGCCAGGATCCCATGGTTAAAATGTGTTTCTGGCAGTTCTGAGAGAGAACTCTTTGTCCAGATATCACAAAAGCAGTTTTATGTTAAAAGTTAGATAGAGGATTATGTTTGCTTTTACTCAATTTTGATGACTGCTGTTTTTTCCTCTTCACATACAAAACAGTCTGGTCTTGCATAAGCTCCCCCATGTATGTTTCCTGTTTTTTCCTGTAAGGTTTTGTATGCCAATATCAGTCATGGTGTATGATTACTCCCATCTTATACATAATTTAACACTGACTTCATATAGTTAAAGGCCTGTTTAAGGATTGTATACATTTGAGGTGTATACATGTGCACACAAATTAAGAAATACATGAAAAAAGCATTACTTAGATTTAGTTTGTGTCTGAGCTTGTGACAGAAGATAAAACACCAGTATAATCTTGAAGTGTTGAAGCTTGTGTATGTTGCAGTTACCATTCATTTACATTGATGCACAGATTGTGCCTTTAAAGCACCTGCTCATTCAACTTATTTTTAGATTCAGTCTCTGCAATTACATCAGGTTTCCAATGACTTAATGTAGCATTTGATGGATTTAGCACATACTGTTTTTTTGCTACACTGCTCCAGTTTAAGAAAGCCTACAGGGGCAAGTGTAATTGTACGAGGGACAGTTAAGAGCTTCCACTAGAGCTGAGTTACAAAATAGAAAATGAACCACGAAAAAAATGATTGAGGAACTGTGAGCACAGCTTCTCCAAGTATACTTTCACTTTACTGTAGGTGCTTACCCAACCACGCAAGGAACTGGAGTGGCGTGGCGCAGTGCGGGTGTGAGTGAGAGAGCGAATACACTGTGGGGCCCACAGGCCTGACGGTAATTGCTCATAATTGAGAGTCTAATTTTAGCTGATATAACCCCAGGTGAATTCACCAGAGACACGACACAGTGGGATAAAGAGCCGATACACTGAAATAAGGATTTCATTTCCAGGCCTTGTAGAGCTCATACATCCGGCAAGAGTGGAGGGAAAAGCAGAATATGGACAGAAATAACTGGCTTCACAATTTTTCAAGGCACTTGCAAAGTCTAGCTGACCCAAACATAATTGTTTAGGCAGAATGTGTGACTGAACAATATTGAACGCAGAGTGAATTCTTCGCAGCAAGACAAATTCTAATATCTTCTTTTTAGGTGTATTAGTCGATAAAGAGGCAGGAAAATAGAGGCAGACATTTCTCAAAAAGGAGCTAAACAATGCAGTAAACCATTTACTCTTACCAATGCACACAGCTACAAGGACAGGTGAGCAGACCTATTATGGTGTACTGATAATAAGCAAAAAAACAACCCTTTTGCCAGCTTACCTTGGACTGAAAACTGGTTTCCATAAAATGTAGAATGGCAAGGTTGGAGATTTCGTAACAACAATGCCCTGCACACACTGACTTGCAATTTGTTTAATTTGTATCTGCTCAGAACAAGTATAATCCGTCATTTATTTGAGGAACTGAAGACAAACCATTCCATAAATACAAAGAATCCATGACAGCATGCTGGTCTACATTCAACACTTCACTTCACTTGATTTTCTGACACGTCCAGTCCTTAATCGGCCGGTCGATATTTAAGCAGAGCCAGTCTGCGGGTGTTAACTTCACTCTGTATATGAGTGACTGGATGGAGAAGACTGGTATGGAGTGATTATATCAATCAATACCACAGATGTGATTGCAGCTGCAGACATACACGCTCACATACACACACACACACACACACAAATCTGACTGTTGTAGGGGGTAATGAGTTATTTGGGGTATTGATAAGGTTGTGGTTCCACGCATAAGTCATTAACATTAAATGACAGCAAATCCCATGATGCTTGATCTTTGAGGTCCCGATAGTCATTCTAGTGCATTTACTAAATCAATTACTGTTCCTGAGGAAAAAGACTACTGATTTGTTACAGCAAATATAATCTACCTCACTACCTCACTCATATACAACAGCCAAACGTTAGCTTCCAATGAAGCAATCGATTGTTCTTTTTTGTTTGTTTGTTTGCAATTGTATGGATTTAAACTGTTTAAAAATGGATGAGCATTTTTTTTCCAATAAGCTGTAAAATGAATGATTTTCTGTCATTAAGTCCGGCTATTACTCTGTCAGTCTTTTAAACCATGTTACGTTATGTCTTCACATTTTCACTCCAGGTTTTCCTGCTCTAATTGGTGAGCTGGTTGCCTCTTTTGTAAAGGTTTGACTTTAAGAACACAGGAGGCGTCAGAGGTCAGAGACTTGTGTAGGAAGCTCAGCTCTATCGATTCGGCGATGTCAATAAAGGCGATAGATTAGTAAATATCACTTTAATGGTATTCATACTCTTCTGGTGTGTTTCATGTCTTGTTCTATTAGACCGATGATGTGTGTGTTCTTTTTAACATTTTCATAATTATCCTGCAACAGAAACCTATATCTGAATGAGCTTTGTTTAAAGGACAAATACAGTTATGCAAAAAGCATTAATGAGTGTCATATGCTGTTAACCCAATCATCGTAAAACACAGGAATGGAATGAGCAGTATGAACAATAGAGCATCAATGGGTAACAGTGAATGCCAAAGACGAGCATGAGACTGCAGGAGAGTGCAAAGCTGTGTGCTGCTGCCCCAAACACACAACATGAGGCAACAAACTAAAGAGAAGTATGTCTCAATTCATAGAGAGAGACAGTAAACTATTGGGAAAGGCTTTAAACAAGGACGTTTCAGATCACACTGATGAATACTGGAGCGTGACCTCAAGTGCAGTTAAGCTTTCTGCTTATGAACACGAAAATTTTTCAGAAATCTGCAATTACAAAACTACTTGATGAAAAAGAAGCGGTTTAGTTACAGCCACTGTATCATCTACTGTTTGTTGTGTGGGAGAAACAGAAAGAAAGCAAAGTCTCATCATTATCCATAGCCCTAGCAACCCTAGTTTCCTCTACGGTCGTACATATTGCTATTCCGTGGGTGGGTTACCATAGAAACTGTCCAAGCCAGACACGGCAGCAGCAACAGCAGCAGTCTCCGTCTGTTGTTAGGAGGCAACTGGCTGTGAAACTTCCCCGCACGACCCTCCTAACAACCACGAACATAACGAAGACAACACAGGGTCCAGTCATTAAAAAAGGTAGGCTCCAGCACGAGCTTTCAACGAGAGACCCTGAACAACACATGACCTGCACGTTCAAATTCCACTGAGCAGCATGTGAGAAGTGACTTATTTCAGCTTACTACAGCCTTCAGCGCTGAACAGAGTCTGAATTGAGGGAAAATCCCCAACCTTAACATGGTTATTACCGTTGTTTCCCCATCACCTTCAGCTACAGTGCTGGTGGGCTGCTCAACATTAAGCCTTGGCACAAGGTTGTAGGAATTTAACACAGAATGATAATATCTGTTGTAGAATATTAAGCAGAATTATTGCATGTGGCTCATTTAAACTATATGTCTGCCCTCTTTTATGAGTCTGTTACGATCCCGGACAGGAGACTCTTTTAAAATCGTAATTACCATTGACTGTTTTGTGGTAAATATTACCATAAAATATGATCATAGATAGAAGATGTAATTGCATGAGCAAATATTTCAGCAGTTAAGAGCAGTATTTTCTCGATTAATCATTTAGGCTGTGAGTTGTAAAAAAATAGTGAAAAATATGGATTATCATTTCCTACAGCTCAAGGAGATGTATTAAAATGTCTTCTTTTGTCCAACCAACAGTCCAAAACCCCAAAAATATTTTGTTTACAGTCAAGTATGACATATAAAAGTAACAAAACTTCAAATTTGAGAAGCTGGAACCAGTGTATTTTTTGCATTTTTGTTTAAAAAGAGACTCAAAAGGTTGTCTGTCAGTTGACTTATTGATTAATTGACTGATTGTTGCAGCTCTAAGTTAAACACAACAACTTAACTGTACATTAACACACAAATACAACCACTACTATGACCACAACCATCATCTAACAACACACAAAAGACACTAATGATGCACAGAAGGGAAAACTAATGAATTTTGCCATTAATGAGCTCCATCAGGCACATATTTGCGCTTGTTTCATATAGAGATGGGTGACAGTAAAAACCTGTATATGTGAGTGGAAGAATTTGCCTCCACTCAGGGCATGAGGTGTCACCACAAGGGTTCAGAGTTAGCACTGTAATGGGAACGGCTGCATCCTGTTAATGTGAAACCTTCTGCTCCTTTAGAAATGTCTGATCCTAAAAAAGGTGCAGCTTTCTTACTCTATGCCATGGTGGTAATCATCCTGTCCGCTGGCATAGACAAATCCAGGAGAGAGTAGCAATTCTGGGTGAAAAGGGGTGGGAAAATCCACGAGCTTCACACTGACTTCCACAGTGGCCCCATCTTGTACAAGGCTCTGATTACTATCATTCCTCCCAGACTGTAATCGTTATTAAAAGGTTGGTAAAAGACAATGCAACTCTGAAGTTGCTCTCAGTGTTGCCAAGATGATAATTCCTTCTTTTCTGCACGATTAAATGGCTTAATGGTTGGTCTTAATGACTTGGCAAATATACCTCCAGCTTTCACTCTTTCACACCCACATCTCATTACTTATTTTATCCTCAGAGTGTCCTCAGGCCAGGCCTTGGTGTTGGTGTGAGTAATGAGGTTTAGTATCTGTGTCATCTAACCCCAAACTTTCTTTCTGGTCAGTGTGTGTGTGTGTGTGAGCATGTAAACGGTTCAACTCACCCAATGTGTGCAAGCATGTTCCCTTGTCTCTATGAATGATATCAGTCTATCTAAGTGTGTGTCAGTGTTTATTTACCCTCGCAGATCCTGTGATCGAGTGCTGTCTGTCTGGCTGTGACAGGCAGACGGCCTTCCCTGGCATTCAGTCACAGATGCCCCCTATGCACTGAGCTCATGCTGCCAGGGCCCAAGTGACGGCGGGGATCGTGGCCCACGCTGCTAGTCAGTCTGTGACAGACATGCAAGTTGTTGTGACGAACACCCCCCCTTCCGAAACCCCGCACACACACACACGATTGTCCGCCCCCTTTCTGTCACTGCTGTAAGCGATGGAATAAATATAAAAACAGCAGTCTTCCTAACCATCTGTCCTGATCTGTCTCAGCATATGAGGTTTGATTGAAGGAGAGGATGGACCTGCGTAACCGTGGCAGTGTTCGAGAGTAATAATAGAACGTATCTAGAGGCAGAGCTAATCATTTTTTCTTTCAGCAGGAAAAAAAAAATCATTAAAGGTTGGGTTCACATTTTTACCCACATGCCCATATGTGCATTGAAATAGTTATTGGTCAATGTAGTTTCTACTTCTTTGCATGCTGGTTGTGAAGAGATTCCTTCCTAACACAATTTCAATCTAAGAGATGGGGGACAAAATCCACAATACTCGTTCTGTGCAAAATGCATTCTGCAGCTCCAGCAGTCCGAGTTCGACCAATCATGTGGGTATCTTCCAAAGTTACAATCCTTTAAGTAGAAAATTAGCTCTTTTTATTGTTGCTATCCCTCCACTGCAGCTCAGCAAGGAAACATAGTCAGTGAAAACATCACGTATGAACAGGAGGAACAATTACACCAACCAATACTTCTTTCAATGTACAAATGGGCACGTGAGCATTGTTTTAAGACAGACTTGACTGAACTTATCCTTTAATCTGTGCTTACATACATGTGTATACCCACATATGACTCACAGCAACTGAATTCTCATGTAAAAAAAAAACCAAAAACACATTTTCCTGCAGGAACAGATGAGAAGCTTTTACATCTGGCTGTGGATGTTTGAACAGCATGAACTGGAAATAAAAAAAATCTCTACCCCAGTCTTGTGTAGTGCAGGCTAAATCAGTTGCACATGGTGATTTTCCACAACTGACTATTTTGGGAAAAAACTTGTTTTGTTTTTGTGGAGTTCTACATAGTTTATCCAAGTATTTCCTACTCTTGCATTTGCATCATGATCAGAAACCCGTGAATTAGAGTCATTTCAAAGATTCCTGGTGTTTCAAATTATGTGGTGGCTACAGGCTAATCAAGAAAAGACATGGTACATATAAGAGAAAACAGACCATAGTGTAACTTGTGAACACAAAGTCCAATCGTAATGAAAGCATACATAATCGATAATTTCATCATCCCTACTTGGCATAACAAATTTCAGGAATTTCCACATGAGAGTGGTAAAGTAGCAGAATTTCTTTACACTTTAGTTGTTTTAATCTGACATTTTGTTAGTGATTTAAGTACGACCTATGTATTTAAACTTGCATCTTAACTGCATTATAACATTGTTTGTGTCATTGTAACATTGTCGTGCCTTTGTAAGCAGTATAAATGTATTCTTCACACACATCCTTTAAACACTCGAAGACCTTTCTTTTAATACAACCTTCTAAGAGAATGTTTAACCAGCCTCACTGTCCCTGTCCACATGTGAGATAACGATTGTAAAGCATGGTGTAACCCATAACAAAGAGAACAGACACTGCAATTTGTATGTATTGTTTTTGTAATGTCTTTGCTATTCGTGTGCAACAGCTCAAAGCTGTCACCTGAAGACAGACACAGTCCTTGAGATGTCAAAAATCATACATAGGCACAACTGTTGGCACTTTCAATATAGAGCGCACACACGAGTCACATGATCTCATTATACCTTACACTGAAAAAATTCCATGACCGTATAGTATGTGACCAAGCAATTGCACAAGCCTCGTGTCAGATGTATTATTGGCTATGAAACCACACCAGATAAAACATGAAAAGACAGAGATAGAGGCATACAACCCCCCTTCATCATACACACACACACACACACACACACACACACAGAACCCCACATTATACCCTCAATCCTGCTTCTTTAACCTTTATGAGCCTGAAACTGTCAGCTGGATCGAAACTTGCAATTTCAAACTTAAGTCATTTCGTTGGCTGCTTTATCTACTTCTCTTCTTTTCTCACTTCCTTTCTATAACTTGTCTTTTCAAGCGTGTCATTCTCAGACTGCCATGTTTACAGTGTGATATTTTAGTTCTTGGAGATGACAAACACTGTGAGAGTTTGCATGTGGGAAACTTTTATTTACACAGCTCTGATTTCTCCAGGCTTGCTTACTCAAGCTGCTGGAATGCACAGGTTGGTGCGTACGCCAAATTTATACCAGCTTGGAAGAGAAACACAAGGATCACATGGGACTAAAGAGAGACAGACAGACAGACAGACAGATAGGGACGTCTCAACAACATTACAGTGACATTTCAACATGAATAATAGCGTGACATAAAAGATAAGGGCCAGTTAAGTCACCCAGTAAGCCTATAAACACATTTTTAATCCCAAGAGAAAACATTACATGAATATGATGGTGAGTTTAATTGAAGGGGGGGCGGCGCTCAGTCGGTAATAACAACGTGACCTACATTCCACTGACAATTATGAGCTGCAGTGATCATAAAGTGGAAAAGACAACGAGCATGATCAACCGGTCTTTTCTGCTGGAAATTCCTTCGCTGCTGCCTCTATGACTTCAGAGCCATCTGGGAATTTAAACTTTTATAATAAACTCATGAAACATTGAGGGAGGCCAAACCGAACTCATGACAAGTGACTGAGAACATATTTTGTAAACTCTTGTGTAGGCGATGCGAAAGTGATCAGAATCAAGAATCAAGTCGCAATTAAAGCGAACGAGCGTGTCCTTACCTGCGATGTCCCACAGCTGTAACCGCACCAGCGTTTTGCTGTCCCAATTGATAACTTTAAGTGCAAAGTCGACCCCGATCGTCGCCCTGTAGTGCTGCGAAAAAAGCTGGTGCACGTAGCGTTTGATGATGCTGGTTTTCCCGACGCCTAATTCCCCGATCACCAGCACTTTAAACAAGTACTCCTTACACTCAGACACCGAGCCCCCGGCCATGCTGAGACTGACACACTCACAACTTTTCTAAAAAAGAAAAAAAAAACACTCTAGATAACTTCTGCTTTCTCGCTCATGTAGACTTCCTGTAAGGAGCTGCTGTGGACTGGGCTCGTCAGAGGGCTGAAGGTCAGATGCAACAGAAATTACATTTATCTACCCCCCCCCCACCCTCACCCCTCCCTTCTAATCCTCCTTCTCCTCTTCCTCCTCCTCCTCCTCCTGCAGCCACCTGATAAGTCACAGGACCCGGAAATGTCAGGGAAACTCGATATATGTTCCTCTTGTGGCCTTTTATGCTTACATAATAATGTGTTGTTCCCCAAACTTTCTCATCATGTGTCATGATCATCAACTAATTCTTTAGCAGAGTCACAATCAGATCTTTTTTCCAGATATATTTTTTAAAATAAAGAAATAAGTATCCATATGTGCTTTTTAATGTTTTCATTTTGCTTCAGGTGTTTTGAAAACTTCTCATTGTTGATTAATCTGCTGATTATTTTCTCGATTAATCATTTAGGCTATGAGTTTTCAGAAAGTGGAAAAGTGAAAAATAGGCATTTTAATTTCCAACAGATCAAGATGTATTAAAGGTGCAGTATGTAGAATTTAGTGGCATCAAGAAGAAGTTGGACTTGGAAGAAATGGAATATAAGATTCATAAGTATGTTTTAATTAGTGTATAATCACCTGAAAATAAGCCCTCAGAATGAGCCCTTTATATCTACACAGGGAGTGGGTCTTCTTCTATTGAGGCTGCCATGTTGCACCGCCATGTTTCTAGAGTAACCAGAACGGACAAACCAAACACCGGCTCTGGAGAGGGCCTTTCGCGTTTTTCACTAGTTTCACTGACAACGTAGGTTGTCCTACATGCTTGGAAAGGGAGGGGGAGGGGAGGAGTATTCACTTGGTTGCAATTTGCAACCAAACCGCTAGATGCCACTAAATCCTAAACACTGGTCCTTTAAAACATCTTGTTTTGTCTGAGCAACAGTCTAAACCCCAAAGATATTCAGTTTACTGTCACATAGGACACATAAAAGCAACAAAACCTCAAATCAAAGCAGCTGGAACTGGATTTTTTTTTCATTTTTGTTTGAAAAATGACTAAAACGACTATTCGATTATCAAAAAATTTGCTGATTAAGTTTCTGTCGATTGACTAATCGATTAATCTACTAATCATTGCAGCTCTAGAGAACTTCTTATGTTTTTTATTTTGAAAACACTGGTTTAAAACAAAGTTGATCAAGCTTTGCAACTCTTTGGATTGAATCTAATGACAACCCAGTTTTTCAGGCTATTGCAGGCAGTAAACAGTCTTTTTAATATAAATAGTTTTTTATTTTACAGCATCGTTCAGCTTGCCCAAAACATAAAGGCCTATTTCATTCTAGGTTTGACAGTGTTAAACATTGTGGCACCTTTTTATATTTTACATTGGTTAAAATCATTGAACAACTTCCACTATAATAGACTAAAACCATTTGGAAATACAATACAATTGCACTATGTACTGTATATTCTTATACTTTGAAATAATTTGCATTCTTATTGATAAAGAACTAAGAAACTTAACCTCAAGTAAACTACTTAAGTTCATAATGCAAGATTTAAGCAAAATTGAAACATGTAATCTCATTACAAGAAGCAACTAATCATTGGTTACTTTTACAACTGAATATTTTCAAGAGGATACAGTCGACTCAAGTTAGCTTAAAAGTTACCCAAAAACCAAAACACACTGCTCCTTGACAAGTATCTGAGGACAGTTTCAAAATGTATAAACTCTTTTTTTCTGTTGACATTCTAAATATATATAAACATTTATCAGTATTACAAACATACCACCTGTGTGAAAAACAAGAGATGGCTTAACAGTATTACAAACTTTGAGAACTTGTACAAGTACTGTGTTTTCCATTACAATGACACAGCAAACTCAGAAAACATGAGAAATATCAACACAGCATGGAAATCAAAAGTAGTTCTCCTATCACATCCCATGCTCATAAAACTTGTTCTCAGGGTTATGATCAAGTGTAAACTGAATAAATAACATTGCCATCATCTACAATCACGCTAACCTGTATCAGCTACATCGTAAAAATTGAAAGCAGGGATGTAGGTTGATAACAACTTTGATTGGCACATTATATCCATATCACATATCACACAGCGCAAGTCTTCAGCAGAATCTCAGTTCAGTAGTAGTATTTTTTGTGATATTAAGCACACCTTGCAACACATAAAAGTAATATTCAACCAACTTACTGCACTTTTCATGTTAGTTTATCTCTTTGTAATATATTTTAATTGCAATGAGGTCTGATGTGAGAGAGCTGAGGTGAGATTTATTCTTAAAAAAAGGTGAAAAGGAAATTATTTTTGATGCAGCTGTGACTGCTACACACCTGCACAGGCCGGTACATGTCTGAGCTAATTCAAACTGGCATGAAATGCACTTGAGCTATTGCGGTCCTTAGAGACAGCTTCGTCTCTGGTTGTGTCTTAGAGTGCAGTGCTCACATTGAACTGGGCTTTTATAACTGCCACTATGAAAAACACAGCTACATCCTTTATTAAGATTCTCAGTGTTGCTTAATTCATCAAAATTTGGCATGAGAGCTGACTAGTTTTGGCACCGTTTCCCAATTTTACATTTTACAGAGAGGCTATGTGCACTGACAGCCCTTCAGAAATGTATGCATTTGCGACGGATGTTTCCTGGTGATTTTCTACTTCTATGTTTCATTAACCCCTTACTGATAAAAGCAGAGTAATAAATACAAGCAAGCAAATGACAGAGCAGAAAATAAATGTTAAAAAACGTGTGAAATGGTGAATAATGTTGTATGCATCTGTATATGTTTGTGTGTGTGTGAATGTGTACCTGTGTGGAAATGAATGTCGGTGTGATGTACAAGTGTGCTGACAGCAGCCGTGTCAGCGCCTGTTTTGCTCTCACAGTGTTGAGGAGCTGTGTGCGAAGTCTCGGAGGATGTCTGAGGTGTAGACTGAGCTCGGGGGGCTACCGAGCATCGACTCAATGCTGGGGGAGCCGATGATAGACTCCCCTGAATACACAGAGTCTCTGAAGGGGGAGGGGGGAGACAGAGCCAGGGAATCCTCCAGAGTTGGCTTGTTCTGAGTTAAATCCTCGCCTTCCCCGTCCTCCCCCTCCCCCTCCTCCTTGGCATCATAAATGTAGCAGTGTAAGAGGTCCAGTTCCTCGTCCTCGAGCCCCTCCTTTTCAAACACCCCCACTTTTGGGACCAAAGGAAGATGAGAGGGTGTTAAGCTCAAAGGCTCGTTGGCAGGGATTTCCTCCCTGGTGTGGTCATTCAGTGCAGGGACATGGGAGCTGTGTGTGTCCACCAAGGCCCCCTGCAAGCGCTCTGTGGTGCAGCCCGTCAAGTGAGGGGGCAAATAAGAAGCCGGCTTATCTAAATGGGGCTCCAGGCCTTGCATCTGTCCAGAGCAAGTCGGAGTCCAGAGGGGGCGCTGTGCATCATCCTCGTCGCCCTGTTCCACCCGGTTGTATAGAGGCTTAGCACCAGGTGGTTCTTGGGGGAGATGGGGATCTGTGCCAAGGTCGCAGGTGGAGGGCTCACAACTGTGGGGGTCGGGGGTGTTAGTTAGGGGCCTGATGACCGCCGTCTGATTCAAGCTGGCTTCCTGTTTCCTCACATGCACAGACAGTCTGTGCCACACATTCCCCCCCCTCGGAGGGTGTCTTGCACCTGATTCAGACCATGACACAGACTTGCCATTAGAACTATGAACGAGATAAAGACTCAAGTTACTAACCGGGAGGTGGATGAAGAAAAACAACATCAACACAGCAGCAACATAACATAACAAGAGAGCAGCAGCATTTCAACATCTCTGGTGCATGTTAAAATACTTTTTAACCACATGACTTGACATTAACAGCCTTGCTAAGGGGTTCACTCATGAGCTCTAAAGAGCATTACATTTATCAACTGTGGCACCTCACGAACATGGTGATTCATAATGTGCTGCAGACAGCATTATGATCTCCTAATTGCTTCAAACATTGAGCTATGATCTTGCTCATTTTGTCTTGTCTAACTATTTGTTTATATCGTTAAAATGGGATGCATGCATTTGCAAAGTATTTCTGTTGATGCCTGAACTGGCCTGAAGACGACACAGAGTTGAGTGAGGAATGAGCTAGGACTGGCTCTAATGTGATTAGTTAGGAAGGTGGGGAGGGGAGGGGTATTCATGCTGAGAAAAGTTAAATGTGAGGTTAATTCAGGATAAAACAAAAGCAGCAGGGTGGCAGAACCCCTTCTTGGAGGGCTGCAGTGTCAAAAACATATTTCACCATTGCCGAGAATGACAGAATCACAATGGGAAAGTGATTTCTTTAAGTCATCACATACATTTAACCTGCCAGATTGTGTTTGTTATTAATTCAAAATGACTCAAAAAGCTGAGAGTCAACCAACTTAAGAATGGTTACTTACTGCGCTCTTTATTTTTACTAATTAATGCCAAGGATAATGCAATGATATGTCTAGATCAAATAAACAGAAGGTTTCTACACAACTTTACTTTGGACTTCTCCGTGGTCTCCTTTGTTGTGGACTTCTCATGTTGCACAGTGTACAGCAAGTGATAGATTTCAGTGTTAGTCAAGCTAATCGTTTTATGATTGATCTGGATGTGTGTCTAAATTTCTCTTCTGGTTGTATATAATGTAATAAAATGAGTCAAAAGTCTTAGTTGACAGTGCAGCTCTCCAAGAAAAGAGTTGAATGACCCCCATGCCAACATTTGCCAGCCTCTACACTTGCAGACAATACGCTGCTCAGTTCAGAAAGTTAAAGGGTTAGAAGACTAGAAAAGGCTGCATAGCACGGGTGAGAGACAACACGTAAACATATTAGGAACACTCTCATACTCCCCACTCCTTACTTTAGACAATTGTCCATGTGTCACTGCTGTGAATCTCAAAAAAGTTATATGCAAGTCTTATATCTAACTTAGATGTGTGATATCTACACTTAAATAATGATTAACACCTTAGCATGTCCCATTATCTTTAAACCTATTAAAGAAGAACATCCTGTCTTGAGTCTTCTTTTAAATTTAGCTTAATTTCATCAATATCATATTGTTCTCATGGGTGGGGGGATGGGCCACATAAATATCAACTGTGTATCTAAATCAATGATTCAAAATGTGCTTAATTTAGCATAGACTGGGGCACTGGTTAAAATTGGAACATTAACATCATGCATAAACACTCAAATATTGTTGTGATATTATTAAAAAGAGGCACCTGCATATTACTTGCAAATACGTGATGGTATTATTTGAAAAATGCCAAAAAATCATCTTTGGACAGCCTGCTGCACCATTTGAGTGTTTAGGCATCTCATAATTTTGTCTCTAGTCAGTTACTTCAGGAAACAACACAGAATCTGGCAAGATGAACAACATAAAAGGTCACTCACTTGGCATTGCCAGATCCAGGCTTCTTCCGGCGGAACATATTGAGGAGACTGTTGCTCCCGCAGGGAGCTGCAGACTTTCCATCTCCAACATGCATTCGCACCACATCAGATGTGGTGAAGGCGCTTCGGACATTCCTCTCTGGTTTGGCGATGATAATGTACATCTTTGGTGTGAACATGCACCCCAGTGCCACTGTCACACTCAGGCTGACAGAGAAAGATGTGGTTATGATCTTGTAGTTGGAGCCAAAGTAGATGGGCACAAAGGCCAACCAGATGATGCAGGTAGTGTACATTGTAAAGGCAATATATTTAGCCTCATTAAAATTGGCTGGGACGTTCCGTGTCTTGAAGGCATAATAGGTGCAGCTCATGATTAGCAGGCCATTGTAGCCCAGTGGTGCCACCATGCCCACGTTGCTGGTATTACAGATGAGGTAGACCTCACGAATGCTCGGGTACGACTTGATGGGCTCAGGGGGCTCCAGAATGATGAGCGTGATCTCCAGAGTTAGCTGTACACTGATTAACATAAAGGCGATAATCACCTGGGCCCAGGCGCTCATGAAACGGGGCTTCCTGGTGCAGATCTTCTTCTTGCTGCCTGCCAGAATGCGGGCGATGCGGTTAGTTTTGGTCACCAGGGCGGAGTAGCACATGGCAGATGACAGGCCCACCAGGAGCCGCTGCAAATAGCAGGAGGCCACTGTGGGACGGGCAATCAAGGTGAACGGACAGATGTAGCCCAGGAAGATGCCTGCCAAGATGATATAACAGAGTTCTCTGCTGGAGGACTTCACCACAGGGGTATCACGGTACTGGATGAAGATGAAGGTGACAAAGGAGGTGATCAGGATGCCCACGCAGGAGAAAACCACTGCGACTATTGATTCCACATCCGCCCAGTCAAGATACTTCAGAGGCAGGGGCTGGCAGACTGGGGAGAGCAAAGGAGATGTCACATTAATCTTTTGTTGGTAATCGTTTTTGTGCGTAAAAAGCTAAAAGATAAAAGAACCAATGAGCTGAGAGTAGAGAGGTGGGAGAGGGGAGAGCAACACAGATTTGGAGACACTAGGGAAGTCAGGTGTGCAGCAGAGATCATAGTCTTCTAAGCTAGCCTAAAATTGCTTGGAAACGCATTTGCATGTGTCATCATACACATCTCAAATTTCCAGTTCTGTCAGATTTCTCTCTCATTTTCATGAAATGCCAAATGTGTACGTGCAGACATGTGGGTATGTGTGTCAACTCTGTCATGATCCACCCATTGTTACTTGTCATCGAACATGCAGAGGAAGTTTGTAGGGCTTAATGCGAGAAAACTGACATCCCTAGACTTCCCCAGCTTAACAGTCCATAAATTACATGCTGCTGCTAATAGCATTACAGTCACTACCATCACAGGCGAGGCTATGCATGGAGAAACCTACTTCTGGTCTGCCTGCTAACTCCCAATATGTCAAATCATGAAAAATTGGTCATTTTAAAATAACCTATAACTTGTTGCCTCAGGAAGCGTGGATACTTTTCAAATCAATGTGTAAACCATTTATCACACTAAAGTATTATTTAAAAGCACTTCTGCAAAAGCACACAGAAGCACATTTGAGTGGCACTGCAGCAAACTGTTGCCTGTTTTCTTTTGACCACCCACCCAGCTTAACTGAGCCATCAGCTTCACTACGTGCAAATGTACAAGGGTGGCAAAGATGAAATGCACTTATCTGTATCCGTTCTTACAAAATCCTCAAATCCCTTATTCCTCTAAAACCTATACTGTCATATCTAAGCTCTGAGAAGACCTTTGAATAATTCAAAAACAAAGCTCACTCCTCTGCTGTGCCGCCTTTTTGAGGAAAGTCACATAAGACTTTAAGAGAAACAAGTGTCATCATCAAATTATGTAAAAAAAAAAAAAAAAAAAAAAAATTAAAATCCTGCCCTAAATGAGAAAATGAGTGAACATATGGATAGTTCAGCTTCACTCTATGAATAGGATACCAACTCTCTCTATTAGTATTCTCCAGATAGGGACATGTAATGAGAGTGAAGGAAGAATGTCTTTCTCGACAGAATGCTGAAATGTATCCCCAAGCCTCTCATGGCAGTAATAGGATTTTACACCTGGGAACTGAGAGCTCCTCTCAACTCTATAAATCGCTGTCAAAACAACCACTGGGTCACAACAAGGCAAAGAGGAGGGAGGAGTGAAGCGAGCAATGTCACTTTTTAGGGGGAGCAGTGTGGAGGTTGAGAAAGCTATAAGAGAGCAGGGTCATAGGACCTGGATGATGAAGAGCATCAGCGAATGGAGGTGTCAGGGTGTGAAGTACGAACAGGCTTATGGGTGGTGGATGATATGTTTTTGAGAGAAACAGGTTGTCAGATAAAAAAAAAAAGGGTTTGTGTTGTTTCAGTGAGATTGGTGTTATAAGATATAAATGTCCTGACAAGGGAGTGGGCATAGAGGTAGGTTAGCTGAAAGCAAATACATAAAAAGGGTAAAATAATGAGTGTGGGTTGGTTATGGTGTAAGAAATAGGGAATATGGATGAACATTGCTCATTAAAATAAAAATAGGTTGGCTCAAAGTTTCTGACTTTGTGTCTCCTACCTGCCAGGTCATCATCAGGCCACCATCCCAGCTCACAGGCCTTGCAGGTAAACTCATCCTGGACGTACTCATTGTCCTTGCATGTGGTGCAGATCCAACAGCAGCTCACCTCGCCCTTCCTTATCACCTGCAGAGAGGCCAGACATCAATAACAAGAGGTCACAGACATTCTTAGTGACCAGTCACAACACTGAACAAACCATGACACGCACGTGAAGCAACCTAAATAAGTAAACAGCATCAAGAGGATATCTAAGACGAGGTTGGTGTTTGATAGGGAGCTTTCTTTTCTTGAGCCCCAGACATATTGTTAATAAAACAACAAGGCCAGCTGCTTTTACATTCTGCTCCCAGAGAAACTGTTACCAGCGCTCTGATATGTAAAACAGGGTGATAAGTGGGGCAAGAAACAAAAGTAGATAGAGGAGGGAAGCGTGAACAGCCAAGAGAGAGGATGCACCCTCCCTCAGGGCGACTTAGTATATAGCTAGACTGAAAAGAATCGGCCCCGGATGAAGCAAATTAGGGCATTTCTTCAAACTGGGCTCAAAAGCAGCATTTATTATTTAGAAACTGGCCTCTCTTCTCAGCCAGGTAGGGTGAAAGCCACAGAGATTCATTTGTACACCTTGTGCGAACTTAAAATTTGTGTTTGATCTAATATATGTTGTTTTTTAATCGGAACATTTCTCAATACTGTTTAATCAGAGCAAATGTGTGTATTTTTGTACTCAATATATAATTGATGAAGCAGGATACCACAGCAATTCAGAAAGGAGGGCACAGAAAGAGACACATCCTAAAAGTTTTGCTGGCCAGCTGAGGATGTGCTGGGTGATTGCCAAAGAGAGGAAATGGGAAGGGTCAAGATTCATTGCAAGAATGGCAAATCAAATCCAAGCGGTGACATAGTTACCGGTAAAAAAGTTATTTGAGAGCACAGGGGAAATACTGTCTCTGTCTTAACTGATTGCACACTTATTTTTAGCGTGGATCTAGGGATGGCAATGTCGGTCCAAGCTGACATATCTCAACTGTTGGATGGATTGTCATAAAATTCTGTGCAGACATTCATGTTCCTAGAGGATAAATCCTCACTTTGGTGATCGTCTGCCTTTTTATCTAGCGGCACCAGCAGATTGACACTTTTAGGTTCAGAGTGACATGTCCCCCTCAGGTTGAATTGTAGTAACTTTGGTATTTTCTTAACCTTTAACGGCTTTTGTCCAGTACTTGGCTTTATACCTGCAAAACTAATGACATTCCCATTACCTGTTATACATCAGCTATACATCAGTTTTCATGTTAACATGCTGATGTTAAAATTTAGTTCAGTGTTCCTAAGTACAGCCTCACAAAGCTGCCAGAGTGACTGCAGACCCTCTAAGACAACTTGAGGAAAGCATTCTCCAGCACAGACAAAGGTATCCCACTTGTGTTGGCATTCTTGGAAATGATAAGAACCAAAAAAACTGTGAAACTCTTTGTATGTGTCTCACTGGCCAAACATATCTACTTGTTGCCATAGAAAATTGGCTTACTTATAGCAGAATGGTTGTTAAATTAACTCTGCTGGTATTTACTTATACACACTGGCATGGTGTTGAATTAACACTCAGATAGTGTTTCCCCAGAGCCACACAGCAAATTCACCACTGTTAATGGCTATTGATTTTACAGACTTCAGGTTTTTCAGACTAAATGAATACTGGCAAAGTTAATTTAACACTTAAGTATTTGCTCTAAGGAAGATTTGGTCCCTACCTTGATTTGTCCTTTAGAGCAGGCTTCACTGCAGACTGAACGGACCATGTCACTGTTGTTCATCCACAGCTTGTTGTCATCGATATTCAAGATGCCCTCATGCCAGGAGCCCACGTTTATGTAGTCATAGCGACTATCCCCCACGCTCTGTAGATTCATGATGTCATACCTGGTTGGACAGAGGAAGAGACGAAGGACTACTGTAATGAGCGGGAGTTTATTAAGCAAGAAAGGAACAAAAATAAGACCAGATGGGGGACAGAGTAGAACAGGGGGGAATTAAAGATCACAGACAGAGAAAGAGTGTGGAAAAAAGAGATATAGAGGGATGGTAGAGGGAGAGAGTGACAGGTAATTTAATGATAACAATTTCTCAGCTTAGCAAACCTCTTTTCTTATCCAAAGTCACTTGAAGAGCTTACAACCCTGTTAGTGTGACGTCAAGAGCTCATGCCAGTGCACACTGCGGCCTCATTTTTATACTGAACCAGGATGTGCTCCACCTAACCTCTAGCTGACGAAGGAATGACACGGCTGTGTTTTCTGACTGTCAGATGCTGTCTGTTGGACTGAGGAGAGATGAAAGTGGCTGCCACAGCAGACAATCAACTGAATCTGTTCCAGTCCAAACTAATTACATCCTTCCATGCTCAAGATTTATGCGCACATATGTGCATGTGCACACATGCTAATGAGTAGGTGTGAGAGGAAAGAAATTTACAGATTACAACAAGGTTTATGATATAAATTTTCCTGCCTTCTCATACATTCTAAACGCCTTAGTCCTCCCCCTCCTCTTACCTTCCTGGGGTGTCTCCGTTTTCATCAAAATAAATGTCCTCCCCTGAGACTCCTCCAAAGGACGTCTTGAGCAGGTAGTCCAGCAGCCTGCTACCGTCGATAGGGTCCATGGCATTACAGAGCCCTGTCTGCCCCGGGCACATCTCCTTGTGCATATCATGGAGGCCGTGGGCCATGGCATAGATGGCATTGATGACAAAGCCCATCTTACTATCCTGAACATAGTTTTCATGCAGACTCTCATTTCCTGTTAGAGGAGAAAAGAAAAGAAGATCAAAAGGATGGAGGAATTTTGAATTACAATTGCAAAAAGCTTTCTTGTTTGTATGGTGTTTTTGTGCTGTATTCAAAGTGCACTGTGGGGATAAAAGCATAATAAATATTGTGCTGCAAAAAAAACCTGGTGTTTTCCACAATTCATGATGAAATTTGAACCAGACGTGGATAATTTATTGCAAAACAGAGCCCTCTTTTGCAGCAAAATATACTAACATACAAGGAAATCAGAACATGATGTCCTAAGGCGCAATAGGA
This sequence comes from Thunnus thynnus, assembly GCF_963924715.1. Classification (NCBI taxonomy): domain Eukaryota; kingdom Metazoa; phylum Chordata; class Actinopteri; order Scombriformes; family Scombridae; genus Thunnus; species Thunnus thynnus. The sequence continues at coordinate 17,986,059 of NC_089534.1, forward strand.
CACAGATGTGGAGAACCATTGTTAGGGAAAATCCAAAGACTGTGGATGCCAAGTAGTGCAAAAGTATTTCATTATCAGGCATCTATAGGCACTGTCCCATAGTCAAGACTCAGATGTTTTTGAGGATGAGAAACTTTAAATAAAAGTAGGAAATGTTACATTTTCTTTTCATTCTTGCATGAAGAGATTTCTTCCAATGTTTAGCAATTAATTTACATTTTGCCTCTTCAGACGGTGCATTCAAAATATTGATATTTCTTGTCTTTGAAATAAACATGCACATACTATAGACAACAAAGGGTGTGATATATCTCAATACATTTTTTTCAAGTGTTTCAGGGGTTTTGGGTGAACAATGTGTGCCGGGTGAGCCATTCCTTTGTGCAGTTTTTCAACATGTAAGGCTGTTTTCTTTTTATTCCTCATACAGTGCTCCACATTAGAGTTTGACTGATGCAATCCCAACTCCAACCAAGAACGTGAGACCACCAGGATCGAGCCATCCCCCCATTTGACAAAAATCGCAGTTTCAAGAAGAGACATTGCAGAGACTGTTGTGTTTAACAAAGCATCAGTCAAACTCTGCCTGTCTTGGAGGAGTCAAAAGCTTACAGAGTGCAGGTGCAATTCCGATAAAAGCCATCACCATAGCAGTGGCTAGAAAAATGCACTTACCACCTTGAAGGTCTTTGGGATAAAAGAAGTTTGTAAAAGTGTGATACAAAACGATAAGAGAAAGTAGAAAAGCAACTATGACTGTGCTGCCATTGTAAGCATACCTTTATTACAAACCACTAATTTATGTTATTTTTATTGTTTATTTGATAGCATGCTGAACAAAACATTTTGATTGCAGTATTAATTTGATTACTTTTTTTTATTTTTGATTGAATTTGTAGTTGAGTAATTTGAATCATGATTTAAGTGCTATTAACAAGAACACAATTTACCGTGATCACCTTTTGTGAGCAAAGGGAGAGAATATTAAGGGAGGAAAACAGAGGAAAAAAAATACACAGTTTTTGTTATTATTCATGAGTTGCGCACTCTGGTCAAATTTAACCCTCTTCTCTCACTGACAGCTAGATGAAAGAACAGTGGATGATGGCTGAGAGCAATACATGAAAAATAAAAGTGTTTGCCTAATTATTACTGCCAAAAAAAACCACCCATCCACCCACCAGAGCAGACTTTCTTGTAGTTCTTGTTCTCCTGTGGATGGCCGGGTAGGCGGCACTGGAAGCGGTACTGCCAGAACTCGGGGAACCAAGGGTTCCTGGTATTGGTGTCCAGACGCAGCTTCAGGTAGTAGTCATCAAAGGACTTGACCACCTCAGACTGCAGCTTCATGGTGATTCCTCCCTCTGCTTCCTGCTCATAGCCCTCCACAACCTCATAACGGTCTGCCCATCCATCACTACAGGAACGAGAGAGAAAAAACAAGAGGTTATGACATAAAGATCACAGTGGGAACGGAAAGATTATGAATAATATTTGAGTGAGAATAAAAGTATGTCATAATTTAATCAGAAACATTGCCAGACAGTTATAATAGTCAGTACTTGTCACTGTAACAAGGGGTAAAAGGGATTTATATTGGGTTGTTGCATATCATAACTTCATAATGACATAGCCATAAAACTTTTCACAAGACCAGCAGCATCAACACCTATAGTAATTTAATTTCACACAACATAAACAACACAGGTTCCAGTAATGCAGCTTTACTAGAAGGACAGATTCTCCATGCCATTCATGATTTTTCATGAATGACAGGGCAGACACTAAATCTTCAAACTGAACTGACTGTACTGACTCACCATTGCCGCCAAACAAATCAGTAGATTTTAGCAGTGGAGCTCCTGTCACAGGTGGCTGAAAGCACCACTGGCAGCTCAGCAGTGATATAGAGTTACTGCCTGGTTAAAAGCTTACTGAAAGACCATGAAAGCCTCATAAATGATCATGATGTTATAACTCAAAGGTGGCAAATAGATGGCTTCTGAGCTATTAACCTTAAATACAGTTCTTGTATAGGCCTATACTGAACATACTAACCTTACTACAGAACTGAAGGCAGTCAGAATCGGGGCTTAATGTCACAGCAAGTGACTGTTCAGCTTAGTAAAAAACTATATTGTCAGTGAATACGAATCTTCGAACTCATCAAAATGATTAAAATAAGCAAAGTGATTTGTAATTTCTACCTCTGAAGGGGCAGTTTGATAATAGAGGATGTGCAGCATGAAAACAGAACCACACAAAAAACGTTCGAACATACAGAGAAGCAAGCATAAACAGCAGTAACATGAAGTAAAAGAAAGTGAAGTGAAGTGGAAAAGCTGTGGGCTAACTCTCATGATTTGTATGTGATTAGATGGAAACTAATGGGCGAGTTCCCATCAAACAACAGCAAAGCATGACGATAGAAAGCCAGAGCACAACAAAACAGCAAGCAGCAAACAGCAAAACTCGAGGTCATGTGTGTTGTTTTCATTTAAATAATGAGATTCCACTACAAGTAGGTAGACTACAACCTCTCCTCTTGCACTATGTTAAATTACCGTGGAAACACTGGCTAGAGGCTTATCTCAAATCCACTGCAGCAATCCTCAATTTAAGAGGATGGAAATCTCAACAATAGCGCCTCGACCGTAATTGTAGGCTTTACACAGTCCCTTCAGCTTGCTTGTTTGTCTGCTTGTGTAACCCTCCGTGAGAGAATTTCTACCCCACCAAGCTAATTTGGACAATGCAGATGGCCAGTGGGCTCTGAGAGAAATGGAAAACACCAGTGGAGGGGACACTGAAAAACAAATTAACAGATAAACAGCAGTGCTCTGAGCTCTACTCTGTCTCTGAGTTTGTGCCAGTGTGAGTTTCTTTCAGGCTACATTTTACTCTCTGTGTCTCTCTGTTTTCCATATGGGCTCTGGGCTACTGCCTTCAAATACCTGCCGCTATTGACAGCTACACACCAATTAGGTATGACTCACCATGGAACCAATTACCTTGCACACATGGGATGTTCAGGGTGATGGATAAGGAAAATATGTGTGTGTGTGCAGGTCAAAGTCTCTGACCTTTCTGTCCACAATTACCATCAGTCAAGAAAAGGGAGGCATTCAACTATTCAGTGTGAGAATGTAAGGAGGGCACCATGAAACCAGTGTGATTGAGCTAGTAGAACCTTCCTCAAGCTAAAAGTCATATAGGTTCCTACAGATTGGGCTGCAGTAGACGGGTGGTACGGAGACTATCCTGAAAGTAAAGCACATGCCATACAGCAGTTAAAGCTGTCTCCTGCTGACCCTGATGTCTGCCCCCCTGGTTCTGGTGTCTTCCTACCACCGATCACATTTCTAAAGGTAAGTGAACTGTCCACTCCGCTTCAAAAATATACTGTAGTCAATTCACTGACCAGTATTAAAGACCATATACACAGTGGGTGGTGGAAATTTAAAGGACAATGCTGGCTTTATTCTACATTTTTCCTACTGTCAACAAATACCATGCATATACCAAAGCTAACACTCAGCTCTAATCCTACTGATTCTCACTGAAGACGTAAATCTTAGTTTGTTTTTTTAAAGGTGTTAAGTAATATACTAAATCAGCTGGGCAATGTAATTTTAAGCAAATTTTACTCAAACAGGAGTAAATAGTGCATTTGTTGGGGACTATTTTCAGCTGTGGATTAATACACATTTTGCACTCTAGTGAGTATTTACAGCACCAGGATGGCGATTTTGACTCAAAATAAACTACCATGTTCTTCATAATGAAGGCACATGTCACCTAGTGTAACAGAGTGGCTCACTGATGTGTTTTTAAATGTTTTTGGACAACAATGTAGTTCTATGGCACAGAGGAATAAGCTAAATCAGGCTTTGGATTCACAGACAATACTTGTTAGTAGGATCAGTTCATTGTTGGTTTTGGTCCTTTCATAGGATTTGTTTACAATAAGAAAAAAATGGAATATCGCCAGCCTTATCCTTTAAATCATATCGAAAAAGGATGTTTTCCACAGGTTGAGAATTGATTTGCTGTGGCTAACCTCAATGCTTGGGGGATGTTCTTGCCAAGGCAGGAAACCCATGACTACTGACAGCTGATAGTCAGTTGCAATACAACACTCCATTCACAAACTGATTTCTGATTGCAAAAGTGATTTTTCCAGTACATGCACATGTGTGCAGTATTGTGGTTTTTCAAAATGACATGACAAAATGACAGTGAACATGTTTAGTAAGGTACATTAATAAATAATATAAATATTTATAAAATTATACACAGTACACACCTAATGTATGCACACAAATTCTGTTAAAGACTTAGAGAGTCTTTGGGCAACAAAGAGAAGACAAAATTACAACAGCAATATTGTAATCTGTAAGATCACAAATCTTTCTTTTTGTTGGGGGGGGGGGGGGGGGGGTCGAATGATATCTGTCTGTTTGTTGTTTTTTGCTGTATATTTAGAAAGAACAATTCAACTGACTCATCCTTTTCACTCTCTTAATTGAGTTTAGAGTCAGAGACACGTGAATATCATTGGCCCCAGTCACATTTCCTTCATTCACTCCAAGTAAATACCATCTCTGTCCCTTCCTCTGTCTGTCAGTGTATGCAGTACAGTTAGGCACACAGACACACACACACACACACACACACACACACACACACACACACACACTATCTTACAAATCTGTGTTCCAAGTGCTTATCATAAACGCACCTTACCTGACATGGTAACTGATTTTAATGTGGTCTTTTCAATACGATTCAGTGTTTAACATATTTGTTCCAACAGAACAGTGGAAAACATATTGGTTTTTAGATTTAAATAAAAAGATAGAGAGAGGAAGAGGAGAAGTGCTGTTCAACACTGTGTTTGAATAATGCACGAGGCATTGAAGACATGCTTGACTGTTCCTCACAGTGGAGTTTGTGATGAAGTAAAACGACATTCCCTCTTCTCGCTCTCCTCTCTCAGGATCGTGCTGCCTGGCAGAACTCCAAACAGCTCATCAAAACAGTCGGGGGCACCAGAGGGATGCCTAATGGGACAAAATCTGATTTAATGTCACCTCAATGTTCCGCAGCTTCACACTGCATATTGGAAGGCCCATTATTACATAACCTTAGTCAGATATAGTCAACGCTGTTCAAGTATGTTATTAGTTTTGCAGTTGTTAGATTGAAGACAGAAAAGGCAGTAGGTGCCAGATACAAAACAACCCGTACCTGAGATGATTACAGTTTAAGAATAATTCATAACATCAACTTTTGTAATTTTAAGAGGACATATCATGCTTTTTGTGATTTTCTGTCATTTATATACTGTTATAATGTTGGATGTCTTTGTGAAACATAGTCAGAGTTCCAAAACTTGAGGTGAATGTATGTAAAATGCCCCCTGAAAGTCAAAGGTCCAGATTTCAACCTGCTCTGAACGCGCCATTTGTAATGTTACCTCTACATCCTGGGAAACAATTCCAAAATAAGGAAAAGTACAGCATATCAATGTCATTGAGTACTTATGGTAAATCCAATGAGTCCTCATAGCTAAAAATCAAAGTAGGTTGTTTATCATTACACTCGTAACCAACCCTGTCTCCTAGACATTACGTATATACTACTAATTTGCAACGGCAAATACTGGACATTCCACACTGATTACAGTTTTTATCAGTATCATGAAGAAACATCATTCATGAACATTAATGAATATATCTGCCAAGACGCAAAATACTTATACTGAGTGTATCTGCTAAATGTTGTGTGTATTTAAGTTGTTTTCCCGACAATATCAACACTTTTTTATGGTTAAGTTTTGGCCATCATAGCACTTTATTATCATGAGTCCTAACATATGATAATTTTCATCACCTAGTCCTTTCCAAAATGACCCATATGATCGTTACTAGAACAATTCGTGTGAGTGATTTTTTTATTTTGACACTTTGACTGTTGGTAGGAGATTGGATGTGAACCATAATCCTAGTCCTCCTGTCTGAGAGGTTTTTTGGGGGTATTCATGGATTGTTTAAGGATAGAAACAAACTGATTCTGCTTTCTAGTGAGGACGGTCTCGCTAAATCCCGCAAATTTAACAGCTGAACTAGGTCAAAACAAACATTAAGACTTACTGGGAAATAAATGATCCCAGGGTGACATATGAGTCAGACCTCCAACCTGTGAATGATCCTCAACTGACAACAAACAACACATTTATTTGAGGCATGGTAGCACCAGATAAGGAAAACTTACAAGGCTGAGGCTAATCTTGACAGCATAAACTAAATTTTAATTTATCTTTTCTCTTTAACTTTCCAAATATGCATCATAAATCATTAAATTCAGTATTTATCTCTGCAAGTAACGTCTATCCCTTTGATGCCATCTGCTTAATAATGGGATGTGTATATTTTGATGATTTACTGAGACTTGATGATGTGTGGCATTGTTTAGAGGAGCGCAGCACATCAACAGCTAGATAATTTATAGAGTCGTATACAACAGTGAGTAGACTGAGAGCTCCCCCGACTCTCCCGGATGATCTAGTTCCAGTTTGATAGCACATTTGTATATTTATGAAGCCATGAATTAATTGGCAGGGCAGAGATTTAATCACATGCGCTGTTTCCCCTGGAGGATGAATGGGAAGAGTTACTTTAAAAAGAGGAAGGGGAGGAAAGGGGAGTCAAGAGTTTCCTAATTGCTCTATACGAATGTTGAAATAAAAGTTCAGGTAGTTAATGAGAAAACTTTTAATCTGTCTGTCGTTCACAGACCACAAGAATGTCAACTGGTGTAATTATGAGAATTACATTATCGCAAAAAGTGAACTCAATCAGTCTTTCATTGTAATGTAAATCACATACGCAGTTATTTTACCTCTATCATAACTTCTTATCTCTGTTTGTCTTTGTTGTTCATTGCCCATCTATCTCTTTTTTGGTAGGAGAAGTATTATATCTATGACCCGTACTGAAGTATTAGCTGAAAAATGTACTTAAGTATCCAAAGTAAAACTACATATTGGTAGAATTTCCTGCTCCAGAGTTATAATATTATTACTGATGCATGAAGGTGTCCGCAGCATTTTAAGTTTTTGTGATACTTACATTTATCTGACTCTCAAAGTCTCTTATTAGCTTTAAAAATAGTTTTGAAGCTAATAATATTTGATGTGAATAACTGCGTCAAAGATTTATGATGGATTATAGAATTTAGGTTCGCCTACACGATTTCTGCTACAAAATGCATGTTTTGAGGATTTAGAAGGTGTCAAATATGACAGCTCATTACAGAACAGCAATCCTACTAATCAGTGAAATTTCTCAGGTTTTTGATGTAACTGACAGCAACTGTGGGGCTTACAACAGCCTAATAACCAATAAATAAAACAGGATGAAACTGCTAAACTCTAACTACAAATCTTTGCTCAGGTTTTTCTCCAACTATGTCACTAACCTGTCTGACTTCATGGGAGTCAAGGATCAAAACCTAGAATGTGAATAGTTTACATAAGCATCACAACCAGTAAATAACAGCCTTTTCCCTTGTTAAGGTGAGTGGGACACAACCAAACTATGATGCCTATTGGTTCATTTGCAAGCCTTACCTACAGTAAACAGTGGGTGCGGGCTGTTACTTCCACTTTATATTCTGTTGGGTAGTTTGACCATATTTTAAAAGATGAACATATGTTTGGAAGGTTTTAGTCTGAAAAGTAATTAGTGATTACAGCTGTCAAATAAATGTAGTGAAGTAAACATTCAGTATTTCCCTCAGAAATTTAGTGGAGTAGAGCAAAAATATAAAGAAGCATAAAATAAAAATACTCATGTAAAGAACAAATACCTCAAACTTATACTGATGTACATTACCTGAGTGAATGTATTCAGCTTTTTTCCTGTTCATCTCTCTTTAACTTCACACAACAGGAGCTCTTAGGGGTAAATTTTGATTTTGGCTCGGTATTTATCTCTGCACTGATCCCACAACATTCTTAATTAATTCTAAACATTACAGCTGGCAGTACAAGAAATAATCATCCTCCTCAGCTGAACACTAATGCTCCATCTCCAAAACTCTCTCTCTCTCTCTCTCCTCTCTGCCTTTACCTCTCTCTCCCTGATTTCCTCCACCATTTCTCTTGTTTCTGTTATTCTGTGGAGCTAAAAAAAGGAGTAGTGGTGGCTTGTTAGCTACATGGCGGTAGCAGCAGGACTCTCTTGAGGTGACACAGAGGGCCCTGGGTGAGCCGGAGAGTCTTTTAAAAGCCCATGCAGGCTGCTTTTACTTATTCATCATGCCCCAGTTTGAGTTGGGAGATCAGTCTCCTCTACATTGACAGTGAACATTGCTGGGAGAAAATCCTTTTTGCTTTTTACTATCAAGGGGCGTCAACTCACTACTAAACCCCATGACAATGTCTCTGCATCAAATATTAGCAGCAGCAGTGACTGATGGATGACAAGATCTTATTATCAGTTGGTTGATTTAGTGTAAAACCTTAACATAAGGCTGCTGAAAACTCCCTTATTGCTCTCTTATTTGTTTTTGGCATTTTTCAGTTTCACTGAGATGAAGGTATGAAGTCCCATTGATCTCCAACTTCTATTCTAGGAGGCAACAAATGTTTTCATTATTGACAAATCAGTTTATATTTTAGTCTATAAAATGGGGAAAAATGAAAAGTAGAGGTCCACACACTGGATTTTGCAAACTCCCACAAATGTAATGATGCAATGTTCTCTGCTTTTATCAGGCAAACATCCATGGGAACAAAAAACAGGCTGCGTATGTGGACAAAAATGACAGCTCCACCTATAATTAGGAGCTCAAACATACTGATCTGAAACGGTTTACCACACATCATGTAGGCTTTACAGGACATACTTAATACACATTTTTTGCATTGTTGCCCATTTTCCAAAACCCAAAGTTGTTCAATTTACAATGATACAAAGCAGAGAAAAGCAGCTAATCCTCATACTTCTGAAGCTGAAACCAGAGAAAACTTGGCATCATGTATTGCGTAAACGATTCATAGATAACCTAAATTGGTAATGATTAATTTCATTTCAGCACTGATCTATTGTTACAAACCCTGAGTGATTTGTAGTGTCTTGTGTGTTTGTACTTTAAATTTTGTGTGCCCTCATTCACCATTCTCTTTGTGTACGCATGTTATATACTGTACATAGACTTCGGTCCAATGGAAACTCTCTGTGCAAGAAAGCATTTTGGCTTCAGCGAATCATGATGTGACAACGATGTCCACATGCAAAGCCAGTGTGCTATTTTTGATCACTCCAATGTCATTCAACCGTCCCCTCGCACAAGGGAACACAAGGCATCAATTGGAAAGAGAGAGATGTCCTTGACAATGTGTGGCTGCTTTCAATTAACATCAGAGGCGCGTTATAAATATTCAGATGCAGCTCATTGTGCTCCCTTGCTCACTGGAACACAAACAGATGCAATCACATATCCTGACTCAACTTGAATATATCGTACTTTCCAGAGCCACATGTGTGTGTAACGCAAGCAGGGCTCCATTACTGAGTGAACGTCGACAGCGTGTTCTTATCTTATAATTACATATCTTTGTTACTGTTGTTGCTGGGAGGAATTTTTCAGATGTCAGCCATATTTTCAGAGAAGAGGGCAATTGTGTTTTGGAGCCCTGCTGACAGACTGAATGACAGATCTGCAGTGAGACGATCACACCAACTCTGTCATGAGCCCAAACAAAATCTCCATGGTGACTATAGCACAAGCAACACACAAGCTTTTTATTCCAGCAGTACAGTAAATCCTGCCCTGCTTGCAAAAAATAATTTAAAGATGGATTCTTGCTTAATGTATCCTTATAAAGTCTCACTAAACTTACATGTAAATTGCTTTAGCGCAGAGGGTCAAAAGGACAGAATCATGTCCCCATCCACCACTCAAACACCATCAACTCTTTCTCTCTCGCTCTCTGAGTCCTTACATTCATAACTAATGTTACAGTCGCTGTTGTACTCAAACTGGAAGCTTAATGAAAGAATGATGTTTCTGGAAAGTGAACCAAGCAACACACACGTCTCAAGATAATCCTGAATAGGGGAAGAGGATAGCTGATCTCGGAAAACCTCTCTGTGATTTTAGGCTAAACACAGTCCTGCTGTATGTAAAGCAGGAGGGAAATCGCATCCACTTCTTCTCTGATAACATGTTGAGTCTGTGTTTAATTTGTCTTTAAAACAACATCTAACCAGTTAGTAAATGGAAATAATTTTCTGTTTATATGGAAACACACAGCCTTGGATTGGCTTCATTTTCTTATCTAAACAGTTTTCATAAATCTGAATATGTTTTATAATATTTGATTAAGGAAGATTTTTGAAGGATGGATTACGCCAAAGCCTAAAAACAAAAATTCAGTCTTTACCCTATGTACATCTACAATCCTGGATGAGAAAGATGTTTATCTATTTTGGCGTTGTTGCCACTGATTTTGTCAGGGATAAGGTCTCTTTTTGCTCTGCCCCGCTATTTGCCAAATTACTTGCAAGAAGTAGGAAGAATTCCACATCCTCCGCGCTCTCCTTCCTGAGATGGGGAGGAGATGAAAGCCTCAGAGATGACAGGGAAAAAGGCAGCTAAATGTGTCGCGCCACAACTCCTCTCTCTGGCTCCCTAAACGTTTCATTTATTCAAGCTCAGAGCAAAACCTCAGTCCCCGTTGTTATAGAAAATCGAATAGGACAGCCAAATGCAGAAATATGCATGTGACACACACAATATGGGTTCACAGTTTTCCTTGCACCCCAGTGCCGTCTCAAAAGGCACAGTCATACCCTGCCGGTGACTATGTAGTGCCAAGCCATTACAGAAGTAGAACATCCACATTCCTGTCTCAGTGTCCATTTGTCAGGCATAAACAAACAAACAAAAAAACCAAAACAAGAATCGAGCATTCAAAATGGGACCCAGACCAAGATTGTGTGTGTAAGACAGGGACAGTGTTACATGTGGAAAAGCAGCTTATGCAAATGATGTTTAGTAATAACAGCATTCAAGCAGCATTAGAGGGAGAGGGAAAACGAATGCTGCTAATTGCAAGAGAGCAGGCAGGCGGGGAAATGGGTAGGTGGGTTCACTGCATGCTGCCATTCAGAAACTAGGCTTGTAGAGAAGGCAGTGGAGGGAATGATAGCAAAAGACATGTACAGTAGATACATATCTGAAAGCTGCAGAAACTACAGCTTAGCAGAAAGGCTTCTATTCCATGGCAATCAATATCTTTATATAACTGAGTAGGTGGAAATTAACATTCAAGATTCAGAGATTTAATACTCAGTTTAGCTGCAAGACAATGTAATGGAATTTGCCTCAGAGACGCCTGCATCACAGACACTGCCAGATATTTTAACGGGTGTGATTACTGTCAGCTAACAGCTACCTCCTATCATGTTCACAACTAAGAATTAAAAAAATCTACTTTTTGAACCATTCAGATTTCTCATTTGACTGCTCTTTGAAAAATGTGTGTGTCACATGCATTTTTTTTTTTGGTTATCATGACCTTGGAACCTAAAATAATTTAAAAAAGAATTTTCCAAGTCATAGACACCACATTTTTAGATGTATTGATGACTTTTCTGTGGAGCTGTGAAGTGATCTCTACAACTATATGTTTTATTTCAGATTCAACACACAAATAGTTTTTAAAAGCTCAGTTTCTGAAGCATCCTGAAGCACTTAACAGATGTATGAAATAAGTGCCAAATATTAGTTTCCTGGTTTGCTTATGCATTGTTTTACAAAGTGAAAAATAATTTATTGTGTTAAGGGAAAAGATTTTGAACATGACAACATAATCTAAAAATGAAGCAACTACTTCAGCAAAAAGAAACATTGGCTTTAAGCACTGGCCAAAGCTCACTAACAGCGACATGGTGCTGGACTTGTAATAATATGGGCAGCCATCTCATGGGTGTCATTGTGCGTATTGCTCTCTGTGGTCAAATAACGTGCAAGGAATCAGTGGCCATTTTACAGCGTCAAGTGCACGCTATATTGCACACACTGTTCCCCCATGATGTTCTGATATTTCAAGATACTAATGAACCCCACACATACTGGTTAATAAACTGAGGAGCTCCCAAGTGAAAACAACTTCCCCTGGTCTCCCCTATGAAGCTTTCCTGCATTAACTGTTTTTTTTCTTTGGCCACTTGTGATGGTTGTTACAGTGAACTTGTTAGCAAACAGCTGTCTATTTACACATGCAGTAGACACAGAGCAACAATAGCATTCATTTGTAGTCGTGTTTCTGGTACCTGGCAAATGTAACATTCACTCTCCTTTTAACTCTGTTTCCGTCTCCACCAAATCCTGAGAAAACTCCTTTAGCAGCTAAACGCTTCACTATGTTCACCAGCTAGGAGCTAACTTTGTCTCTCTGCCATTTGCAGTGTACAGTGAGTTTATCAGAGCTTTTTCTCTGAGAACAGCTGCCTGCTGCAACAGGAAATGACACTGATGAGAGCGGTGAGACTGAACCATGACTGTAAAGTTGCAGGCCGTAAAACCAAAACAATGAGCTGAAAGATGCTACATTGCTCCCTAGAGCTGAAGGGAAATGTGGAGTCAGGTGATAATTCTCTGTGGGTTCATCACTACGAGCATCACCTTTCACATTACACACATTACATCATTTGGTAAACTGTCGATATAACAACATTGATTAGTGACTGATTAAGGTTAAGTGAGTCAAAGTCATATGCTTTGTTGACCTTCCTCCCTACAAGGAGTAGTGGCACTAAACATTACATCATACAATCATGACTCTTTGTTCCTGAAAGACAAGCAGCCAGTATCTAGTAAATGTAAATATAGGTCTTATTAGGCATTTGAATGTTATTACTAATTTTAAGAGTATAAGAAGAAGCATGTCATATTTCAACTTATCTGAAAACATTCGAATGACAAACTTAGAGAAACTGTTTTCACTAGACAGTGATGATAAGATAGAAGATAAACAAACTACTTATCTTTCTTATTGCCTCCCTTTCCATCTCTGTCTCTATGTTCATCTGTCTTTGTCTCTGTTCCTCTCTCTCCTTTTGTTCTCTCCAAGTCACTTTCATGAGGTGGAGGGTCTAGGCTTAGATCTCTGGACTCCACAGTCAAAGGAAGTTCTACTTCTATCTGTCTCCAACCACCCTAATCTGCTGGCCGATCTGCTTCCAGCTCAGTCATACAACCAATTCTGTTCTCAAAAAACTACATCAATACACTTCCTGTGCTTCCTGTTTCATTCAGTCTGAGCAGAATGTGTTTCTCATCTAACAGAATCACTTTGAAATGTGCTTGAACAAATCAAGAAGACAATGTCTTCTTGATCGGAATAAAGTGGATAATCTCTGTCGGGAACATGTGTCTGTATTTGTGAGCCAGAGTGTATGGATGGAACAAGTGTTGTCCTCTTGATTTGTGTCCATGTGTCTGCGTCTATGTGCGCCATCGCAGAGTAATGGTGGCAACTGATTGGCATCGCAGATGCAGGTGTCATGATTGACATCGCAGTGAGAGAAAGACAAGAGCCCTGCCGACTGACAATAGCAGAGCAGAGTGGATGTGAAGTGATGCAGAGTGGAGTCTGCAGGTCAGGGATAAAGTGGGTCGAGCGCGCTGCCACACCTGCCCCTTGTCTGGAGAGCAGGTTAGCTGAGCAGCAAAAATAAAACCTCTCAAATTCAAAACACTCTGCATGTCTACTTGCAATTTATGTACCCACTGCTGCTACCGTGTTCTATGATTATCTATATATACTGTATGGTGGAAATACCAAAGCACTGCCTGCTTTTCTTTTTTCATTTCTGGTGCACCATCTCCTTTGTGGTTTATTTGTTTGTCCCCAGAGCAATAAAATGGGCAAATGCACAAGTTTTCTCATCCTCAAAGGTCATAACTGCCTTACCACCTCCCCGATTTTGCTGCTTGCAAACATTTTGCTATCCTTCTCAAAAGTATTATATCACTTGACTGTGATGAGAGGTGATCCATTTCAGTGTGGTGCTTACAGTGATTGACCAGATTGGGATGCTATAATTTAATTCCTTAACTTAAAAAAATGCATGGAATGGGCTAACTGCTGTGCATGATGACTTTTTCATGGAAAATATTACCTTTAAATGCTATTTGCAATACTGTGCAATTTTAATGTCGCACAATAGATGATGCATTTCGCTTGTTTACAAGAAAAATAAGAACTATTGTTACTATGTTTCCAGTCCAGAGATGTTTCTCTATCTCATGTAATCTGCAAGCACCAGGCAGCAAAGGCTTATTTGTGTCATCAAAAAAAGTGCAAAAGACTTCAGTTGCAAATTCTGACCTTCTGTCCACTGTGCCATTTTTGCGCTGCATTACCACATAGAGCTCTAAAATATTTGGCTTTGTTGACTACAGAGAGACTGAGAGGTGAAAGCATGAATTAAGGAAACACACTCCTTCCTGATGAGCCAATACCTGTCTGCCAGCTTCACTCAAGCCAAGAAACACACACATGGCTTTGCATCTGTGTTGGCCCAGACTTCCTCTGTCTCTCTATCTCTTTCGGCCTCTCTCTCTTTCTCTCTGTGACCCAGAAGCATTTCCTCCGCCCATAGAGACTTCCACCAAAGCTAAAAAAAGACCCACTTTCCCATCTCCTATGGACGAAAGAAAAAAAAGGAGAGATATGGGGAGGAATGTAACCCTAGAGTGTCATGATGGATAATTTAAAAGGCATGTTCTGCATCTGAAAAGAAAGATTGCCTTCCCCTGTTAAGAACTTAAATATGCACGTATGCATTGGATATAACACATACAGCATAAACAGAGGCCAGTAAGAGTAGCACTTGTCACCTCTTCATTTCTACCACTGGGAGATATTATAGAGAATAGGAAAGGCTTCTTAAGGGATAATGGCAATGACAAGAAACAAATCCTTCAGTGCCAGCTAGTAGAAGGGTGTGGATCAGACCAGTGAATCCTGTGTCCAGCTACATATAAGGAAATTAGATATGACAGTATTATCTCATGGAAAAATGTGTCCTATACACATCAAGTAAATAGCAACAACTTGTCAACAAGACAAGTTAAGTGTTGGCTTTTTTCTGTATTTTCTTATTGCCAACAAATCTCATGACAAGACCAAAATCAACAGTCCGTCTCCCAATACTTTCTGACTTCCCCACCCTGCCAATGTCTTTCAGTACTAAGCTCATTGGTTCATATGGAAGATGGAAATCTTAAAGAACTGGTAGAAAACATTTGATTTTAAAATAATTACCTAGGGCTTACTCAAACACAAATAAATTGTGTGTTTGCCAGGGACTATTGCCAGCTGCGGATTAATACACATTTAGTACTCAAGTGAGCATTTATAGTACAGCAGCAGGATGTTGAATGTGGGATAGACCCAAAATAAATGACCCAACCACCCATGTTCATGGTAATGAAGGAACATGTCAGCCAGTGGAACTGTGTGGCCACTGATGTGATTTTAATAGCTTTTGAACCACAAAAAAGGTATATGACACAGAGGAATATGCTGTATTCCTCTACTAATATTTGTTAGTATAGTTGGATCAATTCATTGTTGGTTTTGGTGTTTTCATAGGATGTGTTGGCAATGACAAAAATACAGAATATCACCAGCTTTATTGTTTAACATTGCTCATTTCAGCACATTTGCCACACCAACACATAATCTGATTTTACCCAAACAGTGCTTGAATGTCTAAAAGTCAGTGTATTACTTTAAAGACACATAATGTTCATCACAAATCATCAATAGCTTGTCTAAAAATATTGTGTCAAGTCAGTGGGATTTAAACATCTTTTTCAAGCAGAAAGTTACAGGTGCTAATCTTTTTAAGATTCAGAGGGCTGTCAGGCAAAATTTGAACAAACTGATATGTGTGAACATATTCCATAAAAGATGGAAGTTACTGTAACGTTTGGCTCATGTTTTGTCTCACTGGTTCCTCCTGTTATAAGATGATGGCTCAGAATTTGAGCTGCACTCTTGCAGTGTTCAGCAAATCTCCAACGAATACTGCTTAGCTAGACGACAAGCCTCGGTCATCCTGAGCTGTCTTATTAATGTCTTCCTCGTGTAACATATGGCTGACAACTGCCCTCCAACAGACTGATGCCAAAAATCTCCTCCTGATGGGGGAAAGATAATGCAAGAAGGAACTGAAAAGTAGCATCAAGGTTGCTGTGGCTTTATTCTGACAGCTGTGAATGTTCCTTAAGGGCTATTTCATGGTGTAATGTGCCACTGTATAAGTGTGTGAGACGACACTACTTGCCCTTTTCTAATGACTAAGATTACAGCTACAGTCAGTCACTGTCACTCAGCATTGACTAACAGACAGAGAGAGAGAGGAAGAGGAGGAATGTGGATAAGAGAGAAACAGAAAGAAGAAATGGAGAGAGGAGGTGAATTCACAAAACGGAGAGATTTTTACTATTCACATTGATGAAATATGGTCTTCATGTGTACAAATAGATGTGTGCATGCCTCTCTTTGATTGGTCAGTAATGAATGGCTGCCATTGCTATGAAAAACAAATAGGAGACAGCACAAACAAGGAGAGAATGGACAACAGGCATTATTTTCCTCTCTAGTTTTGTGTCTGTGACAGAAATACCAATTATTCATTGCTGGAGAACATTTCTATTCAGTGCTATTGGTATGTGGTCTAATTCTTCTTGGTTGCCTCGGTGACATGCACATCAGGAAGACAACACAGCATCTCACAGCCTTCCAGCCTGTTATCGGATTTCTCGCCATCCGTAGAGATGCTCTCAACTGTGAATTAAAAGACACAAAAACACATCCATACCTGCCGATGATGAGGAACTCCCCAAACACCCCCAGTCGCCTCATGGCCATCAGGAGACCTCGGACAGTCATGCCTTCGCAGAAACATACCACTACACGCGCTTTGGGTAGACGCTCTCGTAGTTTCCTCAAAAGGCGATCAAAGTGTTTCTCCCCCGCATTGCTGTAGATTTTGTCCGAGTGGGCAATGCATAAGCCTTCCTGAGAGGCCAGCTCCTTGAAGGCCTCCATGCCACTCTCCCCATAGTTTCCTATAGGTGATAAAGAAAGCAGGCTCTTGTTTAATAGTGAGGATGCAATAATGTCACTGCAAAACTGAGCTGTAAAACATTCTTTCCTTACTGGAATTAAACATTTTACTTGTGAAAGGTATTGTCACTGTCTGGCAATCGAATTTCTTAAATTTTGATTATGGATAATGCACTGTCTGTGGCATTTTCACTATTGTGAGATCAAAATACTGTATGGGACATATTTTGAATCAATGTTCTAAAGGTTATAAAGCAGCCTTGTTACTTGCAAAAATACACTGACTTTATTAAACAGCATGAATAATTGCTTTCAACCATACATTTCTAATTATTTCACTGATGGACAATGAATATTATGCTTAAAGCACATCCCCCAAACAGTTGTTCACAGAGTCAAGTCCCGACTGAGCTAAAGCTCTGATCCTCTGATAATGAGTGTCTGAGAGTTTACTGGCTACTGATTGCAATCAAAGGCAGAAGGGGTGAGGATAGCTATCCTTGTTCAACTGCATACCATCCCAATCAAGAGCAAACTGCAAAGCTGTTTTAGTCTAAATCTTCTATTTCCATGTGGACGGCTGAGCTTGCCTAATGTGTCACGGTTGGGATTGTTGATAAAGTCCGTGGCTCTTTAGCATGAGAGCTGGATTACACAGACAATCCAATCACTTGCGCATGCTTGAGCATGTGTCTGCGTTCGAATGTGTATGTTGTTGAATGAAAATTAAGAGTACAGATCCATAAAAATCAGAAAACATTTGTCATGCAATTGCCTCGATGAGAGGCTGGGTTCCTGAGGGCCCTTATATGGGTGATGAAGAACAGATACTCTATCTGTGCATGGCGTGTTTTTTAGAGCAAGGAAGACAGCAGATGAAATAGGCATCACAGTAATGCATTTATTCTGGCACACAATGGGCCCATGTGTTGGTTTTCCAATAGTCCTTTGATGATATTTTCAATTGCCTCATTCCATTCTCCCACTGGTAAATGGAAATGATGATATCCAATTATTTTATTCTTTCCATCTAGGCTGTGAGACAAGTGGGTGGCGATGCATTAGTTGACAGCCCATTTGACAATGGCCACCGAAACCTTCTTTGAGTATTCCTACCAGACTGATGATAATTGGCACAGGTAATTTATGCAATTTCACAGCCCTAGCAGTTGCTACGGGCAACAAGCTGCATTTATAACTTGTCTAAGATGGGAGAGACAGAAAACTTGTGAGCTTAAGCCTGCCTTGACCACTATTTCAGAGATATCTAAAGATAGAGGAAAAACAAACAAGTGGATTTAGATATGAGTCCTCAAAGGGCAGAGTAAGGTCTGCTCTGCATCAGGCAAATTATGGTGTGAAATAAAGAACTAAAGTTCTAAACATTTACTGTGGTTTTAAACTTCTCAACTGAACCTATGGTCAGTGTAAGTAGTTACATTTACAGTAAAAAAAAAAAAAAAAAAAAAAAGAAAAAAGAAAAGAAAAATCATAATTTAATTCCATCTAAGTGTACACGTAGTCCTTTAAACCTTCAAAACATTTTTGGAAACTTAGTGTCATACTTTTACAATTCTCACATCTTACTGAATAAATGATGCTGCTTGCAATCAATTTCAGCCTTCCCCTGTCATTACTCTTAAATTATGACTTCAGTCCCAGAGGATCCTCCTGTAGGTATGTTGAAGGTCAGACAACTGACGCCACCTAGTTATTCCTCGAGGTATTACACCTCCCAAACTCCCTCTCTTCATTTATCTGATAGCAACCTGTGCCAAAGCCCCTCTCTAACACCTGACTACTCTCCAAAGATGTTTTACACTCCCTGTGAGTCCACAGCTCCTCATGGGGGATCCTGGGTAATGCAGCCTGTCAGTCATCATTTGGGTGCACATCACTGACTCTGTTTCTCTAAGACTTTAATGAAAAGCCACGGACATAATTCACTTCACAGTAATTACTCTGTCTACCCATCCCCTCTGTCCCTTTTACCTCCTGTCTCCACTATAATGCACTATTGTGCAGTTAGGCTGAACACACGAACTTAAGAGTTTTCAAAAAGAAAGTCCATCATGGAATGAAATACTGAGTACTGTAATTGCTCTGAGGAACAAAGAAATTAATTTTAATTCATATGTATCTGATAAAATTTGGAACATTATTTTTCACTTCATCCCCAGTCTTCTTACTTAACCATGGAATTAATTTTACATTTCCAAAACGAGCACTTAAATTGTTAATGCTAAAATGGTCCCCATGTACTTTGCTAGATATCAACTTTTAAAACTTACCATGATGACTCTGACAACACAGCCAAGAACTTTGAGCTTTACTAAAGTATAAAGACATTATAACAAAGCGCCAAGGAAGAGGAAGACGGCGCAGATTTTACATTTGTCAAAAACATAAGTGAACCCAACACCCAATGTTTACTCAACATACACTACTTTCAGTCCATGCATGCACACACAGCTCTGTAACGATGCACAGAATGTGTGGGAAGATGTTTTACTGTAAGCAATGTCCACACAACCATCAACTCTAGACAACCGCAAAAAAATCCCAATGATGACATGATGACACATACGCACATAATGTCTGTGAACACAACTGTCTGCTCTTAAAAGCCTGAGAGCGAAAGACATATTAGATATACATAAAGAGATGTGACTACAGTAAATATCTTTGACCAGTTCTAAACAAGAGAAAAACATGGAAGTGCACCTGCAAAGTTGCAATCAGAGATCATTGACAAAAAACTGCAATTAGGTTGGTATGAAAATGGGATTGTCTGTCATTTTGGTTGGCCTACACACAATTTTGTGGTGCATTTTTATCAAATTAATTATAAATATGTAATTATCTTGCCCGATTCCCCATTACATCTCAATTTAAAATCACCTCAGAATCTTGTGAAAACAACTGTATACTAATCCTGCATATTTTCAAAATGATAGCACAGAAATTTCACAGCAAATGTATGTCACTCTCAAAACTCCGATAAAAATAATGAGGCCACCATTCGGTCACTATATGAAGCTTTACCACACACTGACAGACAATATCGCTATTATTGAAATATGGTTATAATTATGGTAATTTTCGAGTTAGTGAGCTCTCACCCTCAGTGTGCACCGCAGACACATAGGTCCAGTTGTACCGCTTGACAATGTCCAGCATGGCCCGGGCTTGCAGGACGTCCGAGGGCACGACCCTCAGGAAGTACTTGAACAGAGTCTTATCACTCAGGTCGATGCTGGTGGCAGAGTAGGCGATCTGCGGGATGTTGAAGAGCTGCAGCAGGTTCTGCACCTGAATGGCAACAGAGCTGGATCCCGGTCCGATCACTCCGGCGATGGGCTTCTTGGTGGGTGGAGGCTGGTTGGACGGGGTACCGTCAATGCACCATTTGGACCCGTCCTTATCATCTCGGATGGAGATGAGGGAGTCCCGGATGAACTCGATGCTCTGCTCCAGGGCCACGGAGGAGTGCCAGCAGGAATCCCGGATCTCACAGCCCAGGCTGATGTTTGGGAGCAGGTTCGGGTCGGCGTTGATCCGGTCCAAAGTGTGGAACATGGCTTCCACCCTTTGGATGCCATACTGCTCGCGGACGTCCCCGCACTTCCGCTCGGCCACTTTCTCCGCAGACGGCTGGTGGTGGACGGAGAAGAGCGCGCCGATGATCACGTCTCCGTCCATTCGGGCCACGGAGCGAGGCGCGGCGCGGGGGACCACTGACCGCTCATAGATGCTGCTGCTGTGGGAGAGCACGAGGACACGGAAGAAAAACGTGGGGAGACACAGGAGAGCGAAGAGACCCATCTTTACGCGTGCCATATTGTGCCACATCGCGTGAGCCGCGCCAACTGTGCAGGCATACTATCTGCTGTCTGTCAGTACATCCACGTTTATCCCAGCGACCATGATCTGCGAGCACGACACCTGGGGCATATCCACGCACACCTGCAGAAAAATAAGACACACTACTGTGACATGTAATCCAGGGACAAACAGGGCCAGATGTGCTGAACGTTTATGTAGGAAGAGTTGACTAAGCACGCATGCTCCTTTCCATCAACGCCCTGTTTTACATTCCTGCAGCTGGCAACTGTCCTCCTGCCTCTCTTATCAACTGCCATCGAGGTGCTTTTGAGCAAGGCACTTAACTCACAACCAACTGATCAGTGGGCAGTAGTGGCTGAGCAGTACTGCTGTCCACTGGGATTTGCCAAACCTAGCAGGTGGTTCGCTCTAGTGGAAGCAGCCAAGTACTTAAAAAAAAATTCATCGTGATTTATTACAAATAACGAGTTGACTACGTGTCGGGAGAGGCTCAATGTAATGCGCTCGCTGTCCATTGAGAAAATCAGGCAGGAACCAGATTTCAGCACCGTGGACAGCGCGCTTTCCAAACACGTTACAAGGACGTCTCTGGGACTGTTGGCTGGGCTCGTCGTCCTCTCACAGACACATTCCTCACGGTTTGACTCAGCTGGTTTCTAATAAAGCTAAGAAATAAAACATCCCTCCATAGTCCAGTCCTATTTGAATTCTACACGAGGATGGATGAAGATAACACAGGCTGTTTTTGTTTTACCGTGCATTTTTCTCATTTCGCTCATGCAGCCTAAGGTCCCATTCAAGCATCGGTTGACAATAATAATAATAATAATAATAATAATAATAATAATAATAATAATAATAATAATAATAATAATAATAACACATGAACTGTCTAACATCTTCAGAATAAAGCATAATTAGGATGGACTCATTACCACCTTATGTCGTTTTCATTGTCCTATATACATTCTACATATTTTGAGATGCATCAAAACTTACCTGAATCCTTGAGACATGTCGCGTGCCTTCGCCCTTCTTCTGTAGCGCGTGGTCCTCTGCTGTATTACTTCAGTTTCTCTCCCCACACTCCCCCCTCCCTCCCTCCCTCTCGACTCGAAACGTGAACGTGAAGACCCCCCCTCCCTCCCCGAACCATCGTCTTTTCTACAGTATTTACCTCTTATGCCTGCAAGTCTATAATGAACATGTACTATCAGATTTACAATGACAGCATTATTCAACAAATTTGAACAAAATCTGTTGTCACTTATTATCCATTATGAAAAATCATATCAGTGGAGCATTTGTGAATACAGTCACCTTTAACACTGCTATATGTACAGATTTTCTTACCTAAATTCGTTTTATTATATTGCCATTTCAGTGTGATCTCATGCACGACAGTTTCTCCACTTCATCCAGATATAAGTCGGTTGGAAATGTTTACCTTAAATGCCTATAAGGTAAACTCGGGTCATAGGAAATTGGTGCCCCTGCCAATATAAATATTTGTCAGTCTTTGTGAGAATGCCAGACCAGTTTCACTATCAGAAAAATGATTTTGTGGCAGCACACAGCTGTGTGTTTATGTGAGTGAGCGTGTATGTGGGAGTGCCCCATTATTAATGCATCCAATTATAAATAATTGAAGCGACTTCATATGCGGTGTCTCAATAATAGTATTATTTTAAGAGGGAGAGAAAAAAGTGAAATTGGGTATTGGTGTCAGGCGTTTGCCGCCATTTGAATTATATGACAGGACAACTCACTACAGGATGTTGGACTGACAACATCAAACAGGCAGAAGCGTCCATCACCTATATCTTATATCTTCAACCTTTGAGTTAACATAATGTGCTCAGTTTTGAATAGACTAGGCTACACGAAATAAGCTACAATGGATGTTTTCAGCACCATGGACAGCAGTCTGCATCGCGCCATCTAGCGTTTAATTGAAGGTCAATGACGACGTTTTAAAAAAAAAACCGTCATCAGGTCAACGGAGGCCAACCACTGATCTCAGTTTAGTTAATTTTTTAACCTGCTTTATGAAGCTTAACTCAATGTTTGTTTTTCTTATGGCGATCGTCAACTCCAGGAGTTTACCCTCCATTATAATCCACCATCACTGATGGTGGGAGGGCGGTGGTTGGGGTTGGCTCATGCAGTTTGGGGGCATCATGCAGTTTAGGTGGTAGGGTCCGGTCGTGACTAACGCCAGGCGGTATAAATCACAAATAAACGTATAAAGAAGTCGCTATGACACTGCCACTGCTGGGGCCCGGGGCTTCGGGAGCGAGCATCTGATATTGAACCTGAATAAAAGTGACATGTTTGAGAAGGAGAGACTACTTGGATGCTGGAGCCACGCTTCAAGGCAAAGGGCGACGGCGGTAGGTTTATTCGAGGACTGCAGTCTGCGTGGTTGACCGCAAGGCTTTCCAGCAAAGAGTTCAGCAGTGTTATTATTTTGAAAATTTAGTATTGGCCAAGAGAGACCAATCAATTATATGTATAATGTAATATCAGTTAAATGAATTGTATAAAAATAGGTATAGCCTATTGTGATTTTTCTTTTGCTTTCATAACTGATGAAGCTGAACACAACAGGTGATTAAACATACAGTGACAAAACATACATAGAACCATACAATGAGACAACAATTATATTACCAAGACTTACCACAGTAGGGCATAGTTGAAGTGCATGTGTAACTGCAGGCATTTGTGTGTGTGTGTGTGTGTGTGTGTGTGTGTGTGTGTGTGTGTGTGTGTAAGGAGATGGGCATTTAGGTTGTTAGTGTGAGTGTGACAAACAAAACAAAAATGATTGTTGTTGAAGTTGTGAATGCATACATAATAATAAATACAGACACACAAAAAATAATAATTGCAGGGTGAGGTTACAGAGCTAAATAGGATGGGATGGTGGATTTAGAGGCCGTCGGGAGCATGCACTAGTCACCAGCAGCAAAAGAGAAAGACTGCAGCTCAGGGCAGCCCGGGGAAAGGACAGTTATTTTCTATTTTTACACACCCAGACCAGTAGGACGGGGCTGACCAGTTAAGGGCTACACTCTGTTTTCCCACACTAAACAGCCCCCAGACCCTCAAGAAGGCAGCTTGTCCACAGTGGGTATGAAAGCCAAATTAATTTTTTTGTTTGTTTGTTTTATGTATAATGTTTTATTCTGTTCTTTGGCTTTGAAGTGTTTTCCCCTTTCACTCAGTAATACTGATGACACTGTCGTTGCTTACAGTTGTGAACATTTCGGTGCTCCAAAAATAGACACATATGTGTTTGTTTTGCATCCTCACAACATAACCACCACCAATCAATGTTTTGGAGAGTCTATTTTTCATGCCCTGCTTTGCGCAACTCAAGGGAATCCAGAAAGTTGGCACTTTAGTCATCAACGTTTTTCATTTTCATCAACTTGAGACTGATATCCTATTTAAAATGCCACACTTTACAGACAACAGCACAAAGAATCTTACATAAATACTTGGTTTGTTGTTTAAAATGTCACATTAAAACCACTTAAAACAGGGCAAGGTGTTCAGCACTGGACAGCTCCACTGGGAAAAAAAAGAGGTGGGCACCAGTACCATTACTGGTGAAGTTGAGCCACTAATATTGAAAAAATGAACACCAGGTGGAAAAGAAAAGGTGTATAAACACGTCTCATACCAGTTGTCATTTATTGTGGATAGACGTCTAGATTACCACCTGCGCATAGTTAGCTGGCAATTCCCAAATAGTCCCCAAAAGAATAGATGTAAGCTTTTACATGAGGATTAAAGGTTTGTAATTAGTACACTATTGTGACTATTTTGATTGAGCAATTTAACATCATCCATGCATCCATCTATTCATACACACATGTGGGTGTGTTTTAAATGATCTGGGGTCTAGTTTGTTTTAACTGTATTACAGGACAAAAATAGAAGATTTTATGGTTGCCTGGCCACCCTATACAGACCAGTAAACCTCAAATGAAGCATGTAAACCAGTGAATCACAAATGTTTGTACAGCATTGGATTCATATACACCATATTCACAAACGCTCAAATTGTTCCTGTACAAAATCCACTTAACTCAATTGGTGTTAATACATTATATAACTTACAGTGAAATCAGTCAGTCTATGCATTTCATACTTACTTCAACAATGTAATGGTTTTAATAAGAAATGTCATTGCATGTTTTCAAACATTTCTACAGAGCTTAAACATCATCTCCAGACATGTTTTAAGACATATAAAAATACTTGAATAATAAAGCTAAATAAAACTTTGAATATAGATAACCATCTGATAATGGCTTTTCCACATCAAAGTTCAGATACCTAGTTAAAATTCTTTGAATTACATCTCCCTCATTGAAAAATCCCAAATCTATCTATGTAAATATTGTTCATTTTAAAAGTTGCTGGACACACCATGTCTCCTCTTTTGCTGAAAAGTCCATTCTCACTGTACGCTTCAAGTTTTCACATGACACTTGTAAGTTTCATACTGGATCAAGACTGGCTTCCAAACTAGTGTTGATGTCACAAAACCATGCTTGTAGGTACACATGTTAAACTGAGATTTAAGGTGAACACAGACAAATTTTCCCGCTTCTGCAGATGAATGTGAAAATAGCCTTATTCTCTACATACATTTTTCTGCTCAGTGAAGCTCAAACATCCAACAATAAGCAAAACACATTTTTGAGTGGAGGGTGACTTTAATGATTTAGGGTATCCTGAGAATTTTTGAGGCCACATGGAAAATGTAACTTCTTTTTATTACCAGTGATAGTCCCACTGACTACATGGGTTTGCTTCACCAACACCGCATGACAAGTGTATTCAGTACTGCTAAACACTGTCCTGCTGATGTGTACATGAGTCAGCTCCTCTGGCTCCGGAGGGGTTGTTTTGGTGAAATGTGGAGCCTCCCTTGGTAACAACAATAAATGGAGGCATAAAGTCTTCAGAAGGCTGCTGCTGTGCTTTGTGCGGGTTGATGGCAAAAATAGTACAACACTGACCTCTGCTGGTTGTTATGAGTCACTGCAGGTTATAAAAATAATGATGCATCATGGCCAGACATGATTGACGTGATTTGTTTTAACATTTCTTTGACATGACATGATACTTTCGTATTTTCTTTCTTTCGTTTTGTTATTAATTAATGATGGACACATTTACACTTAAAATTAACTTATGAATTAACTTCAGATTTTACATACATCAACAAATAAAATATGATGCAACAATTGTCATAGATACTAAAAATAGTTGAAACCATAGCATCACCTCGACCAGCCACACACACACACACAAACAACAACAACAACAACAACAACAACAACAACAACAACAACAACAACAATAATAGTTTTGAATCAGCAAATAACAAATACATTACATTAAATAAGCTTGGTCTTTGTTATAAATATACAGCTTGACAGATAAAGAGGCTAGATAACCTACATACACATACTATATTATATGTTTTTATGGGTTTTTTTGTGAAATTATACTCATCTCTTCTACAGTTGTACTGCCGAAATGTGGTCAAATGTTAGGGGTCATTTTCAACAATATAAGATGTCATAGTTCACTTTAATGTTTAATTTTTGTGTAGGCCTAAATGTTATAATCTAAGGGTTACATTTTTGCTGATAAATCATTGTTGTTGACAAATGCCAAATGATGCTAAAGTGTTTAAAAATACATCAAAACAAAAGGAGTAGGCTAACCATCTACACCATTACATGTTGTTATATTCTTCATTTTCTTTTCTGTTATTATAAGAACAACAATACTTTTTTCCCCTCAATGCAGAATAAAAACTACCTTTTAGTCAATAAAGTTTTGAGGAGAAAAAAACAGGAGGCTGGGTCCGAGGAGGAGATGCAGCTAGCAATCATTAGCAGTTTGTCTGCAGAAGTAGCTACAGTCACAGTTAGTTATATTTTAATATAACAACCACGTTTTCCTGTCAACAAAACAATAAGGTGAGAAGCTACTCGCATGTTAGCCCGACATTATCTTGCTAAGTCACGCTTGTTGAGAGCCGTTCAACTTCCCGAAACGGCTAGCTGTTGTTAGCCAACATTAGCAATACCGGTCAGTGTAAGCTAGCTCGACATTGTTACAGAAATAAGTTGATTTAGTTGAAAAAGAACAACTGACCACAAACTGACTTGCATTAGCGGGTTGTACGTAAACTACTGCACGTCTTAGCAAAAGCTTTTATTGTAACGTTAGTCTGTTCATTTGTAGCGGTGCTGTTTATTGTAAGTGAACTTAAACTGTCAGAAACATAAAGTAGCCAAATTACAGTATATTCTTGATGGTGTAGGCGATTTATATGAGACACTTGTTTAGTAAAGTGAGCCGGTCTGATGAACGCCATTTAACCAAAGCTGATTTGGCGGATATTCACCGCAGTTGATGATTCACTTATGACAAAATTAATGATGTTATGCCTCATTTAATGGCTAGGTGATGTACAGATACTGATGTCCAACAAAAACCCACGCAAGCTGCATTTAAAATAAGACTTGGAAGTGACATGAAAGCTATTCATATTCAAATGTACATGTACATGTAGTTGTATTCATATGACTGCTGTATGGATTAATAAAGAGGGCATTGAAACAGACAATAGATCTCAGTTACAGAAGTATTTTAACTGTCTCAGTACACATGAAATGATCACAATCCTGTGGCAACCATGTTGGATGCATTGAAATAAATACACAAGAAGTATCCTTTCTGTCTGTTAAAGTTCTTCAGGTACACTTCAGAAGTGTTATTAAAGTGCTAAAGTTAACCGAGATAACTAGAGTGCACCAGGTGGATCTTGGCTCCACTATCACTAGCTGTGTCCCAATTCCATATTACATACTATCTGTGTATAGGATGCACTATACACTATTTGTTATATCTTTTTTAATTAGTGCACAATAAATCAACACATTTTCCCATTTTATACTAATAGAAATTATGCAAATAGAAAGTGCATCATTACATCAAACTACAACTTTTGAATCATACTACTAATTTAACTTCACAAAAAGAAAGCAAAATGTTTAAAATGTTTGTGTACTAAGATCTCTGCACCTTTCTCACCACTTTCTTTTAATGTTTTACAACTGTTAAGCTCTTTGAGTTGATTTGTATATTGCATTCTGGGATATTGGGATGATAATGTACACTAACAGTAAGCACAGAAATCAAGTGTTTTTTTACTGTACATACTAAATGTTTTCAGTGTAGCTAGTTTACTTTGTCACTTTCTTGTCTTTCTCCCAAAAGTAAGAAAGAAAAGGCTTTGACCTCCTTTATATCATGCCGGGAAGCTTCCTAATAAGGTACTTTTATGAGGGAGCCTTTTAGCTGTCACGTGACTGTAGTACTTCCACATAAGGCTTAGCGGGGGCACTGTTTCACAGTTGTTGTGCAGGCTCTACACATGGCAAGAGAAACAACTCCAGTGCCTCTGACAATTTAGGTTTGCTTAGTCATTCAGTATGTTTACCACTATTGACAAAATATTACATCAGTTCTACTACGTTGATATTTAAGTGTTAATTACAAATCACTGTAATATAATTAATGTTGAGGTGTATGCAACTCAGCAGGTATGATGTCATTGCTCTTTCATAGGATCGTTTGAAATTATAGAAATATGAAGGTAAGTCTTTTTCTCTTGTTATCCATCAGCATAAATCTGTGCCCTTTTTCACGAATGCACTGGATACGGTGCAAACTAGAATTTTCAGCCGTCTATCCCATTTTGCACCTTAATAACAACAGCAGCAGATGCTTTCTTGTGTTTAGGACAGAGTCATAGATTTATTGGACATGATTTACTGTTGCTTTACTCTTTTTTACAAAACACTTTTTATATATTATTCTCTCTCTCTGTCTGTCTCTCTCTTTCTTTAACACACACACACACACACACACCTAAATATTTCATTTTACTCTTGGATATTAGATAGTTATGTTAAAATACATTTTGTGCACATTTACAACATTACTGCTCATAAAGCACATTCATGTACACTGGCCAGGGGTACTGTACTATATATAGCTTTGAAATTTGAATTTATTGAATAGTTTACTCTTATGCTTTGATCACTCTCCCCTACTTATATTGGCATCTGTATTTACTATTTAGTTTTAAAGTTTGATTTATGGTGCAATTCTCGTCTCAGAAAGGCATGAAACAGACTTTGGTGCCATGATATAATCTGCCCATACTACTAATTTACCCTCCTGAAGATCAATGAAGCCTTGTTTTGTCTTGTCTTATCTTTAATACATTGACATAATTTGCTCTTTCCACTTATTTGGCAGGACTCACAGCCAGAGTTATCCTGAGAAGCTTCCCACCCCCTCAGCTTGAAGATGGAGGAGGACCATGTTCATTGCATGTCCTGTGTTAACCAGAGATGCATGGTCAGACCTCAGCCAGGCATTTCTTGTGATATTATCACCTGTCCTCTGGTGTGTGGGGCTGTATTTCACTCCTGCAAAGTAGATGAACACAACCTCCTTTGCCCACTGTTAAGGGTCCCCTGCCTTAACAGTGGCTATGGCTGTCCTGTCACCCTGGTGCGCAATCAAATGTATGCACACCTCGAGGTGTGTCCTGCTGGGGTGGTGTGCTGCACTATGGAGTGGAACAGATGGCCTGTTAGCTGCCTGGACTATACTTCCTATGAGAGCCTGAGCCGTGGGGTGGAGGAGGTGGAGCAACTGGACATGGCACTTGCACTTCAGGACCAGCGTACACTACTTGAGTCCCTCAAGGTGATTGCCATGGCACCTACTGCAGAGAAAGAGCCACTTGTCCCTGTAAGTAAGGTTAACAGGGCAACAGACTCAGCTTTGCTTGCATCCGTACCTGAAGCCTCCGCCAGTGAGTTACCTTTGCAGCCTTCATCCCCATGTCCACCACAACCAGCCCAACCAGGCTCAGCAAAGGAGAGAATTGTCAGTGGAATTAATGGGCTGAACGAGGAGCATTTCGGTAAACTCTATGAGGCCACCCTTGTGACTGCTAGAAGTTTAGCTGCTGCTTTAGACTTTGTTAGCAGTGCCAGCTCCTCTGACAGCAACACACAGCGTGTGAACAGAGAAGCTGCTGAGCAGGAGAGTAGATTGATCAGCAGCAGCAACACAGACCTTCAGAATGGACTGGAAAACAAAACACCTGTAGCCGCTGATGGTTTTAATATTAGAGAGAAGGATGAGCAGAGTGTTTGCTCTAGCTGTTTGAGTGGAAATGGGGCTCAGAAAAGAACAGATGAAGAAATGGTAAACACAACAAACGGACAGCTGTCAGGAGCCATGGAGGCCTGTGTTGAGAAACCCTGTCCTGTTGATGTACAGGGTGATATGAATGCTGGTGCTTCTCAGGAGCCAGTGACCCCTCCAGTGTTGTCTCCAGTGCATGACAGCCAGGGTGTGGCACAGAGAGCTGGTCATGTGGTGCTAGAAGATAGGGGGCTAGTGCTCCTAGAAAACCATGGGCCTCAGCGGAAGTTCCACAGCTACCAGTTTTTTAGGGGCCAGGGTCAGTATTCATTACCAAATGGACGGATAGGATTCATCCCAGACAGGTCATTGTATAGATTGCGACCCAAAATGGAGGACAAGGCAGTGGATACCTCGGACTTGGAGCAGGTTGAGGATCCCATGGGTCTGGGAGAGATTGATCTGATCACAGCAGCCCTGCTCTTCTGTCTGGAAGAGTCCAGAGAGTGTAGAAGGATCTCTGATACAGTCTATGTTGATGGCTATCGTGTTGACTTTGGCACACAGACTTTCACTTTCCCTGCAGCAATCTTGGTAACAAACACTAGAGTGGGTGACATGGCCTCTGCATCTGCCTGTGACCACGCTGCCCCCCAGCTCTCCTACCCCAGCCCATTCCGCACTCTCCGACTCGGCCTTGTCCTGGAAGCTCTGGAGGTCGAGGCAGTCCCACATAACCGTTATCTCCCTCCTAACCCCCGCTACCAGCACATGTTTCCCTTTGTCTGTGGCCAGTCATTCCGCCGGGACCAATTTTCTTCTCATTTCACCAATGTCCATGGTGACATTCACGCTGGTCTCAATGGTTGGATGGAGCACCGCTGCCCCCTGGCATATTATGGCTGTACATTTTCCCAGCGGAGGTTTTACCCCTCCACCGAGGGAGCCAAGGTGGTTCATGACAGGCACCTCAGGTCCTTCGGGGTTCAGCCTTGCCCAAAGGCAAAACTTCCAAGTGACACCCAATCTGACCAATTTAGTGAGCTGCCCAATGAGATACTGTGGCACATAGCTGGGTTCCTGGACAGTTTCAGCCTGTGCCAGCTGTCATTGGTGTCACGGACTATGAGGGAGGTGTGTGCCAGTCTCCTCCAGACCCGAGGCATAGTGGAGCTGCAGTGGGAGCGAACGCAATGCCATGGTGCTCATGGTACTGTGTCATGGCAGATCAAAAACAGAGTGAGTTAAAAACAGTATTATAAACCTACTGTGTGTATGTGAATCACTCATGAAAATAGTTAAAAAGTTGCATATTCTGTTGCAGGAAGCAATATTGTAAATAGCTGACGTGTCACTATAGAACAACAATAAGTTCTACAGTATTCTACACACAATAAAATAATTGTGACCATATTTGGAAAATTGTCATTACATTTTTAAAGGAATACCACTCATGTTTGTGTGATACATATTGTATATAGCTGGAGCCAGCAGCCAGTTAGCATAAAGACTGGAAATAGAGGGAAACAGTTAGCCTGGTACAGTCCAATGGTAACAGAATCCCCCTACTAACCTCTAAAATGTTTTGTATGTAGCTTGTTTATCTATCTGTACAAAAACCAAGGTGTGTAGCTTTACACACAGGTTTTGTAAGGCGCCCAACTAAACATCTTAACATGCAGTGCCCTTTTTTAAATTCCAACTTCTTTACTCTTGCAGGTGTGGAGATTCAGCACTGCCTTCAGCCAAGTGTGGTCATGGGGTTTCACTGATCTCCCCAGCATGTCGGACCATCTTAAGAGATGCCACTTCAACACAGTGGAGCACAAGACGGAGCCTGTTCCCCTTCCTGCCATGTGTACCGCACGAGATGGATACTCACTGCGTCGCGTCCTGCGTCACGTTAACACCTGACCAAACAAGACTAACCTCTCGTAGCTGCACGAGTGTCACTCTGGTATTATGTGGACGTTGCAATTAAAGATTATTTTAAAAAACTATTAACTCTTCCTGTATTACACTAGATTGTGAAGAAGCCTTAATGAAATAATATTTTACTTGCCACAGTGAAGGACTGCTTTTGTGGGTCGTCCCTTTGTGGAGAAAAAAAAAGATTAAGCATTTAGCTTTGCATGGGTTTATGCTGCAAATGCACTTGTATTCTGGTAAGATAAAGTATATTTTCTTGAAGACAAATATGCACAATAGATTTATATTATTCTGTGTGATATACTGAGCAAATGGAAAGAGATTTAAATGTTTTCACTATCTTGCCTTTCAGTAGTAGCCATGGGAAAAAGCAGATTGTTGGTTATATTGCATTATTTCTGTGTAACGGAAGTTATGCCAGCACTTTACACAAGATTTGCTAATCCCTCCTATTATCTGTGACCCTAAATGATCTAGTCTTTCTTATCCCTGTAAAGGGTGTCAATCCAATGCAAACTGGACTCATGACAAGTCTGTTGTCTGGGTTTGTAGGATGTCAGGACATGAGTCAAAACAGATGGATATTTATATGAGGACTGCCCAATAATGCATGTGATTTGCTACCATTTAATAAAGTCTTTACATCCTTTCATGTATTTGTCTTTAAAGCTCTCCTTAGTTACTCAATATGAAACTTCATTGTTGCCATCCATTGGTGCGTGGGTTAAAGGAAAATATCTGAACTTTACCTATAAATGTTAGAATCTTATGTTGAACAGAGCCAAGTTGTCATGGTGCCAACATGTTTACACAATATTTCTCCAGTTTATGCAGACACTGTAGTTAAAATGCTGGTAAAACTTAATAAAGCCAGCAGGGCTCAACACACATTTACTTGAATAAAAAAAGTCGAGAAATGTAAATTTAATGACCAGGTAGAAGGATTAACTGTTCATTTTACTCAGCTTAGAACAATCAAAAAAGTGCAGAATCCTTTTTAGTGCAGCTTGTAAGAGGAGTAAAACCATGTATCTAAGCTAAATGCAAGTCTTTTATCATATGTATATACATTTACATATATACACTCACACACACGACGGACAAATTATTAAGCATCCAATTATCTGATTAATGACCTTTGACACGTGAAAGTGTTTGCCAAACTCTACCTGTCTATGCAAAACCAAGTCGATCTAAATTTGCATAATTACATTGGTTCTTGATGCTCCCGTGTATTGATGCACTTTTTATTTTACAGTCACTGACACAGACCAGTCACCTGTCAATGAATCACTGTAGATATAATGAATAGGTTGATTTTAGAATTAAACAGGACTCAGCATCAGGCTCCATAGCAACGGTTGCTCTCAGCAGCTTTGTGAATAAGGTTTTAAGATGAATCTCTGAGCAAGAAACTTTTGGCACCAGGAGGACTCCAGGGGCCATATTCATAAAGCTTCCTAGTACAAAGAGTTGCTCCTAGTGATGAAATTTTAAGAAAATTCTTAAAATTATCACATTTTCTAAGAATTTACCCTTAGCGTTAAGACTAGATCCTTGTAAAGATAAAGTTATTCACAAAGCATCTTAGCTCTTACGAGAGCTCCTGAGGTGTAAAAACTGTTAGGAGTAGAGAGGAGGACTTTTTAGGCTTACAAGTTTCTTAAGCAGAGGAGAAAATGACGGAAAGACAAAGAGGTAGAGGAAATATTCTCTAAATGCTGAATGACAGTGAGTTAATCAAACGCTACAGATTAGATCATGCAGGGATAATGTTTGTGGTCCATCTTATTAGAGATATACTCACATCTCCCACCCAACACAATAACTCTATAACGCCAGAAATGAAAGTTATCACAACACTAAGATATTTGGCAACTGGAAAATTTTGCTGGAAGCTGGAAAAAAAGATTTACATGCCAACCAACACCGCTACTTATATAGACTGACTGGGAATCACAGAAACTGATGAAAGCTGAGCCATTTTTCCATATTTTTCAATATTACGTACTAAAATTATCAGCATGGTAAATAAACCTAAGAAAATAAATATAACAACTAGCAGCATGTGAAAAGGCTACTGCACAAGTAGGCCTGTGTTTTGAAATATGGCTCACAATTTATTGACCAGAGATGTTCATTACATAAAATAATATTTATAATTACACCATGTCTTAATAGAGACTGTGCCACCCTCTCTAACTACAGGGAGGGACATTTTCTGTGGCAACCCTTTTCTCTTTAGGATGTCAAGTTGGAGAAAGATCCTCTCCATGACTCAGCAGAGAAGGATTAGTATTGCTCCGAGATAGTGGAGACACCTGATGAGAAATTCTTTTCCCATGTCAGAGATGCCTGTCCAGGGGTGAACTTGTGGTGTTAAGAGGAGGGAGAGGTTAGTGCTGTTACAATATTCTCCTACTTGTAAGGAGCACTGTTGTGTAAATTTGAAGCATTTGCTATGTCAGGGGGCTATGTGAAAGCTAGAAATGATACATTATTCCTTTGGTCATGTTTGTATAAAATATTATTACAATGAATCTGAACAAATGTATTTTTAAATCCATCCCTGTTCTATAATCCACACAGTTACAAAAGCTTTTGAAGATTACTATCCTCAACTAGTAGACCAACGGAAAAAATAATTAGTTCTACAAAAATTAATGTACAAGTTAGTATTTCATCAATTTACAGTATAACAAGACTTATGTTTATGAACTTTGGCTGGGTTCTGTATTCATAACATTTGGATTTCTTTTATTTCCTGTCCATCCTCTGCAGATGGGATGAGTACGAAGAAGGAATGTCATGTCTTAAACATCAAGGATCCAAAAGCTCTCGCTGGAGAAATAAGGTTCTCATTCTCAAAAGCCTTTCAATTTAGATACACAAAAGAAGCTACGTAAGTGCTACAACCTGCCATTAAGCTTTTATTTTATTTTCTTTGTCTAAAAATCAATCACGGACATAAAAGTTAAATACTTTTTGGCTTCATCCAGATTAACTGAATACAAACTGAAAGGTCTGAAAGATTCTATTGAGCAATGGAAAAGCTTTGAGGCCATGAAGGGGGTCTCCTGGTTCAAAAAAGTCACCCCTCTCAGGTAGGATCAGTATAGCGTGTTTTGTTTTGCTGTAAAACCAACTAAATAAACTGTAAAAAGCTTCCCTCCAACTTTGCTGTCACAGAGGAAATGGTGAAGGATTTTCTAACCAAAGGAAGCTCTTTTACTGTGGAGATGACGGCACTGTACAAATAATGAATTTGCTGTGATTTCAGATGTTTTAAACATTGTTTTCCCTCACTACTTATCCTTTTTTATAATACCTCACATTAGTCACTTATATTCTATGGACTCATGGAAGGTCTGCCTACCAGAGTTATTGATAGTAAACTGGTACCTTTGACTGCTTCTTTCTGCCTGCTGTACCTGAGTCCAGAGAAACTACTGCCCATCGCAATTCAGGTTTCTCTTATATCTAATAAATTATAGCTCTGACTTGTGTTACATTTTTGATTTCAATCAGCTTCTGCAAACTTAAATATGTCTCCTCCTTCAGCTCGGTCAGCAGCCCTCAGAGGAGAACCCGATTTTTCTGCCTAGTGATTTGGGAGTCTGACTGGCTGCTGGCCAAGATATTTGTGAGGCATGCAGATGTCCTCTATAACATATTGATCAGTCACTTGCAGAGCTCTCATCTACTTCGCAACCTCCCAACAATTCACCCCCTGTACAAGGTAAGCCTTTTATATTTATTTTTTCGTCTTTATGTTAACACCTCCTCAGTTTGTGACCTCATCAGTGTCCCTTCACTCTCCTGTCTGCTATAAACCTCCTTGCCCCTGCTAATCTTTATGGCCCTGGTATATTTTTAAATAGTCTATGACTTAAACCTTTTCTGTGGTATACTTTCATTTGAAAACCTTAGATTAACCACATTAACAATTAAATGACAAATTGACATAACTTCAATTAGCTTCAGCTGGGGCTAAGGATAAGCTGTTGATGGTTAGCAAATATCTCTCTGAAACACACAAATCAGATTGACAAGAAATGTGACACTGTTTTCATCAAAGTTTGTTAACTTTTCAAGTAAAATTTAGTTGGCTGGCTGCTTGCTAAACCACAATGTTATGTTTTCTATTCGTACATTTGTTAAATACAGAAGATTAAATACGCATGTACATATGGAGGCTTCTGAGTTGTTTAAAAGCACTTTTGATGGAGCTGGGCTGAGTAATGAAAATGAATGTAACAAGTAAAGTAACCCAGTTTAAGTAACATAAGAGTAAAATGTCATGAGAAAATCGATATTTTCAAGTAACTTGCCCAACAATGCCAGCTCCATATTTAGTATATAGAACTGACTGTGGTGTCATTCTTACCTAACTCAAGGTCAATCATGCTTGTATTAATGGTTGCTGTATGTTCTCTATAGTTTTATTTTCTAGGTTGGATCCCTAATGGTCCACTGTTACTTCACCAAGCTCTGCCAACAACAAAGTGACAGTTTAGTATGGAGGCCATTTTGTTGACACTGCCAAACAAATCCCTTGGAGGATTATGTATGTCACTTCTGTGAATCTTCAGAATCAAGTACAATGACTTTGTAAGTTTGACGTAGACTTTTCCTCCATTTTTTTCCAATCAAAATTGCCACATTTTAAACTACCAATTCACCCTATAAAAAAATCACCCATGCCCTAAGGTGACATTTTTGATGTCTTTGTCAGGTACCTCGGGGTACTTACCCCGAGCAACGCTTTATTGAGCCTGCAGCATTAAGCATTTAGCCTTAAGTATCAAGGATTTTCAAGCAGAACTGTCCTCCCTCAGTGTTGCTATTACCAAGTGGAATACAGAGCTTGAGCTGCCTTACGATTGCTTGAACCCTAAAGAAATAGAAAACACTTTAATTCAACCAAGATCACATAGCATTCGTCATAGCTTTGTTGTCCAATGTGCTGCACATATTGTATCTGCTGAGACATTGGCTCCTGTAACTGACATTGTTAGCTGAAGGTAAAGACTCTAACATTGTCATGGGTGATGTATTTTGTTCTATCGAGGGGTGGGGGTACGGGGGCAGGCTGGTCAAAATTAACAGTCAATAGTACAGTAGCTTTGCAGTAAATAGCAGTTCAATTGGGCTACATGTTTAGGGGATGAGAGGTGTTATTTCACCTCAATTTTAAGGCCACGTTAAGTAAATATCCTGTTATGTCTTTCAGTCAGTGCTGGCGCAGGTCTACTTTACCACTGCTTTCCTGTGTGGAGCATATGGCATCATGACTTTGATGCCCTTTCCCAAACCAGTCCCATTGTCCTAGCACTTCTTGTGTGTTACTACACAAGAGCACACCAAGGAGCAGGCTACACACCGACCTGTGGCTTGTGCTATGGTATACTATGCAGACCAAAATGATGTTGGAGAGAACTTTAATTTATTTATCTCCATTCCTCAGCAAATGCATTCCATTTAGGGATGTTATATAAATGCAAGAATTAATGAATTGAATATTTTCAGTATAAGTGATAACTATGAATGGGTCTCCTTTGCAGAATAAGCTTTATTGTCGTGACCGTTTACTTGAACCCATAGCTGAGATGCATGTTTTTACTCCTCTTAAAAACTGCACTAGTTACAATAGTTTTCTGAACTTTTCTGACTTTTCTAGTTGAGTAAAATGGGCAACTATTTTTTCAGTTTGGATGGATAGTCATTTTGCTACAGATATTCAAGGTCCCTTGAGGATGAATTCTAATACTTTGGTAATAGTCTGACTTTTCCTGTGCCATCAGCAGGTCAAACGTTTCACTTATCCTTTGGATGGATTGGCACAAAATTTTGTACAGACATTTGTTGTTCACAGATGATGTATTTTAAGAATTTTGTTGATCCTCTTGCACTACCATGAGGTTGACGTGTCT
Organism: Thunnus thynnus; assembly: GCF_963924715.1. NCBI lineage: Eukaryota > Metazoa > Chordata > Actinopteri > Scombriformes > Scombridae > Thunnus > Thunnus thynnus. The sequence continues at coordinate 18,024,192 of NC_089534.1, forward strand.
GTCTTTTACTGACATATGTCCAAAACTGTTGGATGGATTTCATATAAATTTGGCACATTCATTCGTGGTCCCCAAAGAATGAATTGTAATAACTTTGATATCCTGACCTTTCATTTAGTGCCATCAGGTCAAAATTTTAATTTCTTCAATACTTTGGTTTATGACAAAATACCTGCAAAACTAATGACATTCCCATCAGCCTCAGCTCAGCTGTACTTTATATTTAGTGCAAAAGTTAGTGTGGCAAAATGCTAAACTAAGGGTGAGCATGGTAAACATATGCAGGTTAGCATTGTGATTGTGAGTATGCTAGCAGGCTGACATTAGCATTTCATACAGTTCAAAATGTTTCTCCTCCTATTGTTAGTGTGTTGACATGCACACTGTAGCATGTGCTGTACCTAGAAAAGAGGATATTTTCTTGTTATGGTGAATTGAAAGTATATTAGTAGGTTTTTGAAATATGTTAATACAGGAGGCGGTGCGCAGCAGCACTCATGGTTTGAACCCAGAGTGTAACTAGAATGCAAGAGCTCAGTCCACCTTCAATGCCTCTAGATGGGGGAAAAGTGATGTGAGGAGGAGGAAATCAACCCACTGCCTTTTTCAGTTTGACATTTTCATTTCTCAAACTTCTGCTACACAGGTGATTGTCACATTTCACATTTCCTTGTGTCATATTGAATTTGGTGAGTGGATTGTGTTTTGTCCTTTACTAAAAATGCTTCCTGCAAGGGAGTGAGAGACAAGGTCCTTCTGCAGGAGCTCAAGGCTCCTCAAGAAAGTGTTTGAGGACACTGAGGAAATTTCTTGGCTCTTCAAATATGTTGAGTGATTTGTGCACTCTATCAGTTCACCAAGGTTGCCTATTAATTTGAAGATGTTGTAAACTCAGACTGAACCCATTCTTTGTTCCAAATAACTGGTGGACATTTAGGTCAAGGATATTGTAACTTTATAGTTATCCATTTCCCTTCCTGGGGAGAAACAGAAAAACTACAGTGCTTATGTTCAATGCATGTTTTTAGTTTTAAACATTTGTTTAAAAAGTGGGGCTCCAATGAGAGCAATTTGTATCTGTTAAGGTGAAAAGGCTTGTGGCAAAATCCCTCTTTCAACAGAGACTTGCTCACTGGCTATGTAATGATTTTTTTTTTACAGCTAAAAGCTAATGGATCCTCCTGGAGTAGCTATAATTTACATATCTGAATTTGAATATGCAAAATGTTTTGTATAACTATGTCTTATGAATTTCACAAAATGATTTGTTGTATTAGGGTTAACTAGGCAGGTAAGCTCTATTCAATATACGTCTATTAGAGCAGGTTGGACATCCCTTGCCACCACTTAAATATTTTGTGAGAACACCCAGCCTATAAAATGGCATATATACAGTCCATACAGTAGGTATTCTGACAGTTACATGTTTTGTTTTTCAGGCTCTGTGCTTCAGCACATTCAGTCTGAACTAAAGTATTGCATACTACATGAAAGTGCCAAGTCTCAGCTTTAATTTGAGTAGGTTTACATAAATATTGAAAGAACTGTGCGGGAGATGTGGCCCTTTTAACACATAGTATCCCAAGTTTAGGGGTTCAAAAGTAATTGGACACTTGGCTAGTGATGTCGATAGTAATGTTTCTTGGACAGCTGTGTGTTGTTTCAACGTTAGTTCATGCACAAAAGGGCTCACATGTAGCTCAGAGTTGATTGAGAGTTGAGAGTTGCCATTTTGATTGAGGTGGAGTATTTGTCAATATGAGGAATATGCCTTTATGAGCTTTATGGCCCTTTATGATTGCACAGCAAGTCAAAATGCTCTAGGACAAGAGAAGACTTTGTGACTATAACCTCAGAGGATTTACCACAAGATGCAAACCCCTGGTAATGATGGAAAGAGGAAAGTGTGGAGAGAAAGCAGCTCATGACCCAAAATACCACCTCACCTGTCAAACATGGTTGTGCTTCTGCTTTGGCTCGGACATGTATGGCTGCTAGTTGAACTGGCACACTGGCATTTATTGATGATTTCACTGTTGACTGAAACAACAGGATGAATGCAGAGGTATACAGGAGTATCATGTGTGTCAGATTCAGCCAAATGCATCAAAACTCATTGGACAACATTTCATCATTCAGCAAGACAATGATCCTAAACATACGGCCAAAGCAACCAAAGAGCTTTTCAGGGTGAAGAGGTGGAATATCCTTAACTGGCTGAATCAATCAACTGATCTCAATCCAATTGAGCATGCATTCCACATGCTGAAGACCAGACTAAAGGCAGAGAGACCCCACAATAAGCAAGAGTTGAAGGTGGCTGCAGTGAAGCTGGGAGAGCATCACAAGGGTCAGCTGATGTCTACGGATCCAAAACTTCAAGCAGTCATTGACTGCAAAGGATTTTCCATAAAATATTACATATTCTGATTTTGTTTGACTTTATGTGTTTCTGTCCAATTATGTTTGAGCCCCTAAACTTTGGGCACTGTGTTAAAAGGTCTATATCTCCCACATAGTTCTTTCTATGTTGATGTAAATCCACTCAAATTAAAGCTGAGACTTGGTCCTTTAATGTTATATCCATTATTTTATATCAAATTGAATGTTCCTCACAGAGTCTGAAGAACAAAAAATGTGTAACTGTCCAAATACTGTCCGGACTCTATATTAGCAGTGTTACAAACACTATCATTCTTATACTTTCATAATTATACGTGACTATCCATATAAGAATATAAGTGCAAGTAAGTAAACCTGATTAAGTCGACCTGGCCCCACAGTAGAATGAAAAACCCATGAAATAAATATTTATATCCTAGGTGCTGTAATAATGGGTTTGATACATGATGGTTGGCTCACTCTTAACTAAATGGAGGTGGACGGGGACAGATATCTTTTCTAAAAGATTAAATGGTTCTGAGGGACAGCAACGACATGGAAGGTGACGGATAAAAGTCACTCAGCTGATTGGATCAAGGTTTACCGCTGGCCTTAAAGCTACACTAATCAATATTTTTATATTAACAATGGATAAAATGACTGTGTGTATGCAGTTAGAACAACAGAGTTGCATTACCTGACACTATTAAATATGTAAAATAGCTTTAAGTATATAACACTCAATATTATGAACAAACTTTTTCTGTTTGAAACTTATTTTCATGCTTAGCACTGCGTGGTTAAGTGGGGGAAAGTCAATATAACTTCAAACTATTATATGTGCACATCTATCATTTAAAGTGCATGTACTGAATTTAAACAAAATTGTGAGGCGTTTTAAAGAAATAAAACTATCTCGCTAGTGTAAGGGTTCATTTCAGTAATGGTGGTGGTCAATTCATTTCAGTAGGGTATAAGTTTACTTTTGAAGTGGTGGAAAGATTGCATTTCTTTTGTAGTTTTACATTCTGTTTTTTGGTTTTTATGTTCATTGTTTTATGATTGTCTTCCATGAAAGCTGGGCCAACAACCCCACAGTAATAACGGAAAAATTAAAGATCCCCTAAAGATACTTTTATGTTTTAATTTGTGTCTGATATGTTTTTTCTGCAAAAAGTCAATTACCTGATTAAATCTTCTTAAAATTACATCTTTTCCTTCTCCCTCATTGAAAAATCCAGAATCTATGAACATACAAATTTTATTTCAAAAGTTTTACTGCTAGATTCAACATGTCTATGTCACTGAAGAGTCCACTGTCCAAGTTGCATATTGGACCAGGATCAGCTCCAAAACTAGTTGTGATGTCACAAGTCATGCTTTACTTACACATCCTAAACTCAGATTTAAGGTGAGCCTTGAGAAATGACCCCTTCAGCAGATTAATGTGCATCATTCTGCACAGTAAGACTCAAACATCCAAGTGAAGGAACGGGAAGAAAAAATCATTTCTGAGTGAAGGAGGACTTTAACAGTTAGAAATTAGAAAAAATAAAATGTGATACATATCAAAACTTCTGTTTCTATTTCTATTAAATTTAGTTTGACTACCACTCTTGGATGCCTACTGGTTCGATCCTGCTGCAAAAACCTCCTCCAACCACAAAGGGGCAGTCAAGCATGAAGACGCTGCCAAATGTAGGAGAGACAGCCAGCTTTGTAGCAATTGCTTGGGTACTTTCAGAAAAATACACAGACATGGTAGGTTTGGTGTTCACAAACGCACACAAATAGTAGAATAATATTTAGGGCTGAAAAATTACTTGAAATTTTGTTGAAAATCACAATATGGTCTACTGCAATTTTCATATTGCAGGGGGCACAATATTTGTTAAAGGAGAAATGTGTCAAAATACCATTTTAAATTAAATAATGTTGTAGCCTACACATCATATTCTACAGACTTTAGAAAACATCTTTGTTTGGTACAGAGCCCTGCAAAAATCACACCATAATCATTTTAATATGTTCTTCAATTGAAAACTTGCAATATTCAATATGATATTGTAAATTTGCAATATCAGTCAAAATAATCACAATTAGATATTTTTTCAAAATCATTCATCCCTAATAATATACATTTGGAAAGGGCTTTGAAAAATTGCACCACAAGCAGGTTGCTGTGTCAGTCAGATTTACAGTTTTGTTTTTTGTCATCTTGGCAGGTTCCCCTGGGTACGTACCCTGAAGAGCAGTTTGATGAGGCTCCACCTAAGCAGATGATTAAAGAATTTCGAGAGGAGTTGTCCAACCTCAGTGAAGCAATTACAAGCAGAAACTCGCAGCTTAAAGTGCCCTACACCTATCTGAACCCTGCTGAAACAGGGTTATAAATGAAGCATTGCGTTAGTTCATGCAGAACACAGAAGTCATACGCCCCAGCTGTAATCAGCTGACAGCCTGCTGATTGAATCAGTGTTTCCAATAAGTAACAAACCAATCACAGCCATTCTCTCAACAAGGTGGTCTGTAGCACTGATCCCTGCTACACCAGTGCTGCCACACTACGCTGCTGCTGGCAAAGCTTTGCCTCCACCACCCTAGCCTCCACCTTTTTGATTACGGCTCAAAGAAGTCTGTAATTCAAATCTTGCTCAGCCTGCTCTTGTATCCCCGCGGGGGTTTCTGCATTGTGCTCCCTGGTTTAGCAAAACATGCTGCTTATATAATCCATGGAGCATTGTAGATCGGAACCGTCAGTGCCAAGCTAAACTGTATTTCCATTTGTTGCAATAAATGGTTTAACCTATGACAAGAGTGTTCCTGACTGAACTATTTGAGTAAGTCTGAGGGAGCAATTTTTTTCCTTTCTGCATTAGTGAACAATATCCATACCTTTTTCAATATTTGTCTTGCATGCAGGGTTGTGTTTTAAACTTTGACTTTGGTAAATACAAATAGTGAGGAGACATATAGTGACATGCTGCACACTGGGAGAAGACGACTATATTTTGGTTGCATCATGTTAAGTGGGCCTATTGTAGGGTGCCTGTATCTCTGTGTGAATTACTGTAGGTACTACACAGACCTGTGTTTAGGAATAACTTAAATGAAAAGTTTGGGTTGCAAGTGTTTAAGCATCAGCTTGGACCCATGTATGAATGAGTCCACAAAAGCAAACATATGGTGATAAACAATGACATAATGCAATGACATGTAACTAGTTGGTACTAATTTAATAATATAGGTTTTCTGACATAGTGAAAATTGAATTATCTCTCATGAAACTTCAGCAATCAGTAATAATGCATTTATACTCTAACAGGACCAAGAATATGCATATTTCCTGCATTTTTTGTTGCATATGCTGTGTATTCAGTTTCTTTTCAACTTTTAATGATGTGAGTACAGAACATAGACTGTTTATGGTGATGTATGACTGTTCATGTTTATTGAACACTATACATTTGCTTGTCTTGCAGTTCAAATTAAAAGGGAATTTGAATCAGCGTTGTCATTCAGCATGCATTATTGCTTATGTGTAAAAGTCAACATAACTTGAGCAAGATTACAAAAGTAATTGATGAAAAACCTACTTCAATACGGTGTCATTGGAAATCTTCAGATGGGCCAATAAATCTTCAGGTCACCCACAACTTAGCATTAAACTCAAAACTTATAAGAGAAAGACTCAAAGAAATACACTTGAAGCTGGTAGAGTTCAATGTGAATAGGTTTATTGAGCATAAAGAGCAATACAAAGCAAACCAAAGCCTTGATCCCAGGATAAAGAACCTAAGGCAAATCATAAAACATTATATTATATACCTCTCATAAAACCTCCTAATGTGGAGCTTATTTCCTAGACTCCATCTCGTTTGACCTTGACACTTTGGTAATAATCCAGGCTTGATTCATCTCAGAAACAATGGTGTCTCAAACTTCTCTAAAATGTATCAATTGCACCTGGCCTAGAAATAATACTGTCTCAGCATTTTCCACATTTCTCACATTAAAAATGGGCATAGCGGCCTTCAATCATCGCACACAGAGAACCAAAATGTGACATTACTAACCATCCCCCTTCCCAACTTCCCTGGGAACCGTCACTTATTGACGTAAATATTATCATTGTATATTCACTGGCACATCCCATGTTATAACTGTCTCTTACTGACGTAAATGTTATCTTTGCACAGTTACTACACAGATTATTGCAATTCCTTATTATCAGGCTGCCCTAACAAGTCTTTAAAGACTCTCCAGCTGGTCCAGAATGCAGCTGCATGTGTACAGACTAAAACTAGAAAAAGAGATCACATTTCTCCCATTTTAGCTTTGCTACATTGGCTTCCTGTAAAATCTAGAATAGAATTTAAAATCCTTCTCCTGACTAACAAAGCCCTTAATGGTCAGGCACCTTCATATCTGAAGAGCTCAGGGTACCGTATTATCCCACTAGAACACTGCGCTCCCAGAATGCAGGCGTACTGGTGGTTCCTACAGTCTTAAAAAGTAGAATGGGAGGCAGAGCCTTCAGCTATCAGGCTCCTCTCTTGTGGAACCATCTTCCAGATTCGGTCCGGGGTGCAGACACCCTCTCTATGTTTAAGATTAGGCTTAAAACTTTCCTTTTTGATAAAGCTTATAGTTAGGGCCGACCAGGCTCGCCTTGGATCAGCCCTTAGTTATGCTGCTATAGGCCTAGACTGCTGGGAGACTTCCCATGATGCACTGAGCTCCTCTCGCCTCCTCCTCCTCTCCATCTGTATGCATTCATGTAACATCAATGCATGTCACTAACTTTGCTTCTTCCCCAGAGTTTTTTGTGCTTTCTCATCTCGCAGGAAACCCTGGGTTGCAGGCCGAGCCTTCGCAGTCCTTTGCAGTCCTGTTGGCATCCTTCCCTGGCTATTGCTACTTATTGTTATTGTTATGATTGTTGTTATCCCCCCCCCCCCCCCCCCCTCCCCCTTTCCCTCTTTCTTTCTCTCTCTCAACCCAACCGGTCAAAGCAGATGGCCGCCCACCAAGAGCCGGGTTCTGCTTGTGGTTTCTACCCGTTAAGGGGGAGTTTTTCCTTACCGCTGTCACCAGGTGCTTGCTCATGGAGGAATTGGGTCTCTGTAAATTAAAGAGTATGGTCTTGACCTGCTCTATGCGAAAAGTGCTCTGAGATGATTTTTGTTGTGATTTGGCGCTATATAAATAAAAATTGATTGAATTGATTTATATCATGTAAAGTTTAAAATGTGCTCATCTCATTGTGTGTCACACAGTAGCACAATCATTTGAATACTTACAATGTAAGATAAAGAAGGAGCAGCTGTATGTTGGGTGTATGAAATTTGTGCATAGTTGAACAGATCTAGCTACCAAGCCCTTGAGACTGGGTGGTGTTTTATGTTCTTTGGCATACCGTGGTAAATCATCCATGTACGGGATGTGCTGAAGTCAACAAGTCTATACAAGAGCTGGTATCAGTATCTACGGTCGAGTCGAGTCTAGAATACAGGTTTTCAGTACAGCAGCACAGTCAAACAACAAATCTTCACATCTGAGAATCTGGGACCATCATATTTTTGTCATTTTTTCTTGAAAAATTACTTCAATCTTTAATCAATTATCAAGATATTTGCTGATTAATTTTCTGATAATTGACTTATCAATTAATTAACTAATCATTGCAGCCCCAGCCAAATATTCTGGCTTTCTCAGAATAGCTGTTTTGCCACTAATACATTTAACAAGTGGTAAGAGATAACACTAAATTTATTACATAAAATGTTTGGTTGAGCCCAAAAGAGCTGATTTTTTTCATATGCCACATTATTGTCCTTGAATTTGTTGCCAAATTCTTCAAGGTGTGGCCTCTCTGATGTCAACTTCCACGACCCACATCCTGTGCAAATGCGACCAAATTTAGATGACAGGTGCACATATAAACTTTAAGTGATGCCACAAAGTCTGATAGCACTTCACCTACAGTATGTGGTACAGTTACACGCTAAATTTCAATGGCTTTTATTCAGTGGTCATGAGTCTGACTCATTTGAAATCAGGTACAATCTAAAGAAGACCCAATATTCCGAAGAATATTTAGCTCATAGGCGTAGATTTGGGTATGGACAGTAGGGACATGTCCCTACCAATATCAAGGTATTGCTGGATTGTCCCTACCAATATTTTTACTGATCAAACAATCTAGTTGCTTTAACTCCATGTAATGTTAACGGTAAGATCTCTGCAGAGTTGCCAACTTTGTGTGTTTTCTGCAACAAAAGTACGCTATTATGATAAAGAATGAAAGAGCAGGATACGGGGGATACTCGACCTGATGATCTGGTAACCCTCATCAAGCATTAGTGACTAGCAGCAGCCCAGCAACAGCAGTAGCAGTGAAGTCAGTGAGGTGGAGTCTCTGAAGCGGTTAGTAATTATAGTTTAAACACGCCAAATGTCCCAGAATTGAAAATGACTTCACTGGATCATTTGATATTATATAGCTGTTGTTAGCTAATTGTGATTGTTGCCCAGACATGCTGTTTCATTAAACAACTTTATTACCGTTGGTGAAAATTCTTCCCAAAAGCAAATAAAGATCATCTGGTCCTTTTTAAAGAAGAAGCAAAGTGTCAGTCACAGTTGAACTTATTTAATAAGAATGTTTTGTAATCAATCCAATCATTAAGGATTAGGATGTATCGAGGACAGCAAGTCTGTACAAGCACTAGTATCAGTATGAACCGTCGAGTTGAGCCTGCAATACAGGTTTTTAGTAAGCAAAATCATATAGATTGTAGATTGAGATGGCACTAGAAAATGTGTTATTTGTTGACAGTTTTACAAAAAAAGTGATTAGTCAAGTAAGTTGCTTGTTTTGTTTGACTAATAGTCCAAAATGTTAAGATATTCAATTAACATATATGTCATATATGACAAAGACAAACAACAAATCTTCACATTTGAGAATCTGGAACCATCACATTTTTGGCATTTATGCTTGAAAAATGACTGCAGTCTTTAATTATAGATATTTGCTGGTTAATTTTCTGACGATCGACTAATCATTGCAGCTCTAGCCAAATTGGGTATGGATGGTACGGATATGTTCCATACCAATATCAAGGTGTTGCTGGATCTCTAGCTGCTTTAACTCCACATAATGTTAATGGTAAGATCTCTGCAGGATTGCTAGGTTTGTGTGCGTTCTGCAAAAACAGTGTACTACTATGATAAAGAGTGAAAGAGCAGGATACGGGGGATACTCGACCTGATGATCTGGCAACCCTTGACTTCAAGCTGTAGGCATTGTTGACTAGCACCCAGATAGCATACGGAAGTGGGCCACTTCAGGCAATGATATGGCACTGCTGGCCTTCTTCTGGCCTGGACAAAATGGATGTGAGCCTGAAGTGGCCTACATGTAAAATAACGAATATGGCCCAAATATCCCAAAACAAATGTGGGCCATTTTTGGCAAAGGTGCGGTGCTCTCAGCGATGTGTAAACTGGATGTGACCCTAAAGTCGCCCATGTGATACATAGTGATTATGGCCCAAGTATCACAAAACAAATGTGGGCCACCTTTGGCAAAGATCTGGCATAGTCGACAATAGTTAATGTGGGTGTAAACCAAAAGTGGCCCACATATGGTGCAGCAAATGTGGCCCGGTTATCTTAAACATATCTGGGCCCGTTCTGGCAAATATACGACACAGTAAGCACTGGCTAATCTGGAAGTGAGCCTAAAATGGCCCCCATATGATATGGCAAATATGGCCCAAATATTTTACAACAATCTGGGCCAGTTTTGGCAAATATATGGCACAGCCAGCACTGGCCAATCAAGGTGTGAGCCTAATATGGCCCATATTTGAAATGGTGAATATGGCCCAAATATGGTTGAACAGTATTGGGCCACTATCAGTAAAGATGTGGCACAATTGTTACTGACTGATCTGGAAGTGAGCCTAAAATAGCCCCCATATGATATGGCACATATGGCCCAAATATTTTACAACAATCTGGGCCAGTTTGGGCAAATATATGGCACAGCCAGCACTGGCTAATCAGGGTGTGAGCCTAAAATGGCCCATATTTGAAATGGTGAACATGGCCTAAATATGGTTGAACACTAATGAGCCACTATAGGTAAAGATGCGGCGCAATTGGTACTGACTAATCTGGAAGTGAGCCTGAGGTGGCCAACATTTAAAATACCAAATATGGCCCAAATATCCTAAAACAAATGTGGGCCATTTTTGGCAAAGGTGCGGTGCTCTCAGCGATGTGTAAACTGGATGTGACCCTAAAGTCGCCCATGTGATACATAGTGAATATGGCCCAAATATCACAAAACAAATGTGGGCCACCTTTGGCAAAGATCTGGCCCAGTCAACAATAATGAATGTGGGTGTAAACCAAAAGTGGCCCACATATGGTGCAGCAAATGTGGCCCGGTTATCTTAAAACATATCTAGGCCAGTTTTGACAAAGATATGGCACAGTAAGCACTGGCTTGACTTGATATGAACCTAAAGTGGCCGACATTTGATATGGCAAATATGGCCTAAATGCTATACAACAAGTTTGGCCCACTTTTGGCAATTGTATGGCACAGTCAGCACTGGCTGTCATAGTGCAAGCCTAATGTGGCCCACATTTGAAATAATAAATATGGCCCAAATATTGCTGAACATTATCGGGCCACTTTAGGTAAGGATGTGGCACAACTGGTACTGGCTTATCTGAATGTGAGTCTGAAATGGCCTACATATGATGCAGCAAATGTGGCCCGTTTATCTTAAACATATCTGGGCCAGTTCTGGCAAATATACGACACAGCCCAGATAACAAAATTGCTTTGGCCCACACTTGACACTTTCATATGGCTCACATACCGCATGGAATGATGGCACTTGGGCGGTCCGCTCCTGTTTGCCAGATCTGGGCCACAAGCTAACCATAACAATGCCACATGTAAACCAAAAACTAAACAAATAAACCAGATCTGGCCCACATCTGGACAACAGTTCATTTTTATTCTGGCCCTGTATGGGCCCACATTCTGTATCCTCTTCCGGCCCACATACCTCGTGGAATGATGGCACTTGGGCGGTCCGCTCCTGTTTGCCAGATCCGGGCCGCAAGCAAACCATAGCGATGCCCATGTAAACCAAAAACTAAACAAATAAACCAGATCTGGCCCACAGTTCATTTTTATTCTGGCCCTGATCGGGCCCACATTTCACTTCCGGCCCACATACCACGTGGAATGATGGCACTTGGGCGATCTCCTGTTTGCCAGATCTGGGCCACAAGCAAACCATAGCAATGCCACATGTAAACCAAAAACTAAACAAATAAACCAGATCTGGCCAACATCTGGACCACAGTTCATTTTTATTCTGGCCCTGATCAGGCCCACATTCCATATCCTCTTCCAGCCCACATATCACATGGAATGATGGCACTTAGACGCTCCTGTTTGCCAGATCCGGACCACAATTAGGGTTGAACCCCACATGTACCCAATTGAACTGATTAACTTATAGCACCTCAAACCGACCGTTTGAGGTGCTAACCTCATCACGTCTTAACAGCCCTGTTGCGGGCTGTTAAGACATCATGAAAAGGCTGCAGTGGCGCTTGATCCTTGCCGTATTTTCCCCAAAACATGTCAGATACAATTTATTAAGAACCCAGGGAGCTGTGTTAACTTGTGGAAAAGGGGTATAATATGGCCACTTTAAAATAACCAATTTAAAGGACTGTGTACTCTTTGCTTCTAGTACCTGACATTCTAATTTTCTATCATTTATTTTGGGGTTAAATGTGTAAAAATGTACAGTAGGTATATCTGAACAAGTACAGATAGCAAGAGATAATAGATAATGAGCACATGAGTGTCACATTTAGGTGTAAAGTGATGTCCAATGAATTTCATGCTCAACAGCCCTCATACAGTTCATTATGTGTTCATAAAGTGGGCAGTGGACCTTAATAAATGCAGAGATATCAATAAATTAGGCTTCTGGAGTTTGGTTTTTGAGGATGAAATGGATTTTTCAGTACAACTGTGTCCCATCCTACTCACTCTCTAGGCAATAGAAACTGGAATCACAAGACGGTTTAGAGTAACGCCACCTTTTATGTTAATGTGTAGTGCGGGGAAGTCATCTCAGAAAGGTCAAAACTGGGGTGGAGGAGGTTACTATAAGAAGACAAACACAGCCCTCAGTGAAGGAAAACCTAGACCTGCAATTGAAGCTGAAGGAGGTAGGTAAAACATCTGAAGGTAAATGTAATAACTTAACTTATCCTTCCTCATGCTATGACAGCTAATAATCATGTAACAATTTATGTAGGATAAGACCAGACAGATGTTTAGTAATAAGATGTTATTTGGATGCCTGTGGAAGTTTTGAAAAAATATCAAAAGCTCTTGTGGAATAATTATTTGCAAGGGTTAAGTTAGTTTTTTAAGGACAGTTTCCAGTGAGTGATGTAATGGAAAAACCTCACTTTGCATCACACAAACAGTTACTGCATTTTTGATTAAGTCATATTGTATAACCTTGGAACATGTAACCATCTGTGCTCATTATTTTTGACACTGGATCAGAGTAGGGAGTAGCCTCATCTTGGACATACTACAGTTCCTTTTTTAATTAGTTGGGAGCTTTGATGACATCCAGCACTGCATCCCACTCACATTCTAATATGTTTACCACACTCCTCATCTATAGAGTATGTACACTTTGTAACTGACATCAGTCTGCAATTACACACTGTTGTGACTGTATGCTGATCCCTTGCAAGATTTTCATTAAAGGACAAAAAGATAACTTGGTCATTGTCAGCTTTTTATCTTCAGATTTCCATCACAGTGACCATGGCTGAGTACAAGCTAGAGGTGTCAACAGGTGACATTACATATGCAGGAACATGGGACCACATATATGTCACTTTATTTGGAACTGAAGGGCAGAGTGAACGAACTGAGTTGGACAACTACGGCACTGACTTTACAACTGGGACAGTAAGTTGAATCTAGTTGTTGACCATTATTCATATAAGAGTCTCAAATTAGGTTTATGCCAATGTTACTGTTTATTACTGTTTTTTGTAATTCATGCATATATAAAGCACTAATATTCATAGAATGGCCTTCATTAGCCCATAGATCCACATGCTTCGTCCTTCCTATTTGTTTATCACATTGATTCATACTTTCTTATTTTGTCGCAGACATAAAGTATATTGTACCTTAATTTCTTTTCACAGACAGGGACCTATACTGTGAAAACCAGTATGTCTCTGGGGACACTGCTCCTAATCAAGGTGGAGAAAGATCCGTTTTTTGTTCTCCCAGAAGATGAGTGGTACTGCTCCAAAATAACAGTGATGACACCAGAGGGAGATGCCATTCTTTTCCCTTGTTACAGATGGGTGTCCAGGGGAGAACTGGTGGAGCTGAGAGGAGGGAGAGGTCTGCTTTAAATACCCACAATATGACACTTGTTTTTTGTTAGTTATGTCACTTAAAATTTGACTGTTGTGTACTTTTTACATCTAAGCCATTAAGGTTTTTGAGGAGAACCATCCTGTGTTGATTGACCACCGGAAAAATCAGCTGACACTTAAAAAGAGCCTTTACCAGTAAGTTCTCACGTGTGCGCTATGTATTGTACCTAGAGCTGCAGTTTGTCTCAGAAGCTTATCATTTTTTTTCCATTTTTTAGATGGGAGATCACTAATGAAAGATGGCCACACATCAGCAGTTTTAAACATACATCTGAGCTACCAGCTGAACTCATCTTCTCTATGTCCAAATCAATGGAAATACAGTACATAAAGAAAATAGCGTGAGTCAGGTTCCAATATAGTCTAGTATTTGTAAGACAAATAACCATTTTGAAGCATCAGTGTCAGTATTTTGTTTAATTTTCTGCATTTTACATGGCTTTTTTTTTTTTTTACCCTTTCTGACCTCAGTGGTGCTGAACTCATGTTTAAGGGGCTGGCTGGATCTACTGAACAATGGGAAAGCATTGAGGACATGAAACAAATCTTCTGGTCCCAAAAAACAACAATGTCAGGTATAGTTTTAGTTCTGCTAGGTAACTCACCTGAACACTAGCATTCTTATAGTTTCATATAAGTGCAAGTAAGTAAACCTGATTAAGTCGACCTGGCCCCACGGTAGAATGAAAAACCCATGAAATAAATATTTAAATCCTAGGTGCTGTAATGGGTTTGATACATGATGGTCGGCTCACTCTTAACTGAATGGAGATGGACGGGGACAGATATCTTTTCTAAAAGATTAAATGGTCCTGAGGCACAGCTACGACATGGAAAGTGACTGACAAAAGTCACTCAGCTGATTGGATCACGGCTTACTGCTGGCCTTAAAGCTGCACTAATCAATATTTTTATATTAACGATGGATGAAATTACTGTGTGTATGCAATTAGAACAGAGGTGCATTACCTGACACTATTAAATATGTAAATTAGCTTAAAGTATATAACACTCAATAGTATGAATGAAACTTACTTTCATGCTTAGCACTGTGTGGTTAAGTGAGGGAAAGTCAATATAAATTCAAACTACTATTTGTACAAATCTGTCATTTCAATTTGAATTTAAATGCTGAATTTAAACAAAGCTGTAAGGCTTTGTAAAGAAATAAAACTATCTCAGTGTCAGGGGTGAGTGCCACAGTGTCATTCTCTGACAACTTTGTGATGCTCTACATGTGGCTCCTAGATATAGAGGACAAATTACAATCATCAATTGTGATTTTCCTAGAGTACGTTAAAGAGCACTGGAAAGAGGATGACTTTTATGGATTCCAATTTCTGAACGGGATCAACCCTAATGTGATCAAGCGCTGCTCAGAGCTTCCTCCAAACTTTCCAGTCACAGAGGACATGGTGAAGCCGTTTCTGAAAGAGGGTACCTCTCTGAAGGAGGAAATGACGGTATGGAAGATGACTGGCTTTAAATGGGTGATAATTGTTGCTTTGAGAGACAATTTGTAGGTTTGAATTTTGATTATACTTGTACAGCAGTGAAAAGGTCCCTGAATATTTCCATGTCTATAATACTGGAAAACCACAATCTTGTACGTTGTGTATGTTTTCCCTCCATCTTTCCCTCCTATACAGAAAGGCAATATATTCCTCTGTGACTTCAAGAGGATGGATGGATTACCCACCAAGTTGTCAGATAGTGAATCTGTGCATGTGACTGCTGGTTTCTGTTTGTTCTACATGAACCCAGAGAACAAACTGATGCCAATTGCAATACAGGTATTTCATTGCAGAGCAAACCAGTAACGTATTCATATTACATATAGAAAGTTCATCGAATAAAATTATTGGTCCCCTCACAGAGAATTTAGATACAGATTTGATGTAACGTCGCGCTGTATCCAGGTTGTTTACAGCTGTTTGTTGTTTGTATTACACAAAATGCTGTCCAATGAAAAACTGTTTTCACTCAATCAGTCAAAAAATGTGCATCTCAATAGTCTTAATGGGCTATAGCTGTTCAAATTCAGCATTAGGACCCTAGTTTATAACCTGATGTGCCAGATCGTTTGTTACACAGAACCATTTGAGAAGTCGTCCTTAGAAACTGTTTGGACAAGTGCAGGCACCATGCCAATACTTGGCATTTCTCATGTGATTTCGTGTGATAACCTAGTTTATGTCACAGAGAAAATTTCCCATTTGTAGGCATTATCAAGTACATTTTAGTAAAATAATGTCAATCACAGAAGTTATCCTGTAATCATAAGGTCAGCATATTTATATGCTTTTGTATCAAAAATGAAAAATACACAGTGGTGCATGAGGGGAAGAGAGAGTGAGAAAGGTGCTTCCCCCTTATGAAGTGGCTCTACAAAAAGTTTTATAATGTGGAATACTCATCACTTTGCATTTTAAGTGAAATAGTATGTTTCAAAGTAGAAAAAATAGCTAAATGATGGTTTTATCACATTCCAGCTGCAACAACAACCCTCTGAGCAGAATCCCATCTTTCTGCCCAGTGACCAGGAGACTGACTGGCTGCTGGCCAAGATGTTTATTAAAAATGCAGATTCCATGCTTCATCAGTCTGTCTATCACTTGGTTAACACTCACTTACTGGCAGAAGTCTTCAGTGTTGCTGCTCTCCGCAGCTTCCCTGAGATTCATCCCCTCTATAAGGTATATGACTATGCAGTTGCAAATACAGAACTAGGGCTTGTTTGATGATCTGATCAAGACTTTTTACTCAGTTTTCCAATATAACTTACAAACAGTACTAGAAAGACATATGTTTGGTTTTGTAATTATCAGGGGTGACTATGTGAAAAATGTTTATTTAGTTTATTTAGTTTAGGGATGTGCTGCCTGTATTTGCTGATTGGTTTATAGAAATGTTTATGTTCCTTCACTTTAATGGTGATTTTATCATAAATTTTACATTGAATTTAATATTCCTCCCTCTGTTTGCACAGCTGCTGATCCCTCACGTCCGCTACACTCTCCAAATAAATACTTTGGCCCGTAAATCTATTTTTGGACCTGACGGGATTTTAAGTAGAGTACGGATCTTTATCATGTATATTCATATTTTTTCAATCAAATGTTGAGACTCTCAATACAGTGTAGTAAAAACCACTTCTATCTTCTGTATTGTTTTATATACTTTTGTGTTCTTAATTACTAGAGTTCACTTGGACATGAGGGGATGACAGAGGTCATTGGAAGGTCTCTCTCTGAGACGACCTACAGCTCCCTCTGTCTGCCAGACAACATCACTGCACGAGGACTGGAGTCTATCCCCAACTTCTACTACAGAGATGACGGCCTGAAGCTGTGGAACATCATCAACAGGTTACTAAAAAATGCCAGTTTGAGATACAGCTATAATCCATACTGAAGCCTTTCCTGAACCCTTTCCTGACGATTGGCTGAAATGACTTTTAAAAATAACACCATGATTTCAGAATACAATGTAAAATCATATTTGTAAATGTATATTTTTACCAGATTTGTGAAGGCAATAGTGGGGTACTATTATCCTTCAGACAGTGAGGTGTGTAAAGACTCTGAACTGCAGGAATGGATCCGTGAGATATTCACCCATGGCTTCTTAGGAAACAAAGCCTCAGGTATTTCACCAATGTTCTGATTTTGAATTTGTAAACACAAAACACTATATACTGTAGTAGCTTATAGTATATTGCAATTTTCCACACAGATGCAGTGAATGACAAAAAAATAACTGATAATGACTGTGTTGCCAACAGGGTGTCCAGGATGCTTTCATGCTGTCACGGAAGTGATCAGGTTCATTACCATGGTGATCTTCACAGTGACGGCTCAACATGCTGCAGTGAACAGTGGGCAGGTGAGACATGGCTGTGTCCAAAATCACTCCCTATTTACTGTATGGTGCACTATATTTACCCTACGCCATTTTATTTGAGTGTCCGAATGCTGAGTGTGTAAATATATACACTATTTAGTGCCCCCAAAAACTTGATGGAACAGAAAAAGTAGTGTCCATGGCATGTACACTACTTTTTTAGTAACAATCCCATAATGCAAAGCTCCACATTTCATAGATGTGAAAATTACTGTAGCACAACTCTACAGCTGACAGTAATGATTTATTAATGACAATTAGATAACTAGTGATTGCCTGAAATCTTGATTTTCTGCTCACTATTGTGGAAACTATTCAGTGTCTATTATATAAGGAGTAGTGAATGAGTGAATGAGTGAATAAGGGACTGATTTCGGACACAGTCCATGAATATTGGGACAATAGGATACATCTTTGAGTTTTAACAAATTTATGAACAAATAAACAAATATTTGGAGTAAGTGGCAGATCTGCAATGTGTTCTATCCATTATTAGTTTCCTTGTAATAATTCCTTTCAGTAGGATATAAGTTTACTTTTAAAGTGGTGGACAGATTGCATTTCTTATGTAGTTTTATATTCAGTTTTTTTGTTTTTTATTACCATTGTTTTATGATTGTCTCCCATGAGAGCTGGGCCAACAACCTGACAGTAATAACGAAAAAATTAAAGATCCACTCCAGACATGTTTCAAGACATATAAAGTAGGGGTGTGTCCGAATACAAATACGTTATTCGGCAAAGCACAAATAATGAGTTTTTTATGAATATTTGTTCCATACAAATATTTTAAAAATTATTTGTTTCGGGAAGAAAATAAAACACGTCAAATACCAGCACGCAGGTTGGTTACATCGCTATCTCAGTCTCTCTCTGCTCCGCTGTTACATCTATCAGCGGGTCTCAATGAGGGGAGTCACATCCACCTGCAACATGACACACATTTCCTAATTTGGACATCACTCCTGGAGTTGAGGGTGTTCCCCAGCTAAAGCTGAGCTACTGACACATGCGAAGTGCTCCCATAGGACTCTCCATAACCTGTTGTTCCCTTTCTCCTTTCCACAAAGTTACGTTGTAAAAAATAGGCAATAAATGAAAAGTGCAAAGCAAGAATCACCTTTGAAGTTCTTCCCTAAACGTTACACAGTGTGCTGTCTCTGTGTTATGGGTGTATAAATAGGTAGAGGTCTGTATGCAACGAGATGATGAGTTAAGTTTTAGCTTAGTAGTCAGCGCAGTCGTCTATGATCAAGGAGACTCCAGTTCGAGACCCGGTGTGGGGACCTCCTTCGTAAAGTAGTTTATTCATGAACACTTCTTGTAACACTTTAATTTTATAAAATTAAAGGCATACTAAAACAAAAACAGGATTTTTAAGCCTCTTTTCATTTTTATTCCAATACAAATACAAATAATTTTGCTGCCTCAACAAATATAGATACAAATACAAATACTGGGTTCTCTGTACATCCCTAATATAAAGATACTTCTATGTTTTAATTTGTGTCTGATATAGTTTTTCTGCAAAGAGATTGCATTTCTTTTGTAGTTTTACATTCTGTTTTTTGGTTTTTATATTCATTGTTTTATGATTGTCTCCCATGAAAGCTGGGCCAACAACCCCACAGTAATAACGAAAAAATTAAAGATCTCCTCCAGACATGTTTCAAGATGTACAAAGATACTGTTATGTTTTAATTTGTGTCTTACATGGTTTTTCTGCAAAAAGTCAATTACCTGGTTAAATCTTCGTAAAATTACATCTATTCCTTCTCCCTCATTGAAAAATCCAGAATCTATGAACATGCAAATTTCATTTCAAAAGTTTTACTGCTAGATTCAACATGTCTATGTCACTGAAGAGTCCACTGTCCAAGTTGCATATTGGACCAAGATCAGCTCCAAAACTAGTTGTGATGTCACAAATCATGCTCGATTTATACATCCTAAACTCAGATTTAAGGTGAGCCTTGAGAAATGACCCCTTCAGCAGATTAATGTGCATCATTCTGCACAGTAAGACTCAAACATCCAAGTGAAGGAACAGGAAGAAAAACAGTTAGAAATGAGAAAAAATAAAATGTGATGCATATCAAAACTTCTGTTTCTATTTCATTTAGTTTGACTACCACTCCTGGGTGCCTAATGGTTCGATCCTGCTGCAAAAACCTCCTCCAACCACAAAGGGGCAGTCAAGCATGAAGACAATTTTGGAGACGCTGCCAAATGTGGGAGAGACAGCCAGCCTTGCAACAGCGTTTTGGATACTTTCAGAAAAATACACAGACATGGTAGGTTTGGTGTTCACAAACGCACACAAATAGTAGAATAATATTTAGGGCTGAAAAATTAATTGAAATTTTATTGAAAATCACAATATGGTCTACTGCAATTTTCAAATTGCAGGGGGCACAATATTTGTTAAAGGAGAAATGTGTGTCAAAATACCATTTTAAATTAAATAATGTTGTAGCCTACACATCATATTCTACAGACTTTAGAAAACATCTTTGTTTGGTACAGAGCCCTGCAAAAATCACACCATAATCATTTTAATATGTTCTTCAATTGAAATCTTAATAATTCTGTAAAAATGATCATTCCCTCTAATATTGCAATTTGCAATATCAGTCAAAATAATCACAATTAGATATTTTTTCAAAATCGTTCAGCCCTAATAATATATAATCCATCCACATTTGGAAAGGGCTTTGAAAAATTGCACCACAAGCAAGTTGCTGTGTAAGTCAGATTTACAGTTTTGTTTTTGTCATCTTGGCAGGTTCCCCTGGGTACGTACCCTGAAGAGCGCTTTGATGAGGCTCCACCTAAGCAGATGATTAAAGAGTTTCAAAAGGAGTTGTCCAACCTCAGTGAAGCAATTACAACCAGAAACTCGCAGCTTAAAGTGCCCTACATCTATCTGAACCCTGCTGAAATAGAGAACAGTATAACTATTTGAGTCTGAGGGAGCCACTTGTCCCTTTCTGTACTAGTGAACAATATCCATACCTTTTTCAAAACTTGTCTTATATGCTGGGTTGAGTTTCAAACTTTGACTTTGGTAAATAAAAAAGGTGAGGTGGTAGAGACTTACAGTGCTGCTTGAAAGTTTGTGAACCCTTTAGAATTTTCTTTATTTCTGCATAAATATGACCTAAAACGCAAGTCCATAGTTTACACAAGTCCTACACAAGTCCTTCATGGACTCATGAACACTGACTGTAGCCACTGCAAGAGAGGCTTGTAGTTTCCTAGCTGTTACCCTGGGGTTCCTTGTGGCCTCCCGGACTATTACGCATCTGCTCTTGGTGTGATCTTTGTTGTTCAACCTCTCCTGGGGAGGGTAACAATGGTGTTGGATGTCTTCTATTTGTACACCATCTGCCTGACAGTCAACTGGTGGAGTCCAGACTCTTTAGAAATGGTTTTGTAACCCTTTCCAGCCTGATGAGTATCAGCAACTCTTCCTCTAGATCCTCAGAAATCTCCTTTTTTCGAGCCATGAAACACTTCCACAAACCTGTGTTGTGAAGCTCAGACTTTGATAGTGAAGACCCAGATTTCTCTTCTTTAAATAAGGTAGGACCTCCGACACTTGATTGAAACACTCGCCTCTCATTTCTGTGTAAGGTTTTTGTCTCATTTGTTTAATTGATGTCTCTATCTAGTTTTAGGACTTGCATGGAAATCTGATCATGTTTTAGGTCATATTTATGCAGATACAGAGCACATTCTAAGGGGTTCACAAACTTTCCAGCACTGTATAGTGACATGCTGCACGCTGGGAGAAGACGACCATATTTTGGTTGTATCATGTTAAGTGGGCCTATTGTAGGGTGCCTGTATCTTTGTGTGAATTACTGTATGTATTACATAGACCTCTCTTTAGGAATAACTTAAATGAAAAGTTTTGGTTGCAAGTGTTTAAGCATCAGCTTGGACCCATGTACGAATGAGTCCACAAAAGCAAACATATGGTGATCAACAATGACATAATGCAATGAAATGTAACTAGTTGGTACTCCTTTAATAAAATAGGTTTTCTGTCATAGTGGAAATTTTTAAAATGATGTCACATGAAACTACGGCAAGGCAAGGCAAGGCAAGGCAAGGCAAGGCAAGGCAAGGCAAGGCAAGTTTATTTGTATAGCACATTTCAACAACAAGGCAATTCAAAGTGCTTTACATAGAGCATAAAAAAGACATATACAAACAATTAAAAATTGTTAAATTTGGAAATAAAAAAGAAGCTAAAAAGGGAATAAGACAAATAAAACAAGAGAATAATAGTAACAGTGCAGTGTAAAATATTAACCCTTGTGGTTTAATGAAAGGCAGCGGCAAACAGAAAAGTCTTCAGGTACCTCAGCAGTCAGTAATAATGCATTTATATCCTAGCAGGACCAAGAATATGCATATTTTCTGCCCTCCATTATGATGGCTGTTAGAGGCTGCATTTTCTGTTGCATATGCTGTATATTCAGTTTCTGTTCACCTTTAATGATGTGAGTACAAAACATAGAATCTTTATGGTGATGTAGGACTGTTCATGTTTATTGAACACTATTCATTTGCTTGGCTTGCAGTACAAATTAAAAAGGAATTTGAATCAGCGTTGTCATTCAGCATGCATTATTGCTTATTGACGTGTAAAAGTCAACATAACTTGAGCAAGATTACAAAAGTAATTGATGAAAAACCTACTTCAATACGGTGTCATTGGAAATCTTCAGATGGGCCAATAAATCTTCAGGTCACCCACAACTTAGCATTAAACTCAAAACTTATAAGAGAAAGACTCAAAGAAATACACTTGAAGCTGGTAGAGTTCAATGTGAATAGGTTTATTGAGCATAAAGAGCAATACAAAGCAAACCAAAGCCTTGATCCCAGGATAAAGAACCTAAGGCAAATCATAAAACATTATATTATATACCTCTCATAAAACCTCCTAATGTGGAGCTTATTTTCTAGACTCCACCTCATTTGACTTTGACACTTTGGTAATAATCCAGGCATGATTCATCTCAGAAACAATGGTGTCTCAAACTTCTCTGAAATGTATCAATTGCACCTGGCCTAGAAATAATACTGTCTCAGCATTTTCCACATTTCTCACATTAAAAATGGGCATAGCGGCCTTCAATCATCGCACACAGAGAATCAAAATGTGACATTACTAATCATCCCCCTTCCCAACATCTCTGGGAACCGTCTCTTATTGATGTAAATGTTATCTTTGCATATTCATTGGGACATCCCATGTTACAACTGTCTCTTATTGACGTAAATGTTATCTTTGCACAGTTACTACCTAGATTTATATCATGTAAAGTTTAAAATGTGCTCATCTCATTGTGTGTCACACAGTAGCACAATCATTTGAATACTTACAAGATAAGGTAAAGAAGGAGCAGCTGTATGTTGGGTGTATGAAATTTGTGCATAGTTTTAAACTTGTAGGCATAAAAATATCGTAAACACAAATGTCAGCTGTCTGTAGAAATATCAAGTGGACAACATACAATGTCTACGGTATGTACAGGTGAAACCGTTTCTGTAAACTGTAAAAAGGATACAAAGAGTGCAAAGGTGTGGAGGGAGGGTGTCCTGTAGCTGGTGATTTCATACAGGCCTCTCCACACTGATGTAGAGTTGGTAGCTGAAAACCCGTTTACAGTTTTCAGCGTCTGACTCTCGTAAATCAACATGTACAGGATGTGCTGAGGGCAACAAGTCTGTACAAGAGCTGGTATCAGTATCTACGGTCAAGTCGAGTCTAGAATACAGGTTTTCAGTACAGCAGCACAGTCAAACAACAAATCTTCACATTTGAGAATCTGGGACCATCATATTTTTGTCATTTTTTCCTGAAAAATGACTGCAATTTTTAATCAATTATCAAGATAGTTCAATTCAATTTTTCAATTCAATTTTGTTTATATAGCGCCAGATCACACAAAAGTCATCTTAGGGCACTTTTCAGACACCATTGTTTCTGAGATGAATCATGCCTGGATTATTACCAAATGTCAAGGTCAAATGAGGTGGAGTCTAGGAAATAAGCTCCACATTAGGAGGGGTTATGAGAAATATATAATATAATGTTTTGTGATTTTGCAATAGTTTGTTTATCCTGGGATCAAGGCTTTGGTTTGCTTTGTATTGCTCTTTATGCTCAGTAAACCTATTCACATTGAACTCTACCAGCTTCAAGTGTATTTCTTTGAGTCTTTCTCTTATAAGTTTTGAGTTTAATGCTAAGTTGTAACTACATCTGTGTAGTTATTTTGGCATCCTTTTGATCTGTTTATTTCAATTAAATCACAGCAAAATCTAAGTTTATTTACACTCAAACCGGCCGTTCTGAACAGAGCTGTTAAGACATGATGAGAAGGCTGCAGTGGTGCTTGATCCTTGCAGTATTTTGACCAAAACATGTCAGATACAATTTATTAAGAACCCAGGGAGCTGTGTTAACTTGTGGAAAAGGGGTATAATATGGCCTCTTTAAAATAACCAATTTAAAGGACTGTGCACTCTTTGCTTCTAGTACCTGACATTCTAATTTTCTATCATTTATTTTGGGGTTAAATGTGTAAAAATGTACAGTAGATATATCTGAACAAGTACAGATAGCAAGAGATAAGAGATAATGAGCATGTGAGTGTCACATTTAGGTGTAAAGTGATGTACAATGAATTTCATGCTCAACAGCCCTCATACAGTTCATTATGTGTTCATAAAATCGGCAGTGGACCTTAATAAATGCAGAGATATCAATAAATTAGGCTTCTGGAGTTTGGTTTTTGAGGATGAAATGGATTTTTTGTACAACTGTGTCCCATCCTACTCACTCTCTAGGCAAAAGAAACTGGAAATACAAGAAAGTTTAGAGTTACACCATCCTGTTATGTGTAGTCATCTCAGAACTATCAAAACTGGGGTGGAGGAGGTTACTATAAGAAGACAAACACAGCCCTCAGTGAAGGAAAACCTAGACCTGCAACTGAAGCTGAACGAGGTAGGTAAAACATCTGAAGGTAAATGTAATAACTTAACTTATCCTTCCTCATGCTATGACAACTAATAATCATATGACAATTTATGTAGGATAAGACCAGACAGACGTTTAGTAATAAGAAGTTATTTGGATGCCTGTGGAAGTTTTGAAAAAATGTCAAAAGCTCTTGTGGAATAATTATTTGCAAGGGTTAAGTTATTTTTTTAAGGACAGTTTTCACTGAGTGATGTAATGGAAAAACCTCACTTTGCATCACACAAACAGTTACTGCATTTTTGATTAATTCATATTGTATAACCTTGGAACATGTAACCATCTGTGCTCATTATTTTTGACACTGGATCAGAGTAGGGAGTAGCCTCATCTTGGACATACTACAGTTCCTTTTTTAATTAGTTGGGAGCTTTGATGACATCCAGCACTGCATCCCACTCACATTCTAATATGTTTACCACACTCCTCATCTATAAAGAGTATGTACACTTTGTAACTGACATCAGTCTGCAATTAAAGCTGCAAGCAGCGATGAACGGGCCCTCGCGCCTCCATGCACATCAGGCCATGACGCAATCGAAAGTCTTCTGTCATGGGCATGTAGATGTCTTCAGACCCGGGCTGTTTTCAGACAGTGCAAGAAGGAGATAAACATCACTTCCTTTGTCCACTGTTTTGCCCGCGGCTGGGGCTCCTTTGCTGCAATTTCATAGGGGGATGCTATTCAGCCAGTTTGCATCACTGACTGAATATTGTCACGAGGACGTGTTCAGGCCGGGACTCTTATCAAACATGTAAAGTTTGGTGCAGACTGGAGCATGTACAATAAAGTTATAGCAACTTCCTCTGTCATGGCAAAGCATCAAATCTCAATGATGCGAGGATGAGAATTTTCGGCAGGATGAGACATGTCTGTCTTGCTCACTAGGTGTGAGCAAGACAGACATGTAATGTTTGTTTTCTTTAATAAACTACACTTACTTGAACACTTTTTGTTGTGCTCCTGAATTTCTATGTGTGCCTCAAAATTTTTCATTTGTGAGCACATGTACTCCTTCAGAAAAAATTATGCATTGAACACTGCTGTCAGATGTGTAGAAACAATAAGTAACTCACACAGAAAAATACTCATATATTTGAAGGGAGAGTGTGAGCAAACCGCTAGGTGCTCGGGCCTTAATAGAGGAAAACCGGCAGTACAGAGCTACAAAATTTAGAAGCCACACGCTTCAATGATAGCTAAATTATAGCATATTAGGCACATTACTGCCACCCTGTGCTTTGGACTGTAGACCAAATATTAAATCCTACACATCAATCCTGTCTTTCTAATAAACTCAAAAAAAAAAACAAACTGCTACTCCACCCACTTGGCAGGTTCATTAAAGTTTTAATGCTGAGCTCTGGAACTCTAGTCTTCCTCAGTTCTTCCATCATATATTGTCTTTTTTGATCATACTTAGTACAATCTATGCTTGCATGTGTAATAGTTTCCTCAGCCAAGTGGGAAAAAATATGTGCATATATCGGCAATCGCCAAAAATGATAGTCAAAAAGTAATCGTGTTATATAACCGTGATGTCAATATTGAGCAAAAATAATAGTGATTATGCTTTTTGCCATAATCAAGCACCCTTAAAAAGAACATAAATTTTGATTTACATACACACACACACAAAGCATTTAAATATGTGTGTGATAAATTGTTGTCCTTAATAAAGTTACTTTAACATTTTTCATTGTGCTCCTAAATCTCTATGTGTGCTCCTAATTTTTTACATTTAGGAACACATGTACTCCTTGACAAAAAAGTCAGCATTGAACACTGCTGTCAGGTGTGTAGAGACAATAAGTAACTGCAGCTGGACACAGAAAAATACCCATATATTTGAATGGAGAGTGTGAGCAAACCGCTAGGTGCTCGGGCCCTAATAAAGGAAAAACTGCAGTACAGAGCTACAAATTTTAGTTTCGATTTTATTTTTCTGCAGCACTTTATCACTAAACTGTCACTCTCACTCCATTTTTCCCTTCCCCTCATAGGTCATCCCCACTACTGATTATACGTATAAGACCTACAATTATTGTAAAATAAATGATATTGACCCCAAACTTCATACAAAGTTTGTATATAATGTACTGTAAGTATATAGACCTTTCTGCTATATCCTATAAAACTGAGCTACAATCAACTGTCACACCCATCTCCCACCTTTCTTCCCTCCTTCTCCCTCTCAGCTGGAGAGTAGGATTTCAGAGCAGTCCTCTAGTGGAAATATCTTCATAAATCCCATGACTTTGGCCAAATCTTACATTCAAAATCACATTTTAGTAGGAATTTTCATTGTGAATCCATTGAAACAGGTTTGAAAGTGGTCTGACTTATAGTTTAGAGGTCAAACACCTCAGTTTGGCGCAAAGTCCATGCCCAGATATTGCCTCCCCATTGGTTTACATTGTAAGGTGCGATGTGACACTCCAACTTTCAGGGCTTAAAAAAATCTAAACCGTTCAAGTTATTACAAAGTTTTTAATAACTTTTGTTCAGCACAGTGTGATAAGTCATATATTAAAGTTTGAAGCCGATACCATTAATGCCCTAGGAGGAGATAGCGTTTCTTGGGGGTCCAAAATTGGCGCAAAGTCGTACTTTGAAGAGCATATTGCGGACTTCTTGTTGGATTTAGGTCAGGGATGTCGGCATATGATTTGTAGGTCTTGATGAGATGAATAATTGAGTTTTGGTTTGATCTCTCTACGACATTCCTACAGGCCGTGGCGGCCATATTAGGTACATAGGTGGCGCTATCGAGCACATTTTGAAGCTTGGGGGATAGTTTTTACATTTTATCAAATTTTTCACCAGACCTGATGTGCGTGCCAAATTTGGTGAGTTTTTGAGCATGTTTAGGGGGTCAAATTTAGGGTTGAAGTGGCGTAATAAGAAAGAAAGAATAAGAAAGAAACAAACACAACAGATACAATAGGGTCTTGGCCCTTTGGGGCTCAGGCCCTAATAAGAAAGAAACAAACACACGAAATACAATAGGGTCTTCGCCCCTTTGGGGCTCAGGCCCTAATAAGAAGAAGAAAGAAACAAACACACGAAATACAATAGGGTCTTCGCCCCTTTGGGGCTCAGGCCCTAATTACACTGTTGTGACTGTATGCTGATCCCTTGCAAGGTTTTTCATTAAAGGACAAAAAGACAACTTGGTCCTTGTCAGCTTTTTAAGGCCTGAGCCCCAAAGGGGCGAAGACCCTCTTGTATCTGTTCTATTTCTGTCTTTCTTTCTTTCTTCTTTCTTTATTAATCCGCCACTTCAACCCAAAATTTGCCCCCCTAAACATGCTCAAAAACTCACCAAATTTGGCAAGCACATCAGGTCTGGTGAAAAATTTGATAAAATGTAAAAATTATCCCCAAAGTGCCAAAATCTATAGCGCCACCTCTGTCACTAAAATGGCCGCCATGGCCCATAGGAATGTCGTAGAGAGATCGAACCAAAACTCAATTATTCGTCTCATCAAGACCTACAAATCATATGCCGACACAATTCACCCATTCAAGTATGACTTTGTGCCAATTTTGGACCTTGAATAAACGCTATCTCCTCCTAGGGCGTTAATGGTATCAGCTTCAAACTTTAATACATGACTTATCACACTGTGCTGAACAAAAGTTATGAAAAACTTTGTAATAACTCGAACGGTTTAGATATTGTAAGCCCCGAAAGTTGGAGTGCCACATTGCACCTTACAATGTAAACCAATGGGGAGGCAATCTCTGGGCATGGACTTTGTGCCAAACTGTGGCGTCTGACGTCTAAACTATAAGTCAGACCACTTTTTCTAATTCCCACTAAAATATGATTTTTAATGTAAGATTTGGCGAAAGTCATGGGATTTATGAAGATATTTCCACTAGAGGACTGCTCTGAAGTCCTTCTCTCCAGCTGAGAGGGAGAAGGAGGGAAGAAAGTGGGGAGATGGGTGTCACGGTTAAATGCAGCTCATTTTTGAAGGATACAGCAGAAAGGTCTATATACATACAGTACATTACATACAAACTTTGTATGAAGTTTGGTGTTATTATTTATTTTACAATAATTATGAGTCTTATATGTATAATTCAGTAGTGGGGATGACCTATGAGGGGAAGGGAAAAAAATGGAGTGAGAGTGACAGTTTAGTGATAAAGTGCTGCAGAAAAATAAAATCGAAACTAAAATTTGTAGCTCTGTACTGCAGTTTTTCCTTTATTAGGGCCCGAGCACCTAGCGGTTCGCTCACACTCTCCATTCAAATATATGGGTATTTTTCTGTGTCCAGCTGCAGTTACTTATTGTCTCTACACACCTGACAGCAGTGTTCAATGCTGACTTTTTTGTCAAGGAGTACATGTGTCCCTAAATGTAAAAAATTAGGAGCACACATAGAGATTTAGGAGCACAATGAAAAATGTTAAAGTAACTTTATTAAGGACAACAATTTATCACACACATATTTAAATGCTTTGTGTGTGTGTGTGTATGTAAATCAAAATTTATGTTCTTTTTAAGGGTGCTTGATTATGGCAAAAAGCATAATCACTATTATTTTTGCTCAATATTGACATCACGGTTATATAACACGATTACTTTTTGGCGATTGCCGATATATGCACATATTTTTTCCCACTTGGCTGAGGAAACTATTACACATGCAAGCATAGATTGTACTAAGTATGATCAAAAAAGACAATATATGATGGAAGAACTGAGGAAGACTAGAGTTCCAGAGCTCAGCATTAAAACTTTAATGAACCTGCCAAGTGGGTGGAGTAGCAGTTTGGTTTTTTTTTTGAGTTTATTAGACAGACAGGATTGATGTGTAGGATTTAATATTTGGTCTACAGTCCAAAGCGCAGGGTGGCAGTAATGTGCCTAATATGCTATAATTTAGCTATCATTGAAGCGTGTGGCTTCTAAATTTTGTAGCTCTGTACTGCCGGTTTTCCTCTATTAAGGCCCGAGCACCTAGCGGTTCGCTCACACTCTCCCTTCAAATATATGAGTATTTTTCTGTGTCCAGCTGGAGTTACTTATTGTTTCTACACATCTGACAGCAGTGTTCAATGCATATTTTTTTCTGAAGGAGTACATGTGCTCACAAATGAAAAATTTTGAGGCACACATAGAAATTCAGGAGCACAACGAAAAGTGTTCAAGTAAGTGTAGTTTATTAAAGAAAACAAACATTACATACATATTTAAACTACTTTGCGCCAATTTTGGACCCCCAAGAAACGCTATCTCCTCCTAGGGCGTTAATGGTATTGGCTTCATACTTGAATACATGACTTATGACACTGTGCTGAACAAAAGTTGTGAAAAACTTTGTAATAACTCGAATGGTTTAGATATTGTAAGCCCTGAAAGTTGTAGTGCCACATCATACTTCACACAGGTGTGAGCAAGACAGACATGTCTCATCCTGCCGAAAATTCTCATCCTCGCATCATTGAGATTTGATGCTTTGCCATGACAGAGGAAGTTGCTATAACTTTATTGTACATGCTCCAGTCTGCACCAAACTTTACATGTTTGATAAGAGTCCTGGCCTGACTTTGACTGCGCCGCGGCCCGGCATGCGCAAGGGCACAAAGGCCCGTTCAACGCTACTTGCAGCTTTAATTATTTTCAGATTTCCATCACAGTGACCATGGCTGAGTACAAGCTAGAGGTGTCAACAGGTGACATTACATATGCAGGAACATGGGACCACATATACGTCACTTTATTTGGAACTGAAGGGCAGAGTGAGCGAACTGAGTTGGACAACTACGGCACTGACTTTACAACTGGGACAGTAAGTTGAATCTAGTTGTTGACCATTATTCATATAAGAGTCTCAAATTAGGTTTATGCCAATGTTACTGTTTATTACTGTTTTTTGTAATTCATGCATATATAAAGCACTAATATTCATAGAATGGCCTTCATTAGCCCATAGATCCACATGCTTCGTCCTTCCTATTTGTTTATCACATTGATTCATACTTTCTTATTTTGCTGCAGACATAAGGTATATTGTACCATAACTTTTTTCACAGACAGGGACCTATACTGTGAAAACCAGTATGTCTCTGGGGACACTGCTCCTAATCAAGGTGGAGAAAGATCCGTTTTTTGTTCTCCCAGAAGATGAGTGGTACTGCTCCAAAATAATAGTGATGACACCAGAGGGAGATGCCATTCTTTTCCCTTGCTACAGATGGGTGTCCAGGGGAGAACTGGTGGAGCTGAGAGGAGGGAGAGGTCTGCTTTAAATACCCACAATATGACACTTGTTTTTTGTTAGTTATGTCACTTAAAATTTGACTGTTGTGTACTTTTTACATCTCAGCCATTAAGGTTTTTGAGGAGAACCATCCTGTGTTGATTGACCACCGGAAAAATCAGCTGACACTTAAAAAGAGCCTTTACCAGTAAGTTCTCACGTGTGCGCTATGTACTGTACCTAAAGCTGTCTCAGAAGCTTATCATTTTTTCCCATTTTTTAGATGGGAGATCGCTGATGAAAGACTGCCACACATCAGCAGTTTTAAACATACATCTGAGCTACCAGCTGAACTCATCTTCTCTATGTCCAAATCAATGGAAATACAGTACACAAAAAAAATAGCGTGAGTCAGGTTCCAATATACTCTAGTATTTGTAAGGCAAATAACTTTTTTGAAGCATCGGTGTCAGTATATTGTTAAATTATCTACGTTTTTACCCTCTCTTACCTCAGTGGTGCTGAACTCATGTTTAAGGGGCTGGCTGGATCTACTGAACAATGGGAAAGCATTGAGGACATGAAACAAATCTTCTGGTCCCAAAAAACAACAATGTCAGGTATAGTTTTAGTTCTGCTAGGTAACTCACCTGAACACTAGCATTCTTATAGTTTCATATAAGTGCAAGTAAGTAAACCTGATTAAGTCGACCTGGCCCCACGGTAGAATGAAAAACCCATGAAATAAATATTTAAATCCTAGGTGCTGTAATGGGTTTGATACATGATGGTCGGCTCACTCTTAACTGAATGGAGATGGACGGGGACAGATATCTTTAAAAGATTAAATGGTCCTGAGGGACAGCTACGACATGGAAAGTGACTGACAAAAGTCACTCAGCTGATTGGATCACGGCTTACTGCTGGCCTTAAAGCTGTACTAATCAATATTTTTATATTAACGATGGATGAAATTACTGTGTGTATGCAATTAGAACAACAGAGGTGCATTACCTGACACTATTAAATATGTAAATTAGCTTAAAGTATATAACACTCAATAGTATGAATGAAACTTACTTTCATGCTTAGCACTGTGTGGTTAAGTGAGGGAAAGTCAATATAAATTCAAACTACTATTTGTACAAATCTGTCATTTCAATTTGAATTTTAAATGCTGAATTTAAACAAAGCTGTAAGGCTTTGTAAAGAAATAAAACTATCTCAGTGTCAGGGGTGAGTGCCACAGTGTCATTCTCTGACAACTTTGTGATGCTCTACATGTGGCTCCTAGATATAGAGGACAAATTACAATCATCAATTGTGATTTTCCTAGAGTACGTTAAAGAGCACTGGAAGGAAGATGACTTTTATGGATTCCAATTTCTGAACGGGATCAACCCCACTGTGATCAAGCGCTGCTCAGAGCTTCCTCCAAACTTTCCAGTCACAGAAGACATGGTGAAGCCGTTTCTGACAGAGGGTACCTCTCTGAAGGAGGAAATGACGGTATGGAAGATGACTGGCTTTAAATGGGTGATAATTGTTGCTTTGAGAGACAATTTGTAGGTTTGAATTTTGATTGTACTTGTACAGCAGTGAAAAGGTCCCTGAATATTTCCATGTCTATAATACTGGAAAACCACAATCTTGTACGTTGTGTATGTTTTCCCTCCATCTTTCCTTCCTATACAGAAAGGCAATATATTCCTCTGTGACTTCAAGAGGATGGATGGATTACCCACCAAGTTGTCAGATGGTGAATCTGTGCATGTGACTGCTGGTTTCTGTTTGTTCTACATGAACCCAGAGAACAAACTGATGCCAATTGCAATACAGGTATTTCATTGCAAAGCAAACCAGTGACGTATTCATATTACATATAGAAAGTTCATTGAATAAAATTATTGGTCTGCTCACAGAGAATTTAGATACAGATTTGATGTAACGTCACGCTGTATCCAGGTTGTTTACAGCTGTTTGTTGTTTGTATTCCACAAAATGCTGTCCAATGAAAAACTGTTTTCATTCACTCAGTCAAAAAATGTGCATCTCAATAGTCTTAATGGGCTATAGCTGTTCAAATTCAGCATTAGGACTCTAGTTTATAACCTGATGTGCCAGATTGTTTGTTACACAGAACCATCTGAGAAGTCGTCCTTAGAAAGTGTTTGGAAAAGTGCAGGCACTTTCAAAAAAATACTTGGCATTTCTCATGTGATCTCGTGTGATAACCTAGTTTATGTCACAGAGAATTTGTAGGCATTATCAAGTACATTTTAGTAAAATAATGTCAATCACAGAAGTTATCCTGTAATCATAAGGTCAGCATATTTATATGCTTTTGTATCAAAAATGAAAAATACACAGTGGTGCATGAGGGGAAGAGAGAGTAAGAAAGGTGCTTCCCCCTTATGAAGTGGCTCTACAAAAAGTTTTATAATGTGGAATACTCATCACTTTGCATTTTAAGTGAAATAGTATGTTTCAAAGTAGAAAAATAGCTAAATGATGGTTTTATCACATTCCAGCTGCAACAACAACCCTCTGAGCAGAATCCCATCTTTCTGCCCAGTGACCAGGAGACTGACTGGCTGCTGGCCAAGATGTTTATTAAAAATGCAGATTTCATGCTTCATCAGTCTGTCTATCACTTGGTTAACACTCACTTACTGGCAGAAGTCTTCACTGTTGCTGCTCTCCGCAGCTTCCCTGACATTCATCCCCTCTATAAGGTATATGACTATGCAGTTGCAAACACAGAACTAAGGCTTGTTTGATGATCTGATCAAGACTTTTCACTCAGTTTTCCAATATAACTTACGAAAAGTACTAGAAAGACATATGTTTGGTTTTGTAATCATCAGGGGTGACTATGTGAAAAATGTTTGCAGGAAATGTAATTAAATTTTTATTTAGTTTAGGGATGTGCTGCCTGTTATTTGCTGATTGGTTTATAGAAATGTTTATGTTCCTTCACTTTAATGGTGATTTTATCATAAATTTTACATTGAATTTAATATTCCTCTTTCTGTTTGCACAGCTGCTGATCCCTCACGTCCGCTACACTCTCCAAATAAATACTTTGGCCCGTAAAACTATTTTTTCACCGGAAGGGATTTTAAGTACAGTATGGATCTTTATCATGTATATTCATATTTTTTCAATCAAATGTTGATACTTGAAATACAGTGTAGTGAAAACCACTTCTATCTTCTGTATTGTTTTATATACTTTTGTGTTCTTAATTACTAGAGTTCACTTGGATATGAGGGGATGACAGAGGTCATTGGAAGGTCTCTCTCTGAGACGACCTACAGCTCCCTCTGTCTGCCAGACAACATCACTGCACGAGGACTGGAGTCTATCCCCAACTTCTACTACAGAGATGACGGCCTGAAGCTGTGGAACATCATCAACAGGTTACAGGATATAGCTATAATCCATACTGAAGCCTTTCCTGACGATTGGCTGAAATGACTTTTAAAAATAACACCATGATTTCAGAATACAATGTAAAATCATATTTGTAAATGTATATTTTTACCAGATTTGTGAAGGCAATAGTGGGGTACTATTATCCTTCAGACAGTGAGGTGTGTAAAGACTCTGAACTGCAGGAATGGATCCGTGAGATATTCACCCATGGCTTCTTAGGAAACAAAGCCTCAGGTATTTCACCAATGTTCTGATTTTGAATTTGTAAACACAAAACACTATATACTGTAGTAGCTTATAGTATATTGCAATTTTCCACACAGATGCAGTGAATGAAAAGCAATAACTGATAATGACTGTGTTGCCAACAGGGTGTCCAGGATGCTTTCATGCTGTCAAGGAAGTGATCAGGTTCATTACCATGGTGATCTTCACAGTGACGGCTCAACATGCTGCAGTGAACAGTGGGCAGGTGAGACATGGCTGTGTCCAAAATCACTCCCTATTTACTGTATGGTGCACTATATTTACCCTACGCCATTTTATTTGAGTGCTCGAATGCTGAGTGTGTAAATATATACACTATTTAGTGCCACCAAAAACTTGATGGAACAGAAAAAGTAGTGTCCATGGCATGTACACTACTTTTTAGTAACAATCCCACAATGCAAAGCTCCACATTTCATAGATGTGAAAATTACTGTAGCACAACTCTACAGCTGACAGTAATGAATTATTAATGATAATTATGATAAATAGTGATTGTCCAAAATCTTGATTTTCTGCTCACTATTGAGTAAACTATTTAGTGTCTATTATATAAGGAGTAGTGAATGAGTGAATGAGGGAATAAGGGACTGATTTTGGAGTTTAAACAAATATGTAAACAAACAAACAAACAAATATTTGGAATAAGTGGCAGATCTGCTATGTGTTCTGTCCAGTATTAGTTTTCTTGTAATAATTCCTTTCAGTAGAGTATAAGTTTACTTTTAAAGTGGTGGAAAGATTGCATTTCTTTTGTAGTTTTATATTCTGTCTTTTGTAGGGATGTGCAGAGAGCCCAGTATTTGTATTTGTATCTGTATTTGTTGGGCAGCAAAATTATTTGTATTTGTATTCAAATAAAAGTGGAAAGAGCCTTAAAAATTCTGTTTTTTTTTTTTTATTACACTTTTAATTTTAGGATATTAAAGTGTTACAATAAGTGTTCATGAAGCATGTGTCAGTAGCTCAGCTTTATCTCTGGGGAACACCCCCAACTCTAGGAGTGATGTCCAAATTAGGAAATATACATCATGTAGCAGGTGGATGTGACTCCCCTCATTAAGACCTGCTGATAGACGTAACAACGGAGCAGAGGACAGAGACTGAGCTAGCGATGTAACTGACCTGTGCGCTGGTATTTGACATGGTGTATTTTTCTTCCTGACAACAAATAATTTTTAAAATATTTGTATGAAACAAATATTCGTAAAAAAAAAAACCCACTATTTGTGCTTTGCCGAATAACGTATTTGTATTTGGGCACACCCCTAGTATTTTGGTTTTTATATCCACTGTTTTATGATTGTCCCCCATGAGAGCAGGGCCAACAACCCCACAGTAATAACGAAAAAATTAAGATCTCCTCCAGACATGTTTCAAGATGCATAAATATACTTTTATGTTTTCATTTGTGTCTGATATGGTTTTTCTGCAAAAAGTCAATTACCTGGTTAAATCTTCTAAAAATTACATCTATTCCTTCTCTCCTATTGAAAAATCCAGAATCTATGAACATGCAAATTTAATTTCAAAAGTTTTACTGCTAGACTCAACATGTCTATTTCACTGAAACAGTAAGACTCAAACATCCAAGTGAAGGAACGGGAAGAAAAACAGTTAGAAATGAGAAAAAATAAAATTAAATGCATATTAAAACTTCTATTTCTATTCAAATTAGTTTGACTACCACTCCTGGATGCCTAATGGCTCGCTCCTGCTGCAAAAACCTCCTCCAACCACAAAGGGGCAATCAAGCATGAAGACAATTTTGGAGACCCTGCCAAATAAAGGACAGACAGCCAGCATTGCAGCAATTGTTTGGATACTTTCAGAAAAATACACAGATGTGGTAGGTTTGGTGTTCACAAAAGCACACAAATAGTAGAATAATATATAGGGCTGAAAAATTAATTGAAATTTTATTGAAAATCGCAATATGACACAATATTTGTTAAAGGAGAATTATGTGTCAAAATACCATTTTAAATTAAATAATGTTGTAGCCTACACATCATATTCTACAGACTTTAGAAAACATCTTTGTTTGGTACAGAGCCCTGCAAAAATCACACCATAATCATTTTAATATGTTCTTCAATTGAAATCTTAATAATTCTGTAAAAATGATCATTCCCTCTAATATTGCAATTTGCAATATCAGTCAAAATAATCACAATTAGATATTTTTTCAAAATCGTTCAGCCCTAATAATATATAATCCATCCACATTTGGAAAGGGCTTTGAAAATTTGCACCACAAGCAAATTGCTGTGTCAGTCAGATTTACAGTTTTGTTTTTGTCATCTTGGCAGGTTCCCCTGGGTACGTACCCTGAAGAGCGCTTTGATGAGGCTCCACCTAAGCAGATGATTAAAGAGTTTCAAAAGGAGTTGTCCAACCTCAGTGAAGCAATTACAACCAGAAACTCGCAGCTTAAAGTGCCCTACACCTATCTGAACCCTGCTGAAATAGAGAACAGTATAACTATTTGAGTAAGTCTGAGGGAGCCACTTTTTCCTTTCTGCACTAGTGAACAATATCCATACCTTTTTCAAAACTTGTCTTATATGCTGGGTTGAGTTTCAAACTTTGACTTTGGTAAATAAAAAAGGTGAGGTGGTAGAAACATACAGTGCTGCTTGAAAGTTTGTGAACCCTTTAGAATTTTCTTTATTTCTGCATAAATATGACCTAAAACACAAGTCCATAGTTTACACAAGTCCTACACAAGTCCTTCATGGACTCATGAACACTGACTATAGCCACTGCAAGAGAGGCTTGTAGTTTCCTAGCTGTTACCCTGGGGTTCCTTGTGGACTCCCGGACTATTACATGCCTTGCTCTTGGTGTGATCTTTGTTGTTCGACCTCTCCCGGGGAGGGTAACAATGGTGCTGGAAGTCTTCTATTTGTACACCATCTGCTGTCAACTGGTGGAGTCCAGACTCTTTAGAAATGGTTTTGTAACCCTTTCCAGCCTGATGAGTATCAGCAACTCTTCCTCTAGATCCTCAGAAATCTCCTTTTTTCAAGGCCATGACACACTTCCACAAACCTGTGTTGTGAAGCTCAGACTTTGATAGTGAAGACCCAGATTTCTCTTCTTTAAATAAGGCAGGACCTCCGACACTCACACTTGATTGTAATCTCACTGATTGAAACACTCGCCTCTAATCTCCCCTTCAAATGAATTGATAATCCTAGAGGTTCACATACTTTTGCCACACACAAATATGTAACATTGGATCATTTTCCTCAATAAATAAACGAACATGTGTACGGTTTTTGTCTAATTTGTTTAATTGATGTCTCTATCTAGTTTTAGGACTTGCATGGAAATCTGATCATGTTTTAGGTCATATTTATGCAGAAACAGAGCACATTCTAAGGGGTTCACAAACTTTCAAGCACTGTATAGTGACATGCTGCACACTGGGAGAGGATGACTATATTTTGGTTGTATCATGTTAAGTGGACTTATTGTAGGGTGCCTGTATCTTTGTGTGAATTACTGTACGTATTACATAGACCTCTCTTTAGGAATAACTTAAATGAAAAGTTTGAGTTGCATGTTTAAGCATCAGCTGACATAATGCAATGAAATGTAACTAGCTGGTACTCCTTTAATAAAATAGGTTTTCTGCCATAGTGGAAATTGATAGGGGTGAGGTGGGGCTCTTTTCTTTCTGCCATCAAACTACCTAGATTTATATCATGTCAAGTTTAAAATGTGCCCATCTCATTGTGTGCCACACAGTAGAAGTATCACATGAATACTTACAATGTAAGGTAAAGAAGGAGCAGCTGTATGTTGGGTGTATACATTTTGTGCATAGTTTTAAACTTGTAGGCATAAACATATTGTAAAGACAAATGACTCCAGTTTCTAGTGGCTCTCAACAAAGGTAGTAGAACATAAACATACCACTTTTATGTATAAGCAAGTGGGTGAAAAAATAGATACGTATATGTATATAGAAACAACAAGTGGACAACAACATACAATGTCTACAGTATATACAGGTGAAGCCATTTCTGTAAACTCTAAACAGGATGCAAATAGTGCAAAGGTGTTGGGGGAGGGTGTCCTGTAACTGATGATGTCCTGTAGGCCTTTCCACACTGACAAAAGGTCATTAGCTGAAAACCTGTTCTACAGACTTCTGACCTTTAAAGAATCGTTCACAAACATTGCTCGCTATTTTAGTGCTGCTAAAAAAACATGCTGATATGTAATCAATTAAAAGCAAGCAGTTTCTTTGTGATGACATATTAAGCCTCTAAAAGACCATGTCAGACCTACTGTAGTGCTGAGAAGTTTGAGTGTTTGAATTGTCTCAGTACACTCGAGTACAGACTCTTAAATGTATTTTGTGAGTATTTTGAGTTTTCTAGTACTCGGTGTTGCTGACCTCTCAGGCCTTATAATGTACCTTTATGCTTCATAACCCTCCCAAAATATGTGTATGTGTAACATGTGTATGATTTTTACTTTAAAGCTATAATATGTTACTATTCCACAATAAAATGTCTAAAAATGACTAGGCCTATGTTATATATTTTGTTAAGTTGTGTACTTACATTATCCCAAATGTTTCCAACAATTTTCAAACGCAAAGAAATCCGTAATTTAATCAATGTAACGGTCTGTTTCATTTGGTCACCAGTCAATAGTGTCATACCCCCTCTACCAAAGAGTATATTCTTTGCATGTTTCAGTGTTGTGGTTTTCCACCACAGTGGGGTCTACCAAAGAGTATATACATACAAGATAATACATCAGCGTTGTGGCTGTCCATGAGAAATCGTCATGAATTGTAGTGAGCCATAATTATTCCATAAACAGCTTTCAATTTGAAAAGATATAAACCAACTCAGATATTAAAGTCCGCTCAACATTTCATCAGCGCTGTCTCATTC
This sequence comes from Thunnus thynnus, assembly GCF_963924715.1. NCBI lineage: Eukaryota > Metazoa > Chordata > Actinopteri > Scombriformes > Scombridae > Thunnus > Thunnus thynnus. The sequence continues at coordinate 18,063,915 of NC_089534.1, forward strand.
TTTGCGCAAAGGAGAGAGTGTGGAGCAGTGCAGCAGCTGCTGAAATGAATGATGTCAGGATGTGAGAGGTGGCAGGATTCTACAAAGTCTGGTTTACCTATCTCCGATATTAGCTAAGCGTGAATATACTGATTCATTTTCACCTCAACCACGTTAAGTACCTGATGAAATTATCATCATCGATTAGATAGACAATAGAAATCCAAGATGGAATCAAATAACTTAATCAAACGTAACTAAAAAATATTTGCAGGACAGAGGGTTAATAGATTTTTAATATTTCGTTATACTGTGCATATAACACCAGATATGAGTTTAGTTTCCATCTAGTTTATGTGTGCAAAATTGCTACAGTAAACACGACAGTGTTGTCAAGCACAAAAAGCACACTGGAGACACTGCGGTGGCTGCCACACACTCTGCCTGTGGCTCCTATGCACTGTTTTATAAATGAGACCCCAGGTCTGTTTGTTCTGGAGTGGAGGAGAAAAACATCTTGAACGATGAACACTGGAATAATCCTAACCTGGAGAAGCTGGTTGTTTAACAATGAAGACCACAATTACCATGATCCCACGCTACTTCACAGTGCCATCAAACATCTTTTATTATTGTTTTGATTGAGATACCCATAGCGGAAGAAATAACATATTGTGCATTTAAATAAAGAAAAATACAGACTCGTATTTCTACCATGACAAAATAAGAAATTACCTGGAGAAAATAAAGACATTGAAAAACAATTATTAACACGCGCTAAAGTAGTCTAACTATCGTATCAACCAAACTGCAGCAGAGAATATCTCCAAAGTCCGCAAGCAGCAAAGTATACACAGGCTTAAAAGCAAGTCTACTGTCTCCAGGCTAACAAGCTGGACAAACAAACTGTGTCCGACTCTGGTACATGAACGAATCTGGTCCCTGTGCCCCCGAGCGACCGAGTCCCTGAGCCTCGGGTGGTGGGTGGTGTTTGGTACTCTTCAGTACAATGGCAGTAGATCAGCATTTACAGGATGTGTCGAGGGCAGCAAGTCTGTACAAGCACTAGTATCATCAGTATGAGCAGTCGAGTTGAGCCTGCAATACAGGTTTTTAGTAAGCAAAATCATGTAGATTATAGATTGAGAGGACACTAGAAAATGTCCTGTGTTATTTGTTGACAGTTTTACAAAAAAAAGTGATTAGCCAAGTAAGTTGCTTGTAAGTTGCTAAATTTTGTCTGACTAATAGTCCAAAATGTTAAGATATTCAATTAACTGTCATATATAAAGACAAACAACAATTTTTGCTTGAAAAATGACTGCAGTCTTCAATCAATTATAAAGATATTTGCTGGTTAATTTTCTGTCAATCGACTAATCATTGCAGCTCTAGCCGAATATTCTGGCTTTCTCAGAATAATTGTGTTAGCCACTAAAACAGATAACAAGGGGTAAGAGATAACATGAAATTTATTACATAAAATGTTTGGTTGAGCCCAAAAGAGCTGATTTTTTTTTCATATGAAACACTATTGTCCTCAAATTTGTTGCCAAATTCTCCAAGGTGTGGCCTCTCTGATGTCAACTTCCACAACTGCAACTGCGACCAAATTTAAATGACAGGTGCACATATAAACTTTAAATGATGCCACAAAGTCTGATAGCACTTCAACTACAGTATGTAGTATAGTTACAAGCTAAATTTAAATGGCTTTAATTCAGTGGTCATGACTCATTTGAAATCAGGTACATTTATATATACATTTATGTCAAGGGGTTAGATTTGGGTATGAGCAGTAGAGACATGTTCCTACCAATATCAAGGTGTTGCTGGATTGTCCCTACCAATATTTTTACTGATCTCAAACAATCTAACCGCTTTAACTCCACGTAATGTTAACGGTAAGATCTCTGCAGGGTTGCTAGGTTTGTGTGTGTTCTGCAAAAAAAGTGTATTATTATTATTATTATAAAGAATGAAAGAGCAGGATATGGGGGATACTTGACCTGATGATCTGGCAAACTTCAACTTCAAGCTGTAGACACTGTTGTCCAGCAGCAGCCCAGCAGCAGCAGCAGCAGCAGTGAAGTCAGTGAGGTGGAGAATCTGAAGCGGTTAGTATTTATAGTTTAAACGTGCCAAATGTCACAGAATTGAAAATGACTTAATATCAATAATAATACATCAAACCTATATTGCGCTTTTCAGGATACTCAAAGACGCTTTACAAAGGAAACAACAAAACAAAAAGACATAATGTCCATGAGTAACATATTAGAAGGGAGGAGTTTGTTAGAGAATTCTGGATATATATTGGAGTTTATTGTACCATACATGAAGATGTACCATAAAGGATACCATTGCAATAGTCCAGTCTGGAAGTGATGAATGCCTGGATGAGAGTTTCTGTGGCTGAGAAGGAAAGGGATAGACGGAGACGGGCAATGTTTTTGAGGTTAAAGAAGGCTGTTTTGGTGATGTGCTTGACATGTTGATCAAAGGAGAGAGTTTGGTCAAAGATAATATCAAAACAGCACATGTGGGTGGAGGTGAGCACAATGGATCCTTCAACGATGAAGATGTTATGGGTAGATTTGGTGAGAGCTTTTGGACCAATGATAATGATTCCGGATTTGTCGCAGTTCAATTTGAGGAAGTTGGTTTGGAGCCAGGCCTTTATTTCCATGCTGTAGGTGGTCAGGGTTGAGTGAGTGGCAGTGGTGATTGTTTTGGTGGAGATGTAGAGCTGGATGTCATCCGCAAAGCATTGGAACTGAAGTCCATGGTGGCGGATTATGTGGCCAAGGGGGAGCATGTATAGGATTAAAAGGAGGGGGCCAAGAACTGAACCTTGCGGAACACCATGGGAGAGGGGAGCAGTGGAGGATTTGCAGTTGTTGATGCTGGGCTGTTTCAATGCTGTGTTGAGAATGGAATCTGGATTGGAATGATTCATAGAGGTTATTGGCAGAGAGGTGGGCTTTGAGTTATGAAGCAACAGCACATTCCAGTATTTTAGATAGAAAGGGGAGGTTGGAGATTGGTCTGTAGTTGTTTGGGATGTCAGGATTGAGTCCAGGTTTTTTGAGAATGGGGGTGACAGCGGCAAGTTTGAAAGAGGGTGGGATGGAGCCAGTAGTTAGGGAGGAGTTAATTATTGTGGTGATGAGTGAGATAAGGTGGGAAGGCAGGCCTTGACAAGTCTGGAGGGCATGGGGTCCAGGATGCAAGGGGCAATGTTCATTCCTATCATGACATCAGAGAGGTCTGTAGAGGGGAGACTGAGGAGAACTGAGACAAGAGCTGGCAGGTTCACTGGACAAAACTAGGATCATTTGATATTATGTTTTATTTCAGGCATTAGATGTTGTTAGCTAATTTGTGATTGTTGCTCAGACATACTGTTTAAATAAACAACTTTCACTGTTGGTGAAAATTCCTCCCAAAAGTAAATTAAGACATCTGGTCCTTTTTAAAGAAGAACCAAAGTGTCAGTAACAGTTGAGTTTAGTTAATAAGAATGTTCTGTCATCAATCCAAACATTAATCTTTGAAATTAGAGGGAGAAACATTTACTATTTAATGCCATCTCTCCCCTTTTCACGAGTGGATCAAGAGCAGAGTTATTATTGCATACGTGTCATTAAGACATGAAGATTATTTATAGGCTAAATTAGCCACAGCTTTTCCAACTGATCTGTTTGTGACTGTCAGGCATCATTTCATTTTGAAAATCCTGTCAGCAGCAGCCTGAGCAGCACAGAGACACACAAACAGGTGAGCTGCAGCCTCTCAGGTGACTCTGATGTCACAGATACACACAGACAGATGAGCTGCAGCCTCTCAGGTAAAAAGTGGACAAAAAATGTCCCTACCAAAATTAAAACCAAACCTACGCTCTTGATTTAGGTATTCAAAAATCACAGCCTTCACCAGACAATTAGCATTATTGTATATCACTGTTTTATAGCACCTCTAGATCTAGATGCACATTAAAATTGTCAAACATTTTTAGTATTAAAATAACCAATTTAGAGGACTGTGTACTCTTTGCTTTCTAGTACCTGACATTCTAATTTTCTTTCAATTATTTTGGAGTTAAATGTGTAAAAACGTACTGTAACCATATCTGAAGTACAGATAGCAAAAGATAATAGATAATGGGCACGAGTGTCACATTTGGGTGTAAAGTGATGTACAATGAATTTCAAGCACAACAGCCCTCATACAGTCTGTTATGTCCTCTTAAAGTGGGCAGTAGGCCTTAATAAATGCAGAGATATCAATAAATTAGGCTTCTGGAGTTTGGTTTTTGGGGATGAAATGGATATTTCAGTACAACTTCGGCCCATCCTACTGACCCTTTAGGCAGTAGAAACTGGAAACACAACAAAGTTTAGAGTTACACCGCCTGTTATGTTAATGTGTAGTGGTCAAAGGTCAAAACTGGGGTGAAGGATGTTACTATAAGAAGACAAACACAGCCTTCAGTGAAGGAAAACCTGGACGTGCAGCTGAAGCAAGGAGGTAGGTAAAACATCTGAAGGTACATGTAATAACTCATTCTTCCTCATGCTATGACAGCTAATAATCATATAACAATGTATGTAGGATAAGATCAGACAGAAGTTTAGTAATAAGAAGTTCTTTGGTTGTCTGTGGAAGTTTTGAAAAAATGCCAAAAAGCTCTTGTGAAATAATTCTTTGCAAGGGTTAAGTTATCTTTTTTTTCTGGACAGTTTGCACTGAGTGACCATGGCTGAGTACAAGTTAGAAGTGTCAACAGGTGACATGGAATATGCAGGAACATGGGACCACATATATGTCACTTTATTTGGAACTGAAGGGCAGAGTGAGCGAACTGAGTTGGACAACTACGGCACTGACTTTACAACCGGGACAGTAAGTTGAACCCAGATAAACAATGCTTATATATTGTCTCTCAATATATCTCAATTAGCTAAAAGGTTTTTTGTTTGTGCATACATATGTACTGGTTGGCTGATGGATTGGTAATTAACTACACTCAACTATACATAATAAATAGCACCATTGTGTGGCAATCCAGAGAGCACTTCACATATCTGTACATAACTAAAGGGCTAAGCAAATATCCTGGGTTTGCTCACGATAAATATTTCAGTAAGTCTAGCCTGAGGAGATGACCTGCATTTTCTAAAAAAAGTTTTGTATTGTTTTTGTGGACACTATTCCAACAAATTTCATTGAAATTCTTTTTCTAAGACTATTATTCTAAACTCTTTGAAATTATTCTTCTAAATTTAGTATTCAGGATATTTGGATGAATTCAACAGAGGTTTACATTTAGTTTTTCATATTTCACACTTTCCCACAGTGCACAGTTGCCAGATGTTCCTACTGCAGGTGTGGCTCACCTGAAATACACCAGCATAACTCATACACAGACAGCAACTGCAAATGAAATGAAATGACAGGTGCATGATAAAATTTAAATTCAGGGGTCATGAAACTAATTTCAAATAAGCCACTATTGTAAAAATCCCAAATAGTTACAGATAGGATTCAGGTATTTCACTATGTACACTATGTGTGTTTTGATGCAGATCCAGATTTAAAGAATCTACATTTTGTAATATTTAAATAACAATTTTGGAGAACCGTGCATGTTAACTGACTATATGATGTTTGAGAGTTTATTTGCAGTTTTTTCGTGGGCTGTTTGATTTGACCATACACATTACTTGACTGAATACACCACTGTAGGACACATTTCAATTTCGACCTTTTCAACACATTGCATTTACTTTGTTTATATTTATATGAATCCTTATTTTTCAGACAGGGACCTACACCATAGACACCGGTGATTCTCTGGGGAAACTTCTGCTGGTCAAGGTGGAGAAAGATCCCTATTTAAGTCTTCCAGAAGATCAGTGGTACTGCTCCAAAATAGTGGTGACTACTCCGGAGGAAGATGTCATTCTTTTCCCCTGTTACAAATGGGTGTCCAGCGGAGAACTGGTGGAGCTGAGAGGAGGGAGAGGTCTGCTTCCAACAAGAACATAATATCACTTAGTTTTCTCAGTTTTTGTCAGTCTTGTTGTTAGTGTCATTTAAAATAGAGCTAAATCTGTGTTCTTTTCATTTCTCAGCCATGAAGGTTTCAGAGGAGGAACATCCCCTGTTGATTGAGCACCGCAAAAAAGAGCTGGCACTTAAAAAGAGCCTTTACCAGTACGTTTTCATCTGCACCGTATTCTCCTAGAGCTGCAAATGTGGTCTCAGAAGCTTATCTGGAGAAATGTCTATGTGGTTTTAAGTAACTTTGTCTATTATTTTTTTTAGATGGCATATCGACCATGAAGGAATACCCCACTTCACCGGTTTAAGTGATTCGTCTGAGCTCCCAGCTGAAATCCGCTTCTCTAAGTCGAAAGAATCTGAAATAGAACACACAGCTTTGATAACGTGGGTCTATATAAATATTTAGGATGGACACCACCGGGTTCCAATATTGTGACAACGTCTATGTCTTAGAACAAAATACAAGCATTAATATTATTATGTTGTTTAATCCTGTGCATTGTGTTTTCCCTTTTTTCAACCTGTCTTACTTCAGTGATACTGAACTCAAGTATAAGGGGCTGGTTGGATCTACTGAACAATGGAAAAGCATTGACGACATGAAAGACATCTTCTGGTACAAAAAGACAACAATGTCAGGTAGAGTTTTTCCAGTTTTTCAACAACTGACTTCATATAAGTATTTTGCAAACACTTTTGTATCATCAGTTGACTGCAACAACAGCTCTCCCTCTTTCACTGACAAGTAATCTTACAATTTTATCAAGAGTTATCAGATTAATGTTGGATTTTAGTGCATAAACATTTCTTATTTGAACTTAAATAGCTTTTATTATGAAGCTCACAGGAACTACAAACAAAAGTCACTATATCTCAATCTACAGCACGTAGATTGGCTAAGCTGACCTTCAAAGTTCAAATTACATACTAATTAGTTATCAGTCATAGTATGGGCCAAATTTGACCAATGACACAATATTTCTTCCACCAGTTCTGCCCTCACAGTAAACCTCCAAAAACCAAACCAAAATCAACACACTCAACAACATCAACAACATTATATCACAGTGCATACGCCCGGGGGCATGTGTCAAGAAACAGGTTTTCTGGGTATTAACTCTTTCTTTTATCTTCAGTCCATGTTCAGTAAAGCTGTCAAGTTAACTCAGAAGTGAGTGATGCTGTCATCCACACTTTACTTCTGTTTACTTTGCCTCAGAGACCAGAGGAGCACATGAGAGACAGAAATAATGTGGAGAAAGATTAGCTATAACACAGTCTTATAATACTAATATAGTGTTTTAGTATGGCAGCACTTTAAGAAAGGCTGTTACAGTCAAGTTAAGTCAATTTTTAATTATATAGTGCCAAATCACAACAGAAGTTATCTCAGGGCACTTTTCACATAGAGCAGTTCCAGACTGTAAACTTTCATTTACAGAGACCCAATGAGCAAGCACTTGGCGACAGCAACAAGTTAAAATTTCCCTTTAACAGGAATAAACCTCAAGCAGAACGGGGCTCTAGGTGGGCGGCCATCTGCCTTGACTGGTTGGGTTGAGAGAGGGGAAAGAGGGAATATTGGTGGATGTACTACATCTTAAAGAAATGAGATGGATTCATCACCCAGGGAGAAAATTGCGCAAAAGTCACAATTCCTGGTTTCTTGTCATCTAACTTAGCAATATGTACTCTGTAATATATCTTGGATATATCAGCATTTTTAATAAATATGGGGAACTACATTAAATTATGTGAGAACAGAATTATTTTCAATCTTAGTTTTTCTCCTTTTTTCAGCTCTTGACTCATGCGTATGTAGCTGGTAGTGTTCTTGTTAGCTGACATTTGTCATTGTGGGTTGATGCTAAGCCAAGAAAGCCTTTCTAATAATAGGCAATTTTTTATTTTCCTAAAAGTAATATTTTTTAGAATAACGATGATTAGGCATGAAAAGCTTTACAGATTTGAAATATGTTCTTTTAAAAAATGATTATAACATTAAGAAAACAAGATTGTGCAAAGAACATTTTTGTCCACGAAGTAAAAAAATTTCAACAATCTTGTTTTTTGTTGATAATGATCATGTTGTACTTCAAAAATGAATAAAAACATTTTAGATATTTCCCAATTGCCTTTCTTCCAGAGTATGTCACAGAGCACTGGAAGGAAGATGACTTTTATGGATCCCAGTTTTTGAATTCAGTCAACCCCAATGTGATCAAGCGTTGCTCAGAGCTTCCTCCAAACTTTCCAGTCACAGAGGACATGGTGAAGCCATTCCTTGAGGAGGATAGCTCTCTGGAGGAGGAAATGGAGGTATGAAATATGAGTGGCTTTAAATGGGCGATAATCTTTGCTTTGGGAAACGATTTGTAAGTTTAAAGAGTGTACCTGTATTGCAGTGTATCACTCATCTGTCTTTTATTCCCATACAGGATGGCAATATATTTATCTGTGACAAGAAGGAGATGGATGGAATACCGGCTAGACACTATAATGGTGAACGTCTGCATGTGACTCCTGGTCTCTGTTTGTTCTACTTGAACCCAGAGAAAAAACTGATGCCGATTGCAATACAGGTACAGTATTTTATTGATGCAGCAAATCAGGGACAGTATGTATACTGTATAAATTTAAGTAAAATCACTGGTCTAATCACACAGCCATATTACATTTTATAGTGGATTAGTACGTTTTCAGAAATTTTGCACAATTTGAACATATAACAATTTAACTTTTAATATTTTTGAACCATATTCCAGCTGCATCAGCAACCTTCTGAGCAGAATCCCATCTTTCTGCCCAGTGACCCAGAGACTGACTGGCTGCTGGCCAAGATGTTTTTTAAAAATGCAGATCTTATGGATCATCAGGCAGTCCATCACCTGATGAAAACTCACTATCTGGCAGAGGCCTATACTATTGCCACTCTCCGCAACTTCCCTGTGATACATCCCATTTATAAGGTACAATAACACAGCAGAGATCATGGCATTCAGGATATGCTTGCTCTTGTTCGCTGAAATGAGAATTAATTTTACTTTTAATATTCTTCCCTCTCTCTGTATAGCTGCTGATCCCACACTTCCGGTACACTCTCCCCATTAACACTGATGGACGCAAAACTCTTTTTGGACCTGAAGGGGCTTTAAGTATTGTATGGATCTTTAACATACAATATATACTCCAATTATATTGCACCATTGCAAAAATAAGTTTAATGTGTTCTTTAAAAACAATTTTTATTATTTTCTACTTCATGAAACTTATCTGACCCTAAGTATTTGTGTGTTATTAATTACTAGAGTTCACTTGGATATGAGGGGCTGACAGAGATCCAGAGAAGGTCTCTCTCTGAGTTGACCTACAGCTCCCTCTGTCTGCCGGAGAACATCACTGCACGAGGACTGGAGTCAATCCCCAACTTCTACTACAGAGATGACGGCCTGAAGCTGTGGAACATCATCAACAGGTTTTCTTTGCATACAACTGCAATTAATTGGCTAAAGCACAATTTTAAAATACAGCTTAAAACTGACTTATTTTTATGTTTCTCAGCTTTGTAACAGAAATAGTGGAGCACTATTATCCTTCAGACTGTGAGGTGGAAGAGGACTCTGAACTGCAGGAATGGATCAGTGAGATATTCACCCATGGTGTCTTAGGAAACAAAGCCTCAGGTATTTATTTCACTTTAATTTGTAAACACAATTAGCCTATGGTATATTGAAATGTTCCATGCAGGCACTGAATTGACTGACAAAGGTGATGCTGCCAACAGGGTTTCCTGAATGCTTCCATACTGTCGAAGAAGTGATCAAGTTCATCACCATGGTGATTTTCACTGTGACAGCTCAACACTCTGCCGTCAATGATGGACAGGTGAGGCAACAGTAAATAGCTGGGACAAAAGAATACTTTTTAATGTTTGATCAAGTATTAAGTTTGTTTTAACACCTCAAATGTATGGGGTGTGATTTCAGATTTTTTCATTTTATTAGACACATGGCTCAAAGAAGTAGAGAAGGGCCCACGACCCAGACATGAAAAATAAAACAAAATGAAATAAAAAAACAAAAGTGATACATATTGAAGCTTCTTTTGTGATTTAGTTTGACTACACCTCCTGGATGCCCAATGGCTCTCTCCTGATGCGTAAACCCCCTCCAACCACCAAGGGAGAGTCAAGCATGGACACAATATTGGAGACCCTACCAAATGTTGGAGAGACAGCAAGCTTTGCAGCACTGGCTTGGATACTAACAGAAAAATACACAGATGTGGTAGGTTTGGTGTTCAAAACACACACAAATAGAGGAATAACATATAGGGCTGAACAATTAATTGAAATTTTATCAAAATTGCCACATAGCCCTCTGCAATTTTCAAATTGCAGGAGGCACAATCTTTGTTAAAGGAGAAATGTGTGTCAAAATGCCATTTTAAATGAAATAATGTCCTGGCCTAAACATCATATTCTACAGACTTTTGAAAACATCTTTGTTTGGTACAGAGCCCTGCAAAACCAACAAACACCATAATCAATTTAATGGCTTTGATTTGATTGATAAAGTAAAACAAAAAAAAAAAGGAGGGGTAGGACTAGAAAAGTTCTCTTCTTCATCCTACGCCCTTTTTGAAAATTGGAAGGTTATTATTTGTGTGGCTTACTGAAAATTTGCTGTTATCTTTGTTTTTTTGTTTTGTTTTGTTTCGTTGCCTATATATTTTATTTTGTTATTTTAACTTTCAAAATAAAATAATTGAATATGTTCTTCAATAAAAATCTTTATAAATAATGTAAAAATGATCATTCCCTCTAATATTGCAATTGCAATATCAGTAAAAATAATCACAATCAGATATTTTTTCAAAATCGTTCAGCCCTAATAATATATAATCCATCCACATTTGGAAAGGGCTTTGAAAAATTGCACCACAAGCATGTTGCTGTGTCAGTCAGATTTACAGTTTTGTTTTTGTCATCTTGGCAGGTTCCCCTGGGTACGTACCCTGAAGAGCGCTTTGATGAGGCTCCACCTAAGCAGATGATTAAAGAGTTTCAAGAGGAGTTGTCCAACCTCAGTGAAGCAATTACAACCAGAAACTCACAGCTTAAAGTGCCCTACACCTATCTGAACCCTGCTGAAATAGAGAACAGTATAACTATTTGAGTCAGTCTGAGGGAGACATTTTTTCCTTTCTGCATTAGTGAACAATATCCATACCTTTTTCAATACTTGTCTTGCATGCTGGGTTGAGTTTTAAACTTTGATTTTGGTAGAAACATACAGTGCTGCTTGAAAGTTTGTGAACCCTTTAAAATTTTCTTTATTTCTGCATAAATATGACCTAAAACACGATCAGATTTCTACACGTCCTAAAACAAAATAAATGGATCTCAAAAATGAGACAAAAAAATTAAACTTATAAATTAATATATTGAGGAAAATTATCCAATCTTATATATTTGTGTGAGGCAAAAGTACGTGAACCCTTGCTTTCAGCAACTGGTGTGACCCCCTTTTTCAACAATAACTTCAAACGTTTCTGGTAACTGTTTATCATGCCTGCACATTGGCTGGGAGGAATTTTAGCCCATTCCTCCTTACAGAACAGTCTTAACTCAGGGATGTTGGTGGTACTCTTTGCATGAAATGCCTGCGTCAGGTCCTTCCACAGCATTTCTATAGGATAAAGGTCAGGATTTTGACTCGGCCATTCCAAAACATTAACTTTCTTCTGCTCTAACCATTCTTTGGCAGAGCAACTTGTGTGTTTAGACTCATTGTCTTACTGCATGGCCCACTTTCTATTGATCTTTAGTTCACAGATGGATACCTTGACATTTTCCTGTAGAATTTGCTGGTACAACTCAGAACTCATAGCTCCATCAATGATTGCAAGCCATCCTGCTCAAGAGGCAGTAAAGCAGGCCCAAACCATGATACTGCCACCAACATGTTTCACAGATGGGATAAGGTTCTTATCCTGGAATGCAGTGTTTGCTCATCACCAAACATAATGCTTCACTCTTAGAAGTAAGGGTTCCAAAAGGGTTCTTCTTGAAGGGCTGCGGTTCTAACCAGAACCATTTGCTTTTGAAAAACCCTTTTTTGAAGAAAGGGTTCTTCAAAGGTTCTTTGTAAGACTCAATCCAAATAACCCTTTTTAGAAGAAAGACTTCTTCAAGGATTGCTGAAAGCATAGGTATTAGAAGATCCTCACCCTCAAATATTCAAATGTTTACTCATGATTCAAATAGTATTTTGAAATGTACATGTATATGGAATCCCCTTAATAAATTCATTTTACTTGTGTTCTGCCATAGTCTTTCTTTGCTATCATTTCATGCCATACAATAGTTAATTGTGTATCTGTATTGAACAGACACTATGTTAATTGGTTAGTCCTTCTAATGTGATATACACTGTGTATAGGTGTTGTAGGCTCTGGAGAGACCACAGAGACAAGGGTTGAATTGAGGGGCATTTGTTGTTGAAGATGTTTTTTGATATTGTTTTTTTCCCCCGATGATTTCTAATTCATGACGTACAACACTTAACTGGTGCTTTTATAAAGTGGCTAAGAATACAGTGCATACATATAATGTAGCTACATGATGTACTCTCTGGTGGGAAGATCATGTCTTGAACCCTCAATCTTCAAAATAGCACCGCTATGCTCTTACCTACTGAGCCACCATGTTAGTTTTGTTTTGACCATTTTAACTACAACCTCTGGAGGGAGGAGCTCATGAGCTCATTTAATTGGCCCTTATTTTCTTTTTGGAGAGTGGGCAGTTGACCCTCCTTATCTATTGTTCCTTTATTATGGATTGTGGGAGGCCTGGGGGGATGGAGGACTACAGTGTGAAGGGATGTTGGAGCTGGAAATTGAACCGTGGTCTCCAAGGGGAAAGGCTGGGGTTTGGTGCGTGGGAACTGAGAGCTGGTTTCCCTACGGATAGCCCATATGGTCTGTCCTTCTCTACAAAACAAGGTGACATATCAATAGTGATTACTGTTCACACACTGTGTGATCACCTGTGTATTTGAAGTGACAGAAGATCAGACACTTCAGAGAATCAAGGTAAACTAAATCTGATATCTTATTCCAGCAAGCTTGACTCTAGCTAAGGACTTTTATGGTAAAAGGTGGACCATTTTAAATAAATTAACGTGAAAACTTTGTAGGGTTCCCTCGCTTTCATCTGATTGTGTGCCAGTGGAGGCTCTTAGTATAGGAGTTGGAGGACAGGTTTATTCAATCTGTTCCACTGTCACCATTATTATGTGCCCATACCACGATTGTTCTCATTGGACCATGCAGTATTTTGTTGTTTGTAGATGACTTACTGCTTCATCTGGTGTAGTAAGTGTACCTTGGATTGATGATACTGTCTTTTTTTCTCATCCCTCTCTGCTATGTCACCATTGCTGGAGATTACATGAATTCACCTGCTGAGGACAGCCTGATGTGCCTGGCTTGTGTCCAATTTGTCATGTTGCTGATTCCATTCCAGATTTTTCAATACATTTTTCCTTTGAATTGTTTGAATGTTTTCTCAATGTCAACATTGTAAACATTGGTAATTGTAACATAGATTGTTAAAATGATGGATGAGCACAATATACAATATATGGGATTCAGTCATTTTTTGCCTGATCTGTAGAATACAATATGGTTCTTCGTAGAATCCTCAGAAGACAAGAGGGTTCTAGATGAAACCCTTGAAATATGAAAGAGTTCTTGGTGGAACTCCCTCAGTGGGTTCTAGATGAAACCCTTAGAAGGTGAAAAGGTTCTGGATAGAACCCCTAGTGAGGGTTCTAGGTGAAACCATTACACCATAGAAGGGTTCTCTGTGGAACCTCTCATAGCGGGTTCTGGGTGGAACCTTTCACAGATGGTTCTAGGTGTAACCCTTTATGTTGGGTTCTACGTAGAACCTTCTGAAAGGGTTCCAGGTGGAACCTTTATAAAAGGTTCTACCAGGAACCAAAAAGGGGTTCTCCTATGGAGACAAGCCGAAGAACCATATATGGGTTGACTCAGCACCTTTATTTCTAAGAGTGTTCGTATTCAAGCCTAAAAGTTTGATTTTGGTCTCATCCACCCACAGAACGAAATTCACCCACAAAATGATATGAAATTGTAAATTGTAAGAACATTTTACAGATCGCCTTCTGGCTTATCCACGTGGTCTTGAGCAAACTGTAGATGGCAACAATGTTCTTTTTGGAGAGAAGTGGCTTTTTTCCTTGCAACTCTGCCATGCACACCACTGATGCTCAATGTTCTCCTGACAGTGGACTCATGAACATTGACTGTAGCCACTGCAAGAGAGGCCTGTAGTTTCCTAGACGTTACCCTGGGGTCCCTTGTGGCCTCCCGGACTATTACGCATCTGCTCTTGGTATGATCTTTGTTGTTCGACCACTCCTGTGGAGGGTAACAATGGTATTGGATGTCTTCTATTTGTACACCATCTGCCTGACAGTCAACTGGTGGAGTCCAGACTCTTTCGAAATGGTTTTGTAACGCTTTCCAGCCTGGTGAGTATCAGCAACTCTTCTTCTAGATCCTCAGAAATCTCCTTTTTTCGAGCCACGACACATTTCCACAAACCTGTGTTGTTAAGCTTAGACTCTGATAGTGAAAACCCAGATTTCTCTTCTTTAAATAAGGCAGGGCCTCCCTCACTCACACTCGATTGTCCCCCCCTTGATTTCCCCTTCAAATGAATTGATAATCCTAGAGGTTCACATACTTTTGCCACACGCAAATATGTAACATTGGATCATTTTCCTCAATAAATAAACAAATATGTGCAAGATTTTTGTCTCATTTGTTTCATTGATTTTTCTATTTAGTTTTACGACTTGCGTGGAAATCTGACCACGTTTTAGGTCATATTTATACAGAAACAGAGCACATTCTAAGAGGTTCACAAACTTTCAAGCAGCACTGTATAGTGGGAGAAGACGACTATATTTTGGTTGTATCATGTAACGTGGGCCTATTGTAGGGTGCCTGTATCTTTGTGTGAATTACTGTAGGTACTACACAGACCTGTGTTGAGCAAAAACTTGAAAGAAAAGTTTGGGTTACAAGTGTTTAAGCATCAGCTTGAACCCATGTATCAATTAGGCCATAGTCCACAAAAGCAAACATATGGTGATCAACAATGACATAATGCAATGAAATGTAACTAGTTGGTACTCCTTTAATAAAATAGGTTTTCTGCCATAATAGAAATTGTTAGAATTATCTCACATGAAACTACGGCAAGGCAAGGCAAGGCAAGGCAAGTTTATTTGTATAGCACATTTCAACAACAAGGCAATTCAAAGTGCTTTACATAGAGCATAAAAGGCATTAAAACAGAATATAAAAGCAAAACAAGTAAAAAGACATATACAAACAATTAAAAAGTGTTAAATTTGGAAATAAAAAAGAAGCTAAAAAGGGAATAAGACAGATAAAACAAGAGAATAATAGTAACAGTGCAGTGTAAAATATTAACCCTTAATGTTTTTTAATGAAAGGCAGCGGCAAACAGAAAAGTCTTCAGGTACCTCAGCAGTCAGTAATAATGCATTTATATCCTAGCAGGACCAAGAATATGCATATTTTCTGCCCTCCAGTATGATGGCTGTTAGAGGCTGTGATATCAGCTGCTTTTTCTGTTGCATATGCTATGTATTCATTTTTTTTTTCAACTTTTAATGATGTGAGTACAGAACATAGACTGTTTATGGTGATGTATGACTGTTCATGTTTATTGAAGACTACTCATTTGCTTGGCTTGCAGTTCAAATTAAAAATTAATTCTAATCAACATTGTCATTCAGCATGCATTATTGCTTAATGACAAGTAGAAGTCAACATAACTTGAGCAAGATTACAAAAGTAATTGATGAAAAAAATCTACTTCAGTATGGTTACTTCATTAAGTCTACTCACACGCAAGTCAGTTGTTTCTGGAAGCCAAAACTACAACACCAGTTTAGGGAGAGGTGTCACAGAGAGGCTTATATTAATAATGTGATCATGTGAGTCAGATATACATAGCTGTCTACATGCAAGACCACCTTTACACTACTCTTTCCCTTCTGCAGCTATCAACCTACCTAGATTTATATCATGTCAAGTTTAAAATGTGCTCATCTCATTGTGTATCACACAGAAGCAGTATCACTTGAATACTTACAATATAAGGTAAAGAGGGAGCAGCTATGTGTTGGGTGTATAGTTTTAAACCTGTAGGCATAAACATATTGTAAACACAAATGTCAGCTGTCTGTCAGCTCCGTGTCGGCACTGTGTACTGATCAGAATCAGCTTTATTGGCTGTAGGTGTACACATACAAGGACTTTGACTCAAGTTTCTAGTGGCTCTCAACAAAGGTAGTAGAACATAACATATCACTATTATGTACAAGCAAGTGTGTGAAACAATGGATACATATATGTATATAGAAACAACAAGTGGATAACAGCATACAATGTCTACAGTATATACAGGTGAAACCATTTCTGTAAACTCTAAACAGGATGCAAATAGTTTAAAGGTGTGGAGGGAAGGGGGCCCTGTGGCTGATGAAACCTGTTTTACAGACTTCTGACCATGAAACAACAAACACAGCTTGCTGTTTTAGTGCTGCTAAAAGACATGCTGATATGTAAGAAATTAAAAGCTTTGTTTGTGATGACATGTTAAGCCTCTGAAAGACCATGTCAGACCTACTGTAGTGCTGGGAAGTTTGAGTGTTTGAGTTGTCTCAGTACACTCGAGTACAGACTTCTAAATGTATAAAGTATTTTGAGTTTTCTAGTACTAGGTGTTTTGCATCTCTATAAATCAGGACAGCAGATGTGTGTATATCAAGTGGTAATAAATACATTTATGTTTTATAATCCTCCCAAAATATTAGGCTGTAAATGCTAAATACATCTGATATTTTATTAAATCAATTTGTTTTTATTTACTTACAGTGATAATTGTGTTGATGCTACATGTGTGTGGTTTTTAATTTAAATAAAGAAGAATACAAACTTGTATTTGTGACATGACAAAATAAGGAATTACCTGGAGAAACATTGAAAAACAATTATTAACACGCACTAAAGTAGTCTAACTATCGTATCAACCAAACTGCAGCAGAGAATATCTCCAAAGTCCGCAAGCAGCAAAGTATCCTCAGGCTTAAAAGCACTGAGTCTACTGTCTTCAGTCTAACAAGCTGGACAACAAACTGTGTCCGACTCTGTTACATGAACGAATCTGGTCCCTGTGCCCCCGAGCCACCGAGTCCCTGAGCCTCGGGTGGTGGGTGGTGTTTGGTATTCTTCAGCACAATGGCAGTAGATCAGCATTTACAGGATGTGTCGAGGGCAGCAAGTCTGTACAAGCACTAGTATCATCAGTATGAGCAGTCAAGTTGTGCCTACAATATAGGTTTTTAGTAAGCAAAATCATGTAGGGTCATCGTTGAGAGGGCACTGGAAAATGTGTCATTCGTTGACAGTTTTACAAAAAAAAGTGATTAGCCAAGTAAGTTGCTTGTTTTGTCTGACTAATAGTCCAAAATGTTAAGATATTCAATTAACTGTCATATATAAAGACAAACAACAATTTTTGCTTGAAAAATGACTGCAGTCTTTAATCAATTATAATCAATTTGCTGGTTAATTTTCTGTCAATCGACTAATCATTGCAGCTCTAGCCGAATATTCTGGCTTTCTCAGAATAATTGTGTTAGCCACTAAAACAGATAACAAGGGGTAAGAGATAACATGAAATTTATTACATAAAATGTTTGGTTGAGCCCTAAAGAGCTGATTTTTTTTTCATATGAAACATTATTGTCCTCAAATTTGTTGCCAAATTCTCCAAGGTGTGGCCTCTCTGATGTCAACTTCCACAACTGCAACTGCGACCAAATTTAAATGACAGGTGCACATATAAACTTTAAATGATGCCACAAAGTCTGATAGCACTTCAACTACAGTATGTAGTATAGTTACAAGTTACATTTGAGAATCTGGAACCATCACATTTTTGGCATTTTTGCTTGAAAAATGACTGCAGTCTTTAATCAATTATAAAGATATTTGCTGGTTAATTTTCTGACGATCGACTAATCATTGCAGCTCTAGCCGAATTGGGTAAGGATGGTAGGGATATGTTCCCTACCAATATCAAGGTGTTGCTGGATTGTCCCTACCAATATTCTTACTGATCTCTAGCTGCTTTAACTCCACGTAATGTTAATGATAAGATCTCTGCAGTGTTGCTAGGTTTGTGTGTGTTCTGCAAAAACAGTGTGCTACTATGATAACGAGTGAAAGAGCAGGATACGGGGGATACTTGACCTGATGATCTGGCAACCCTCAACTTCAAGCTGTAGGCATTGTTGACTACCAGCAACCCAGCAGCAGCAGCAGTAATGAAGTTAGTGAGGTGGAGAATCTGAAGCAGTTAGTAATTATAGTTTAAATGTGCCAAATGTCACATAATTGAAAATGACTTCACTGGATAAAACAAGATCATTTGATATTATATTTAATTTCAGGCATTAAGTGTTGTTAGCTTATTTGTGAATGTTGCTCAGACATGCTGTTTAATTAAAAAACTTTATTACTGTTGGTAAAAATTCTTCCCAAAAGCAAATTAAGACATCTGGTCCTTTTAAAGAAGAACCAAAGTGTCAGTAACAGTTGAGTTTAGTTAATAAGAATGTTCTGTCATCAATCCAAACATTAATCTTTGAAATTAGTGGGGAAATATTTACTATTTAATGCCATCTCTCCCCTTTTTCACGAGTGGATCAAAAGCAGAGTTATTATTGCATATGTGTCATTAAGACATGAAGATTATTTATAAGCTAAATTAGCCACAGCGTTTCCAACTAATCTGTTTGTGACTGTCAGGCATCATTTCATTTTGAAAATCCTGTCAGCAGCAGCCTGAGCAGCATAGAGACACACAAACAGGTGAGCTGCAGCCTCTCAGGTGACTCTGATGTCACAGATACACACAGACAGATGAGCTGCAGCCTCTCAGGTAAAAAGTGGACAAAAAATGTCCCTACCAAAATTAAAACCAAACCTACGCTCTTGATTTAGGTATTCAAAAATCACAGCCTTCACCAGACAATTAGCATTATTGTATATCACTGTTTTATAGCACCTCTAGATCTAGATGCACATTAAAATTGTCAAACATTTTTAGTATTAAAATAACCAATTTAGAGGACTGTGTACTCTTTGCTTTCTAGTACCTGACATTCTAATTTTCTTTCAATTATTTCGGAGTTAAATGTGTAAAAACGTACAGTAAGCATATCTGAAGTACAGATAGCAAAAGATAATAGATAATGGGCACATGAGTGTCACATTTGGGTGTAAAGTGATGTACAATGAATTTCAAGCACAACAGCCCTCATACAGTCTGTTATGTCCTCTTAAAGTGGGCAGTAGGCCTTAATAAATGCAGAGATATCAATAAATTAGGCCTCTGGAGTTTGGTTTTTGGGGATGAAATGGATATTTCAGTACAACTGTGCCCCTCCTACTCACCCTCTAGGCACTAGAAACTGGAAACACAACAAAGTTTAGAGTTACACCACCTGTTATGTTAATGTTTCGTGTCGTCACAAAAGGGTCCAAGTTGGGGTGGAGGGGATTACTATAAGAAGACATACACAGTCCTCAGTGAAGGAAAACGTGGACCTGTAGCTGAAGAAAGGGGGTAGGTAAAACATCTGAAGGTACATGTAATAACTTAACTCATCCTTCCTCATGCTATGACAGCTAATAATCATGTAACAATGTATGTAGGATAAGATCAGACAGAAGTTTAATGATGAGAACTTCTTTGGATGTCTGTGGAAGAACATTTTTAAGTTTTGAAAAAATGTCAAAAGCTTGTGTGAAATAATTCTTTGCAAGGGTTAAGTTATCTTTTTTTTCTGGACAGTTTGCACTGAGTGACCATGGCTGAGTACAAGTTAGAAGTGTCAACAGGTGACATGGAATATGCAGGAACATGGGACCACATATATGTCACTTTATTTGGAACTGAAGGGCAGAGTGAGCGAACTGAGTTGGACAACTACGGCACTGACTTTACAACCGGGACAGTAAGTTGAACCCAAATAAGCAATGCTTATATATTGTCTCTCAATATATCTCAATTAGCTAAAAGGTTTTTTGTTTGTGCATACATATGTACTCCAGAGAGCACTTCACATATCTGTACATAACTAAAGGGCTAAGCAAATGTCCTGGGTTTGTTCAAGATAAATATTTCAGTAAGTCTAGCCTGAGGAGATGACCTGCATCTTTAAAAAAAATTTGTACTGTTTTTGTGGACACTATTCCAACAAATTTCATTGAAATTCTTTTTCTAAAACTATTATTCTAAAGTCTTCGAAATTATTCTTCTAAATTTAGTATTCAGGATATTTGGATGAGCTCAACAAAGGTTTACATTTAGTTTTTCATATTCCACACTTTTTCACATTGAGCTGCCAGATGCTCCTACTGCAGCTGTGGCTCACCTGAAATATACCAGCATAACTCATACACAGACAGCAACTGCAAATGAAATGAAATGACAGGTGCATGATAAAATTTAAATTCAGGGGTCATGAAACTAATTTCAAATAAGCCACTATTGTAAAAATCCCAAATAGTTACAGATAGGATTCAGGTATTTCACTATGTACACTATGTGTGTTTTGATGCAGATCCAGATTTAAAGAATCTACATTTTGTAATATTTAAATAACAATTTTGGAGAACCGTGCATGTTAACTGACTATATGATGTTTGAGAGTTTATTTGCAGTTTTTTCGTGGGCTGTTTGATTTGACCATACACATTACTTGACTGAATACACCACTGTAGGACACATTTCAATCGCAGTTAATTCGACCTTTTCAACACATTGCATTTACTTTGTTTATATTTATATGAATCCTTATTTTTCAGACAGGGACCTACACCATAGACACCGGTGATTCTCTGGGGAAACTTCTGCTGGTCAAGGTGGAGAAAAATCCCTATTTAATTCTTCCAGAAGATCAGTGGTACTGCTCCAAAATAGTGGTGACTACTCCGGAGGAAGATGTCATTCTTTTCCCCTGTTACAAATGGGTGTCCAGCGGAGAACTGGTGGAGCTGAGAGGAGGGAGAGGTCTGCATCCGACAAGACCATAATATCACTTAGTTTTCTCAGTTTTTGTCAGTCTTGTTGTTAGTGTCATTTAAAATAGAGCTAAATCTGTGTTCTTTTCATTTCTCAGCCATGAAGGTTTCAGAGGAGGAACATCCCCTGTTGATTGAGCACCGCAAAAAAGAGCTGGCACTTAAAAAGAGCCTTTACCAGTACGTTTTCATCTGCACCGCATTCTCCTAGAGCTGCAAATATGGTCTCAGAAGCTTATCCGGAGAGATGTCTATGTGGTTTTAAGTAACTTTATTTGTCTTTTTTTTTTTTTTAGATGGCAGATCGGCGATGAAGGAATACCCCACTTCATCAATTTCGATGATTCGTCTGAGCTTCCAGCTGAAATCCGCTTCTCTAAGTCGAAAGAATCTGAAATAGAACGAACAACTTTGACAACGTGGGTCTATATAAATATTTAGGATGGACACCACTGGGTTCCAATATTGTGACCATGTCTATGTCTACAACAAAATAAGCATTAATATTATTATGTTGTTTAATCCTGTGCATTGTGTTTTCCCTTTTTTCAACCTGCCTTGCTTCAGTCATATTGAACTCCAGTATAAGGGGCTGGTTGAATCTACTGAACAATGGAAAAGCATTGACGACATGAAAGACATCTTCTGGTACAAAAAGACAACAATGTCAGGTAGAGTTTTTCCAGTTTTTTTTTTTACCCAAAGCTGTCAAGTTAACTCAGAAGTGAGTGATGCTGTCATCCACACTTTTCTTTAGTTTACTTTGCCCCAGAGACCAGAAGAGCACATGAGAGACAGATATATGTGGAGAAAGATTAGTTATAACAAAGCCTTATAATAATAATACAGTGTTTTAGTATGGCAGCACTTTGAAAAAGGCTGGTACAGTCAAGTTGAGTCAATTTTATTTACATAGTGACAAATCACAACAGAACCGGGCTCTAGGTGGGCGGCCATCTGACTTGACTGGTTGGGTTGAGAGAGAAAGATGGAATATTGGTGGGTGTACTGCATCTTAAAACAATGAGATGGATTCATTATACAGGGAGGAAATTGCACAAAAGTCACAATCCTCTTGTTATCTAACTTAGCAATACGTTCTCTGTAATATATCTTGGATATAACATAATTTTTAATAAATGGGGGAACCACATATTAAATTCTGTGAGAACAGAATTATTTTCAATGTTAGTTTTTCTGCTTTTTTCAGCTCTTAACTTGTGCATATGTAGCTGGATCATGTTGTACTTCAAAAATGAACATACATTTTAGATATTTCCCAATTGCCTTTCTTCCAGAATATGTTACAGAGCACTGGAAGGAAGATGACTTTTACGGATCCCAGTTTTTGAATGCAATCAACCCAAATGTGATCAAGCGCTGCTCAGAGCTTCCTCCAAACTTTCCAGTCACAGAGGACATGGTGAAGCCATTCCTTGAGGAGGATAGCTCTCTGGAGGAGGAATTGGAGGTATGGAAGATGAGTGGCTTTAAATGGGTGATAATCTTTGCTTTGGGAAGCAATTTGTAAGTTTAAAGAGTGTGCCTGCATTGCAGTGTATCACTCATCTGTCTTTTACTCCCATACAGGATGGCAATATATTTATCTGTGACATGAAGAAGTTGGATGGAATACCCGCTAGAGACTATAATGGTGAACCGCTGCATGTGACTCCTGGTCTCTGTTTGTTCTACTTGAACCCAGAGAAAAAACTGATGCCGATTGCAATACAGGTACAGTATTTTACTGATGCAGCAAATCAGGGACAGTATGTATACTGTATAAATTTAAGTAAAATTACTGGTCTAATCACACAGCCATATTACATTTTATAGTGAATTAGTACATTTTCAGAAATCTTGCACAATTTGAACATATAACAATTTAACTTTTAATATTTTTGAACCATATTCCAGCTGCATCAGCAACCTTCTGAGCAGAATCCCATCTTTCTGCCCAGTGACCCAGAGACTGACTGGCTGCTGGCCAAGATGTTTATTAAAAATGCAGATCTTATGGATCATCAGGCAGTCCATCACCTCATGAACACTCACTATTTGGCAGAGGCCTATACTATTGCCACTCTCCGCAACTTCCCTGTGATACATCCCATTTATAAGGTATAATAACACCGCAGAGATCATGGCATTCAGGATATGCTTGCTCTTGTTTGCTGAAATGAGCATGAATTTTACTTTCTTCCCTCTCTCTGTATAGCTGCTGATCCCACACTTCCGGTACACTCTCCCCATTAACACTGATGGACGAAAAGTTCTTTTTGGACCTGAAGGGGCTTTAAGTATTGTATGGATCTTTATACAAACATTGCAAAAATAAGTTTAATGCACTCTTTAAAAACAGTTTTTATTATTTTCTACCTCATGAAACTTATCTGAACCTAATTATTTGTGTGTTATTAATTACTAGAGTTCACTTGGATATGAGGGGCTGATAGAGATCCAGAGAAGGTCTCTCTCTGAGTTGACCTACAGCTCCCTCTGTCTGCCGGAGAACATCACTGCACGAGGACTGGAGTCAATCCCCAACTTCTACTACAGAGATGACGGCCTGAAGCTGTGGAACATCATCAACAGGTTTTCTTTGCATACAACTGCAATTAATTGGCTAAAGCAAAATTTTAAAATACAGTTTAAAACTGACTTATTTTTATGTTTCTCAGCTTTGTAACAGAAATAGTGGAGCACTATTATCCTTCAGACTGTGAGGTGGAAGAGGACTCTGAACTGCAGGAATGGATCAGTGAGATATTCACCCATGGTGTCTTAGGAAACAAAGCCTCAGGTATTTAATTCACTTTAATTTGTAGACACGATTAGCCTATGGTATATTGAAATGTTCCATGCAGACACTGAATGCAATCAATTGACTGACAATGGTGATGTTGCCAACAGGGTTTCCAGAGTGCTTCCATACTGTTGAGGAAGTGATCAAGTTCATCACCATGGTGATTTTCACTGTGACAGCTCAACACTCTGCCGTCAATGATGGACAGGTGAGGCAACAGTAAATAGCTGGGACAATAGAATACTTTTTAATGTTTGATCAAGTATTAAGTTTGTTTTAACACCTCAAATGTATGGGGTGTGATTTCAGATTTTTCATTTTATTAGAAAAAGAAGTAGAGAAGGGCCCACGACCCAGAAATAAAAACAAAATGAAATAAAAAACAAAAGTGATACATACTGAAGCTTATTTTGTGATTTAGTTTGACTACAGCTCCTGGATGCCCAATGGCTCGCTCCTGCTGCGCAAACCACCTCCAACTACCAAGGGGGAGTCAAGCATGGAGACAATTCTGGAGACCCTACCAAATGTTGGAGAGACAACAAACTTTGCAGGAATGCTGTGGCTGCTTTCAGAAAAATATACAGATGTTGTAAGTTTGATGTTAATGAATCTTTAGTGTACGGTAGGCTCATTATGACCTTTATCCACATTTTGAAAATACCTTGACAAATTGCTGTGTCAGTCTGATTTCCTGTTTTGTTATTGTTCTTTTGGCAGGTTCCCTTGGGTTCATACCCTGAAGAACGATTTGACGAGTCTGAGCCTAAGGAGATGATTAAGGAATTTCAAGCAGAGTTGTCCGACCTAAGTGAAGAAATTAAAGCCAGAAACTCAGAGCTTAAAGTGCCCTACACCTATCTGAACCCTACTGAAATAGAGAACAGTATAACTATCTGAGTAAGTCTGAGGGAGCCATTTTACATATGCTAGGTGAGGTGGCAGACACAGTTAGTGGGGTGTTGCATGCTGGAAGTAGAAGACTATATTTTGGTTTCTATCATGAGTAAGCTGGTGGTATGGTAACATATGGATCAGTTAGGATGTAGCCCAAAACAGCAAACATTTGGTGAATAATTTTAATTTCAAAGTTTTCTGTATTAGTGTAGTTCTCGGCTATTGATTTTGTGGTTTCAGTACATAACAGTAATTTATGCAGATTATAAATTCTGAATGCAGAACTACAATATGTTTAAGATTATGTGGATCAGATTTATGTACTTATCCCTCCCTTTCCTATAAAACATGAAGAAAATGAAGACAGGGATGAATTAGATAAAGCTCCAAGGGGAAAAAATACACAATTAGTCTGAGATTGGCTGAGTTTGATCTCTCTTTTTCATGTCTATATTTAGAATTTAAGGTTATTTAGTTAATAGTTTTAGTAGTAGATATACTGGAAATGCTTAACTTGCTGACCTAAAATATCCAAATAAAGGTGGTTTACTGTGTGTAATTATATCTGTGTTCTCTGTCTCCTACTTTATGTCCAGTACATTTTTATACTGATCTCACCAGGAAAACTGACATCAACTTTCCTCAGTGTGGACAGTATGGAGTTGTAATTTGTAAAGACATGGAGAGATCGATGGTGTGCAACTAAGAGCAGTTGTACTAATAATCGGGCCCCCTCCAAATGGTCACAAGATAAATCTGCCAGAGTTGTGAGATAATTAATCAGAGAGGGAAAAAAATAGCACAGTTCTGCTGCATGAACCTGTATTCATAATTAGGACTTTTCTTGAATATTGGTTTTGTGAAGTATTGGATAACTTGAACAGTTATTTAATCTAAATTACCAAAGAAGTTTGGAGGGGATGTGTTAGTGTCAGTTTTAACATAGAAATCTGAAACATGACAGGGGGCCTTGAATCGACATTGCTTTTTTGTAAGGGGTCACAAGCCAAAAAGGTTCAGAACCACTGCTTTCATCTTTAACATTTTTTTTAAAGATATTGTATTTTTTAATGAAAAATCTTAACCTGAAATGCAACTGCTTGTCAGATAAATGCAATAGAGTAAAAATAAAATATTTCCCTGATATAGTGGAGTATAAACATACAGTATAGTAATATGCCATGGAAATACTCAAGTGAAGTAGACCCTAAAAGTACCTCAAAGTACTAATTAAATCCTACATGAAATTAAACCACTGGAAGCATTGATACAATTGTATTTTGAATGTGACTAGTGTATTGGTCAGGTAATTTTGACAAAGTGGGACCTCACTCTTTCTAACCTATCTTTAGTGCAGACTACACCATCTAAAACAAGCTTGGTTTATTTTTAGACTACAAGACCACACTGTATGTGCCGCACGGGTTTCATACAGTAAAATAATAACTCAAGCCCGCCATACTAAACGACTGAGGACACATCATCCAGTCCGGACCATGTTATTCAGATTCGGCGTCATTCTCACTCCGGACTCATCGGATACAGAGGTCTTTGTTTTGGGTTCGCGTCCAGAAATGGGCCATTGGGACCCGAGCGGTGCGGTTCAGATGACAGCCTCTCAGAAGTTCCCGTCACCAAATGAACCGTGTCTATGGATCTGCGACGTGCAGCTGGCAGAGCCGTGTAAAGACACACTGTGGTTCAAGTTCATCAAAAGAATCAGAGGCAATTTTATCTGGGAAGGTATGAATAAGTTACATATGAATGTTGTCAGCTTGTGCATCACATTTAGTTGTGTACATAAGAGTAGAGCGTGTGAGACGCATATTTAATGTGATTCCCTTCGTATGTAACATAAAGGCAGGCCAACGAGACGAAAATAACTCCATGTTTGTTTGGTGTGATGTAATGTATCCTTACCGCCACGTGATGGCGGTAAAGTCACAAGTGTCATTTACTAAACGCTGACGTACCTGTGCACCTGTGTACAACTGCAGAAATGTGTTTTTATTGGTGGAAGTACTGAGACTTTTGAGTAAAAGTGGCAGTACCACAGTGAAAGACTGTATCATTACAAGTAAAAGTCCAGCATTCAAAATCATTAAACACAACAAAAAATAGTAAATAAACCACTGAAACACAACAATTATCAGAAGAATGTACTTAAAGTATCAGAAGTAAAAGTGCCCATAATGTTAAAAATGATCCTTGTCAGTGTCATATTATTATTTCTATTAGATTACTGGATTATTATTGTTGTTGATGCATTAACATGTAGGCAGCATTTTAATGTAGCTAATCAAGGTGGAGTTAATTCTAATTACTTCAAATGCTGTTGGGTTATTTATATTTTATAAATTCATCATATGTTTTTTATTTAATTTGAATACATGTGTGCAACGTAAGTAGTTACAGTAGCTGGCAGATAAATGTAGCTGATTAAAAAGTACAATATTGTCTACAGAGTTTAATGGTTTAATGGAGTTTAATTTTTTTTTAAGTATTTAGTAGCACAAAATATAAATGCTTCAAATTTGTACCGAAGTACAGTACTTGAGTAAATATACTTTATTTTCCAACACTGTTTTTTGTTGGTAGAAGGGAACCATTATCTCCTTATGTATTTAATGTTGTTTTTCTAACACAACTCATGAAATATAGGCATCTGCCTGATGCCTGAAAGAAATCTAAAACAAACAAAAAAAATAAACAAACAAACAAAAAACATTTTTATGAATACTTCTGTCCCAACATGGTAGTTGGTCACTAACCTGCACAAATGTTGTCTTCTTTGTCAACAGGCAATGGTCCACACCACGACAGAAGTTGTTCATATGATAAGAGGAACATGGTGGATGGAGTGTACTGTCACCCAATTGGTCACTGGATAGAAGAAACGGGACACACAGATGAGATGAAACACACCACCAACTTTTATTTTGGTGTGGCTGGTCAGAAGGCCATACATTTTTCCAGGTAATACTTTCTTTGCACAATGTTGTATGGGAACACTGTGATTGTCTAAATGTTATGAAGTAAGTAAAACAATTTCCTGTGTCCTCAGTCAACCTTTCTCAGTTTAAATTGTTCCATATTTTGACAAATATGCATATTTGTTTTCCTGCAGAGTTAGATGGGAAGATTACTACCACTCTCATGGTCTTGTGGTCAATGTAAGGTTGCCAGGCGATCAGCAGACACTTCAGGAAGTAGTACTACTAGAAGTAATACATAACCCTCTGTAAAACCACAACAACTTTGTTTTTTTACAAATTAAACAAACAAACAATGTCTTAGTCAGTGCTGTATCCCTTGGAGAGACCCAGGCTAGCTGTTTTCTCTTGTTTCCAGTCCTTATGCTAAGCTAAGCTAATCTGCTGCTGGCTGTATCTTCCTATTTAGAGTACCGACCTGAGAATTCTAGCAATCTTTTCATCTAACTCTCAGAAAGAAAGCCAATAAGCATATTTCCCAAAATGGCAAACTATCCCTGTAAGGCTTTCCTGTCATGATTCACAGTAATTGGACATTCATATATTCTTCACTTGACGTCTGTAGTTTCTAATGAAAAAAGATGCCGAAATCCTGCAAACTGTCAAAGTACTTTTCTTGTGGATCCATCATTCTCCCTCCCACTGTTATGATGCTTGTTAGAAGTTTCATGCCTTTGTGATGTCAAATCGGATGTGTGTACCAAATGTAATAATACTATAAAATTAATGAGGTCCTCTGGGGCTAATGAATTTCCATGCTGAAGTCTAACTGTTTCTTGAGCAACTTGAATGCATCAGCTCTTCTTCTTGTATCTTCCTTGCAGCTTTCAAATGTAACCAGTTGTCTTACGTTTGATGTATCCATCTATATTCCTAATGCAAGTTTGCATTCTTTAACATCTTGATATTAAAGGAACACTCTTCTTCTACAGTACTTAGTGTCCTGCAAAGAAGACAAGGCAGTCATGTCACTCTGCCCTTTCTCGATAAAACTTGAGTTTCTTATCTCAATCTCTTACAGGGCAGAGAGCCTCAGTTACCTTCTTATGCTTTCTCACTGTTTTTTTTAATTTAGCTCTTTCCCATTTCGTTATAATTGTCTGACATTTTGAAAAAATATAATTCCAAAAAGTAAACCACTAGCAGTTGTATTATCACCTACTTAATCTTGTTGGTCTCATTTTTGCAGAAGTGACTGAAATGTGCTCTTTGTTGGAAGCACTCTTCATCTTACTCCTTGTATTCGCCTTTTCAAATCTTCCTATTCACAAGTCTTTTAGAGAGAGAGAGACACTGAGTTGGTTGTGTCAGCTCATAACATCTCAGTGATAGGTTTGACTACATTTAGTCATTTACAGTCTCCAGGTTGAATAGTTGCAGTAAATTCAGTCACTCTATGCTCCAGTAAAAATAGAGCTAAACCTTTATCACAGGTTTTACAAATACTCTGTTGTTTCATTACCACAAGCAAATGTAGATAAATGTGTCAAAGAAGTTGATGAAAGTCAATAGTTTGCATGTGCAGGTGTAACTTCCTCAGTCAGTCACAGACTTTCGTGTTTATAGGGCTGGCCTTGCTGTTGCAGTCACATCTGTGCATCTGTGACATAACCCGGAGGATTCGGAAATTAAAGCAACATGTAAGCATGAGCAGTAGTGATAGACTTAGAGAACTGTTATGTAATTTGCTTAATATTTAGGGTTAGCCGAGAGGATGAAGGATGGAGGATGCATGTTCATGTTTGAATGAAGTCTACCCATGCATGCCTTTCTCCTTTAAGGCCTACTCAGTGCCATGGTATACCAGGCATAGCAGAAATTAGCCCGGGACCCCTGATGCAGTGAGCACATAACTCGCATAAGAATGAGCCAGCTTGGCTTGTGCCATCAGGTTTTAATTTGTGTCCGAAGACCTTACAAGGCTTATGTCAAGGACCTGTGTTCAGTAGGAAGCACTGTGCCCTTGTATCTTGACTATTAATAGCTTTTTAAATTAGTCTCTCAGACCTTGCATCCGTGTAGCCCCGAGTATCATACACACTCACTCTGCAGTAACTCATTATATGATTCAAAGGGACTTAAACTCGATTTCTAGCAGGTCCCTCATCACTCTTGGTTATATTCTGAGAAGAGGAGGCCTAAGGGTTACACAGACATTTTTTTGTAATCAGTTTTTATTACTGTTGAACTGAACAATTGGGATTTTGACATATTGAGATGTTTGTTTTTGAGTAATGAAGCAATTTTCAAATCCAATGTTGATAAACTAAACACTTGACTGTTTTAAAAAAAATGACATATATTCTTGTATAAATGAAAACAATGGAAAAAAAGGAGAACCTTCTAGAATATCTTTTCATTTTACTTTGAATAATTGCATAATTGTCACTGTAGCTCTCTGGCAGAATAAGCAAACTGCTAAACATGCAGGAGAGATAATGTGAAAACTTGTAGTTCGGTTTTTCATCTTTAAATAGTCTTGTTACATGTTGAAGGCAAAAAATGTTCAGCAGCAACAAAACACAGTTGAATTACTTACGACAATGCCATTTGCGGTTGGAAAAAAAGGAGGTCATATAGAAACAGAAGTGGAGACCAGAGAGTTAACACAGCAGTGCCATTCTGGGACATTCTAGATTAACAGCGTCCTTCCTTCCTTTTACGCATCACCTCCTCAGATTGTTGACTTAATGCATACTAATGAACACTAAATGGAGTCTGCCTCAAACCATAGTGGTAAGGGAGAAAATTAGAGGGACAGGAGGTCAATAAAACATCATTGCTATGAGGGAGAGAGGGAGGAAGGTGGGAGAAAGAAACAGCGAGAGCTAACCTTTTGCTTATTAGTGACCTGCTAACGTCAGCTCACCTCATCTGTCAGTAGGACAGTTTTTAAAAAATAACTTTGGTACTCCTACTCATTACACCAGCCAGCAGCATCTCTCACAACTCATTTATTTTTCCCTCTTAGTGTCTGAAGCTCTCTTCATACTTTGTAAACTATTTTATAACACTGCTACTCCACAGTTGTGATCTATCATCATCATTTCTTTTTTTCTGTATCTCCACTTTGCATCACTTCAACCTGTATCTAAAATGACTCTTGAATTGAAAATCTTGTACATTATCCCTGTTTTATTTGATCATCCCTGTTTATTGCCCCCAGGGTGCTGCCACGGATTTGGCTGGGCAGCTGCCCACGACAAGTGGAACATGTGACGATCAAGCTGAAGCATGAATTGGGCATTACTGCAGTGATGAACTTCCAGACAGAACAGGATGTAGTGAACAACTCCCACGGCTGCAGGCGCAACCAAGGGGAATCCATGACCCCGGAGACCATGATTAATTTGTACAATGACAATGGCTTGGCGTACGTGTGGATACCCACACCTGACATGAGCACTGAGGGTAAGGAGAATTTTGTGGGCATGCAAGAATGAATTCAGTAATAATAACTGTTTAGTCGCAGTGAGCAGACAGACACAGGTTGAAGCTGTTAGGGACTCAACATCTTCCTCAAAGACACTTTGGCAGTGCTGGCACTTGCATGTACTGTACTGTAGTCTGGGTCATTTGGCTGAATAGCTCTAAACTTACTCACAATGCCAACCTTCACCATGCTGTTTTTTCACCTTAGAAATTCAAAGGTTCCATTCAAATAATTCAAAGGTCTGAAAATGAACTAGGATGAATGCTTTTACATTCATCATTTCTAGAACAAGAAGAATGCAAGAAATAAGCCTCATCAAGCCTAAGGATCTGTGATTGATGAAATTGTAGCCAACCATGACCTCAAATCACCTCCAGAAGTTTCCTTTAGCCAGAATATTCATCAGAATCAGAACGTTATTGTGCATCACAAGGCAATGAAAATGTGTCTTTGGCATGGCTCACATAGTACAAATGAAGTAAAAACACACACATAAGACTTTTTTATTGAGATAATAAGTAGTCATACAGTCCAGTACCTCATGTATCGTGCCAGTCACAAAAGAAGAATCCATGTGTCCATGATGAATTCTAGTAAAAAAAAATTAAAAATCTTAGAGTATCCAAGACAAAAGCATCTTGTGTGTGATCACACTAAGAAATCTCATTAACAAGTCACAGAAAGTCTATATAAAGTATATTTACAGCAGCAATCCACCTACATTGGTACCTGTTGATGTCAGAAGTTTATTTCGACTGTAATGACATGTAATGGGATTTGATGACAAATACAATCCATACAGATGAATATTGCCATTGTGTTATTATTCCCTTCTACAGGACGCATCAGGATGCTTCCCCAGGCTGTATTCCTGCTTCATGGTCTCCTGGAAAATGGTCACACAGTCTATGTTCACTGTAATGCTGGAGTGGGCAGGTCGACGGCAGCCGTGTGTGGCCTGCTTATGTATGTCCTTGGCTGGAGCCTGAGGAAAGTGCAGTACTTTGTCACAGCCAGGAGGCCAGCAGTGTACATAGATGAGGAAGCTTTAGTCCAAGCTCAGGCAGACTTCATCCAGAAGTTTGGACAACTGCGATCATCCATCTCTTACCCGGAGACATGATAGTTGAGTGTCCTTGTGATGAAGTCTTACAATTTGAAGCAGAATTTACAGTTACGGAGGGCCCCACTGGAGACTTTTGGAGACTAAAATTATTCCTGAAGCTGTGTGAAAAAAATGTATTGTATAGTCAGCATGAAAGATGCCAGGAGGTAAAATAACAAGGCAAGAAAATGTACTTCTTTCCATGAAAATCTAATGTATGTTCAGTAAATGACCTACTTATGCTGAGTGGCTTTCAAAATCTGGTTGATTCCCAAGTATCCAGAAAGAGTTTGCTGGCTGCCAGCATACAGTAGATGTTGCGAGCAATTAATCCTCCTGCGATGTGTTAGCTTTTAACTTCAGGAATTACAATCTGCCATTTGGTATTCACAGTTGCAAATTGTGCACTTGGAGCCCACTGAGGATACCATTAGTGGTTCTTGGTAAATGTTTGCAGGGGTTTTTTTGGAAAGACCTTTTCTTTTAGCCTTTTTAGTAATCAGTGAATAGAGTTGACATTTTGAGAAGGCACCTCAGCTCTGCTGAATGAGAGATGAGATTTCTCATTTCAAGGTGAGAGGGAGGCAGGTCAAAGATGGGCAGTCTTTCCACTGTTTAAACATGTGCTTCTCAGTAGAGGATTATTCTGCTGTTGCTAATGCATCCATTTCTTGTGTGTCATTTTTAGAGAATCTCCTTTTTCATTTCGAAAGGAAAAAATTTCTTATCCTTTTTTTGTTTGTTTGTTCAGTTCTTTTTTTTGGAGAGGTCTTAGTGCTTCTCAAAAATGGCACTCTTTGCCAACACAACAATCAATTCCTAAAACCAAAAAAAACAACAAAAAACAATGCCTCTCCCTTCCTGTCAGAGGGATATTCAGCTCTGAGACATCGAAGAATACAGCTCCGCCCTGGCTCTCTTACAGAGCTTGATAGCATTTCATCTTCATTTATTTATCCGACAGATGCTATTCCGTTCAATCTTCAAAATAACAAAAACAACATCCCTGCCAGACCATTTTAATGCATACATAATAAGACATTATTGGAATATTGTTTATTGTCAATTCTGAGCTTCTGCCTAGACCCCTGTTGAGGATGTATTGCTTTTTCTAAAATACAGTGCTTTTGTTACCTGTCTCCAATTTAGGAAAGTTACTGAATTTGAGAGGAAGAAAGATTCTTCCTCTACCTTCTCATTATGTTTCAGTGAGTGCCTGCAGAAGACAGCACCTTATGAGGGTGTCAGGGGGGATGAGTGGGGGCACTGAGCCCTGTGCATGTGTTTGGTGTTCTAAACGTTCTAAAAATATTCACAAAAACTGAATATGAAATGAGTGAAATGCTTGTTTTTTGAAGAAGAAGAAGAAGAAGAGAGAGTGTGTAGGCAGAGCATGTACAGGTTTGATGGAAATTATGCCTGTGAACAGTATGTGTGTGGGTTCTGGGGTTTGTCACTTAATGAATGTCAGTCTTATCGGTAAACATGCTGTATTTATTCCACTGGATTACTGTCACTAATTGATGTTATATAGTATCTGTAGTTCACATGATTTCCAGGATCTGCCAAACACCTACACCGGTTCTCATAGATCCTTGACTCATATTAGAGTAAGGATTCATGAGCATTTGCAACTGTCTCTGAGACTGCTTTTTATGAGAAATCCACAAATATCTCTGAAGTTCCATTTAATCCAGAATGTGCCGAAAGGATACACTGAGTACTTGTGTTGTGACTGTTGTTTTGTCTCACAATGTCCCTGCAAGCCATCCGCTGCTATTTATTCGCTCTGCTCCTCCTTGAGCAGACTCATTCATTCTTCTGATTTAAAGCATCACAGACCCATTCTTTAAATTTGCTTCTGCTGTACACCTCCCCTCTTATCCTTTAATGGAACCACAAACTGACACAGACCATTTCCTGTTTTTGCTTCTTTTTTTTTCCCTTTTCGCTCTACTATGGAAATAAATCATGAAATGAAATAAACATTTAACAGGAACACCTTTTTAGGATGTAAAGCGCAGTGTATGGGTCAATCACACCACCTAAGCAGAGCAGCTTGGTGATAACGTGTTTGGAGGCAGCTGAACAGCAAAAATGACTGACAATATTCAAGTAATATATGCAGTATCCTGTCATTCATGCCCAAAGGTGAGGATTATACAGTACTTTTAGCTTGGTCCTCAGTATTCATTACAAATATATATTCTATAGATGCAGCTGCACATGCCCTGTATAGAGAGTCTTATAAAGAAGACAGCAGACTGTGTGCAGATTACAATAACTACTACATAATAATTACTACAGCAAAGATGAATATAACCTTGTGTTGGTCCAAAGAGCACAGTGCTATGAAATACAGGAATCCTTGTCAATCAGGATTTAGCATACAAAATATTAGGAACACATGGAATAGAATGATCTGCTGAATTAAGATTTAAAAAAATAATAAAATAACTTACTGATTTCAATGATTAAAACTGCTTCATATTAATCAAAAGGATGAGTCAGGTTAGGGAAGAATCTTAGATCCAGCCCTCCTATGGCTACAGAGCCATAGGAGGGCTGGCAGTTGGGTGGAGGGGCTTACATTAATACCAATTGGATACACATTATGATATTGCATTTTTACAGCCAATATTGATTTTCCACATGTGCTACGCTGTTTTATAGGCTCTGGATCATTGTCTTTTTCAGATAGCGAATTCAAATCATTAGACGTCCATGACAGTGCCACAGCATGATGACTGCACAGAGATGAGAACAAAATACCAGAGCAGGACCCCGAAATTTACTGCCAAGCTTCCTAAACATCTACAGAGAAACGCAAATCCTGTCAGCTGTATAGATTGTATTACCTCATAGTTAGCAATGGGAATAGCACCTCTCTGAATCAACAACGCCAAGTGCCCCCAGCGGCTCCCACATCCCTGGCAGCCTCAGAATCAGTACCTTGGACAGCAGCTGTGACACACAGGTGCAGAATGTTATAAAAGATCCACCGGAGCTGCTCAGGAGAGCAGGTGCGAGGTGGAATAGACTGTAGACTGATACAAACATTGTCACATCAATCTAGCCACGCCATGGCTGGAAAGTAAAATCCCAAGGGAAACAAGTGGGTCCACATCATCTTTAAAAAATAAGTTCTTATATCCACAAACAAACTTTAATCAGTTGCGCATTAGAAATGATAAATAGCTGTGTGCTTTCAGGTATGAATGATAAATATATGTAGGTTCCCCTACTATTTAAGTTGTAGCCTGCTCTGCATCTATGTGACTGCTGGTGCTGCTTGCATATCATTGAGAAACATCATTTGTAAGTTTCTTGACTTTTGCAACATGTTTCAGTGCAGACACATTTTATGTCTCTGGTCAAATATACATAGCTGCCAATTAAATTCTGCTTAATTCAGCCACATAATTGCATTATGTTGGTATAGTCAGATAGGAAAAGCAATTACCCTACTGGATTATTGTGACACATGAATATAGACTTTGAGTTGAAAATGAAAACATTTAAACTTTAGAGAATTGCTCCTAAATTGAACATTAAACCATAAACTACAGATTGTTACATTGAGGACTGGGTGCTACAGAGAAACCACAATGTAACTGTGTTAGAACATCAACCTCCTGAACAGATGGTGCTCCACGACCTCTCATGTTTACGAAATAATTAAAAAAAGAGGATATTACATGATTTATTTGATGCAGAGACAGCATACATAAAAACATGCTGTGCAGAGACAGTACAGACACTTAAAAGTGCAAGCAGACAGTACAAGTCCAACCGTGGACAGTAGAGTCCATCACACTACATTCAAAAATAGATATTTTATATTCTCTAGCCATGGTTCAACAATAAGGCTTGCCCGATTGCCCAGGGCAAGTAAAAAGCCACGTCAGGCTAGTAAATCTAGCAACTCTCTTACCCTTTTGGGCAAAAAAGTTGAGTAAAAACTTAATAAAATTAAAAAATGTTTAAATATTTTTTTTCGATCATCATCGTGTCATAAATTATATTCTCATTCTCTGGCACAAAGCATAGCCCCCTCCCCTTGCACGTGTCGGAGAATATTGGCACTTGCCGTTGGCCAATCAAGAATTGAGTAAGCTAGTAGTGTGATGCATGAAACAAACATTCCTCAGGATTTTGGGAGCACTGTCAAATAGAGGAATCAGTGGAGCATGTAATTTTTCATGTCATAAATACTCTCAAGAACGAGAAACATTAAAGAGGGAAATCAGGAAACTTGAAATGGAAGAAATTATTCTAAAAAATGTATTTGCCATCGGGTTAGGGAGTCTTCCATTATTAGAAAGAAACTGGGCTCATATAAAGAATTTAGTGTTCAGTGAATTATAGGGGATGGGTCATACAATTTTTGATAAACAAGAATGTTTGTTGCTTCGCATCTATGACACTGTGTCCTTGTTCTGTTTCATTTACTTAAATAAAGATCAAACATTACAATTAACTTTGTTGTTTCTTTGATGTTATTTAATAACCGCTAATAAAACAATTTGTATAAAGGCAAGTAACTGACTTTGGCACTTGCCCAACTGGGCAAGTGAAAAAAACATTGACATTGAACCCTGCTGGCTATACGGTATTTATTCTTATCCATTGCCTCATATCATGGAACAGTTTGCTAAGAATCCACACACAGTCCACATCTTGCAAAGGCTCATTAAATGTTCCTCTGCTTTACTTTGCATAACTGTGAGATGGATGAGTGGAGCAATTTAAAGTCAGCAAGGCACACTCACAAGAAAACAATATTTTTTTTAACTTTCTATATTAGATATTATTATCTAAATTAAGCCAGGCAGTCTTCTTCTGCTTTGAAGACTGAACTGTGTCCAGCAAGCATTTGGTCTTTCAATACGCATGATATTTTGAACATGAACTCTGCCCTTTGGAACATTTACCATTCGTCTTCTGTGCAGTTCTATTAGCTTGGGCAGTCTCCATTGGGCGCTCATTCATCATAGAGAGGTAAAGCTATTTTCACAGCTGCACAGACAATCCCACAAGTCACACATACAAAGAGCCACAAATGATTTATATTCATCACGTTCAGTCTGGGCACCCCTTGTCAATTTACTTAATAGATTCCAATTTCAGCCATATCATTTGCATGTTCTGGGCTCACTGTGTGCTTAAGGAAAATCCAGCAATGAAGAAACTGCTTTTGACTTTGCTCCAGGGCGGAACTCCAGTTGAATATGGACAGAGAAGTGAACAGCTGTGGTCCGACTTAATACCATGTACTGTATGTTTCAGTAGCATGCACCGGCAGCCCATCTTTTCAGAGGGCAGGAGTGAGGTCGTCAAAACATCCACCAGAGCCAATGGGGGATTATCCAAGCAGCCAACATCTGCTAAGCTGGTCTACTGGCCAACAGAACTTTAATGCATTATTTGCAGTCTTAGTCATCCCACAAGCAGCTAGAGGCAGTGCCCTTCTGAGATTCAATAATATCCAGCCTTTGTCCTGGGGGGATCATAACAATGACCGAGCTGATATATGCAGACTCTGCATTTCTCATGCAGACTGTGTGAATACAATCTGAAAAAAATGTTTATTGCTGTAACACATAAACCACACACCCAATTAATTTCCTCATCAGCTGGTGGGCCTCTGCCTTTATTCTGGGTGCCCTTAATTTCCTCTTACATCAAATCACCCTTTCCATTATGCGTTTCTTTTTTTTTTTTTTTTACAGACACATTATAGCATAAACCTCTCATTTGAATAACTGCAAATTATGTGCATATTGTTTTTCATGCACTGCCTATTCATTTTTATCTTAACTTTTACTT
This sequence comes from Thunnus thynnus, assembly GCF_963924715.1. NCBI lineage: Eukaryota > Metazoa > Chordata > Actinopteri > Scombriformes > Scombridae > Thunnus > Thunnus thynnus. The sequence goes on from NC_089534.1 coordinate 18,102,248, forward strand.
ATTTTTGGACATTTTATATCAGTGATCATGTGGACAAAAGCATATAACAAGTGTTTGAGGGAGGTGTTTTTGAGTAATTTTTTATTACTCTTGATTATTTTATTTTTGTCATTTGACAATTAGTCAAATGATCTAGTTTTCACTCAGCTCAGGTAGGCAATCTGTTTTGTTCTTAACAGTCACAGCACCGACTGGGTTTCTGTTCTTTCCAACATGAAGGATATACATGCTCTTAATGCCACTAATAGATCTCAAGTCTCTGTGGATGAATTGAATGGTTGTATTTAAAATTCATGTTTCGGTAATTGGAGGGTTGCTTCACAATTCCTGCCTCAGTCCTGTGTTTCCCTACCTGTTGCCACTTCCCCCGTGGCTCTCTCCCTCTCTTTCCCTGTGTGTGTGATTGGAGACAGGTGTGCTGGAGTCAGAGTAGAACCCCACCAGCTGCAACCCGTTCCATAATCAAGACTTCTACTTGTACTCAGCCCTGCCAAATCCACACTGCCAGATCGTAGCCTTTGCTCGTCCCGTCTGTGCTGTTTTTGGTCCCCTTCTCCCTCAGTCCCGTCTGCCCTGGCTCTGATCCCTTTCTCTTGTTCCCTCCAGTCCCGTCTGCTCTGGCTGCGGTCCCTGTCTCCTGTCCCTTGTCTCTTCAGCCCAACTTCCCTGCCCTGGACCCCCCGCTCAACTCAGCTTCCACGGATTCTGCTCCAGACCTGCTCCCCTTGCCCCAGCCTCAGCTCCTGGTTCCCAGCTACCAGCCTGAGCCCTAGTTTTCCAGATACCAGTACTAGTTTCTCCCAGCCTGTCCCTGTCTCCTTGCCTCTGTGTGTCTGCACTTGGGTTCACCTGCACCACCCCCACGTAACAGGTTGCTTAGCTGCACTAAAAAGCTTTGGCTAATAAATGAAACCAAGAGATAACATCTGTGAGTTTTGACAAGACTAATCTCTGTCACACAAAGGTCACTTGCGCTCTCATTGTGTGCAGGTATCATGTTATTTAAAGTAATGGCAACACATTTCTGTTCACTGTTGCTGGAATGCAAAGAGATTTTTAATTATATGTAGCAACTGCATGCAGTATAGATGATTGTTGGTAGTTGTAATGATTGCCTCAATTTACAATACTCGAGCACTGCACTCAATTTAAGCACATTACTGTTCATCACAGAGAAAAGAAAGCCATTTTCTTCCACCACCCCCCAGAAAAGTCACTGTGCGATTGTACTGATTGGCTTCCTGTAAAATCCATTGCTGTTGTCAATACCTCTGGTGTTCCCTCCATCTTCCACACTGCCATTGCCATTGATCAGTGTCAACAAGACTGATATGAACGACAGAGGGGGGGATACAAAGCTGTTGTGCTACGGTGAATACTGAGAGTGATTGTGTGTCACAGGGAAAAGAGTGAGTGTGAGGCTGTGCACAAGCCACCACCATCCATGATGTCTTTATGTATACTCTTGTCATGAACTGTTACTATACTGTATCAAATTCTGCAGGCCTATATGGATGGGATGCCATTTATCATGCACTGCACAGGTGCACAACACTTCACAGGTAGAGGCTAGGTTCGATGACCTTGGAGTAGGTTAATAGAGATATATCCTGAATCAATAAATTCCATCTGTTACCTAGGGCTCTGCTCTAAGTCTGTGCACACAGTCCTGTCTGGGCTCTGTATTTAACTCTCTTTCACATAAGAAATTAAGCAAAGATCTTGACACATAGAGGATGAAGGAAACATCAGCTGAGCTGCAGTATGACTTAGTTTTTTGGTTAGTTAAGATTTGTCACTGGTTGTTAGCTGGAAACTATGGTCGCTAAATACCCAACTCTTAAATCCAATTGATTATATTTGTTAACATTGTTAGTTCCCCCCAAAAAGCATTAAGGAAGTCTATTAGTAGAATTGAATTCTGCTTAAAACTGTCAAACGTTTAGAATAGGTACCGATTTTCTTTTAACAGGGACAAATGGAGCATTTTTAAAGGACTACAAGTTTATGTTTCAGACTTCTTGCAAAGGTTTGAAATTTATGTGACATACATGAGATCCATAATGGCAAATATTTTGACAGCATATTTGCTCCAACACACAAGAATTAAATTAGTTCAAGTTTTGATTCTTTAACCACTATAATGCCTGCATTGTTTTGTGTATGTGTGTGTGTGTGTGTGTTTTCAATTAAACTAAAAGGCTTTTGATTAGGATATTAAACAAAATTGGGACCACTGAGAATTGGGGGTGTAACAGTACACAAAATTCACAGTTCGGTATGTACCTCGGCTTTGGGGTCACAGTTCGCTATGATTTCAGTGCAGCAGGAAAAAAAAGAAAGGAAGAAAATAAATTTTGGTCCTTCATTTTGAAAAATGTAAACAATGGCTCATTGGCCGTAACTATTAGTAAAACAGTTTAGTTTTTGCTGCAGTGGAAAAAGAAAACAACCCTTCTGTTTCCTGCAAGGAGTCAGATCACCTGCTGACTGCTGTTTTATGCTGATTTATGGTCACTCAGAACTGGCTCTTACAATGTGCTGTCCAACCGTGTCGGAAATCAAATTTGTTTATAGGTGTTCTGAACAGCTTCACTCAAAGGTCGGAGTGAAAAGCCGACCGTCACAGAGAGGGAAGGGGGACGAGGAGATGTGATATTGTTTAAATTCAGTGATAACTGCGCATCTTTTAATAATAATGATGGCAGCTACACTACATAAGTGTGGGTAACCAGGGTAACTTGGCTAAGCCAGTGAACATACATCCATGACCATGCCACAGCTAAGTGGTGCACTGCCAAAATATTCTGGGTGGAACTCAAGCCCTACAATTATTGTTCCCGTCAGAGTATGTAAATTATTAAACTATTTTGACAATAACTGTCTGGGTCAGGGAGCATACTGAACTGAGGAAAATTGCGCACTGAACCAAACATCCTGTGCCAAACGGTTCGGGATGAATACACAAACCGTTACACCCCTACTTAAAGTATTTTGTCCTTAAATGATTTATGATGCAAGCTCTCTGTGCTCAAGAAAGAAAGATGCTGTGCTCTTTTTTTTTCCAATGCTGTGCTTCAGATTTACATCATAATAAATATGAGCCTCAATGAGCCTGAGATAGTATCATTAAACCACGGATGGTGGTCACATTCCACAAGGTTTCTCATCTCATTTGATTCTGGGAGGTGGATAGGCATGTTTGACAGTTTGACAAAACAATCACTCAGATGTCTATGCTCTCCAAATCATGTTTAATGTTTGGGTTTTTTGCAGTTCATTTTTGTGTAACGTCTCCTGATCCACTAATCCATCATACAGTTTTGCAGTAAACAACAGTAGTGACATGTCACAAAGAAATGAGATCTCTCCATTTGAAATTTATGTGTGCTGTCTGTGTGTGTCTGCACAAAGTGTTTATATTCATATTAGTCATCTTGCTCGAATTTAACAAGACTGGACAGGTATACATTACTTTGTGAAAGAAGCTTGTTTGAAGACTTTTTTAGCATGTAATTAAGCCAGCTAGCCTTCTGAGAAAGAGAATAGAGATTGTGTGGCCATGCATGATAAGTGGGCCTGCCTCCCTAGTTTCTTTCCCCCTGCCTAAATCAGTGATGCCAGATGCCAAAGCTGACAGCTCAGTTAACATGGTAATCATGAGATCAATGAGCGCTAAATGATCCAATGAAAGACATGTCCATCATTTTAGCATGACTCTGCAGGGAAAAGCCTGCCATGTGATTTGTATCAGTGCTTTACTCTGAATTTTTAACTTTTGTTTGTTTATAGACACAGTCCACTGCCTGACAATGGAAACACTCCTGCATATTGATCAATTATGCTTTGACATTAAAAATCCAGATGAGAATTGTTAAATATGCCTCATGCAATACATGCACAAGAAGTTGTCATGGTTTATACCTTACTTACATCTCCCCATCTTTTGTCACTGAATGCACTTGGTCAGTTCGCCACAGGCCTCAGTCTGAGACATGAATTAGTTTTTGTCGTCCATTATTCAAAAAGGAATGACTGGATAGAAATACCATGCAAAGGCTGAGATATGCTAGTACACCATCATGACTTTGAAACACAGAGTTTGCTGAGAGGAGTGCTCTGATGAAACCGTGTCCCTGAATGTCCATGTCCAATTACTAATCCTGGAATGGTCTGCTATTCCACTAGGGAAAACAGATCCAACATGGCTGCCCTGATCCCATTTGATGTAACAGTATGCTTGAGTTGTCCATGATCACAGAGACCCAGCAGGCCACTAGGGGGAAGGAGGAAGACCTGAAGTGACAGGGGAGAGAGCATGACTCTAACCCACTTCAACACTCTTCTCACACTCACGCTATTTGACATGGACTCCCTGCCAGAACAGATAACATTTACTACAGAGCAGTGAACAACCCAGCACAGATGGACCAGAGTCCGATACAAACACTCACACTGCAAATGACCTCTTTTCCCCACTCTGGATATTCAAATCTAGTCACATGGACAACTTGCTGGAAAAAAAGCAACAGAAACATGCTTAATTAGTCCTCCCCTGTTATTAAGGACTCTCAACTGACCAGGCCATCAAAATAACCATTTACAAGTTGGCGTCAATAGGCTGTATAATACCTAACTAACTACCATTTTGTGCAAATGTATAAAAATAGCTGTGGTATACACTTTGCTGAAAGCTGGTGATGTGCATCTTATCATTTACATGGTATTACGGCACTAACCAGATAATGACTCATTCAACATAATGGGAAGCAAATTTAGATTACCCACCAGCTAATGACATCTTTTGACCTAATGTGATTTTCTCTCTTTCAACCCAATGCAGCAGTTGGATATGGACAATCAGAGTAGGGTAATTCTCTGTCCGTGTTTGGCAACAACACCCTTCACTGAAACACAAAATTGCTTTGCGGAGCTTTTTCTCTCCCAAAGTGAGGTCCTTCTGTCTTTCTGAAAAGAAGAAAAGCTCTAGTGCTGTCGATACCATTAAAAGTTAATTCGGTGTGTTTATTGTGTCTTTGGATGATGAATCTGAACATCATTAATAGGATGGTCCTGTGTGTGTGTGTGTGTGGGGACAAGCAGACATATGGCTGCCAGTACCCCGGACCGCCAGACTCATAAATCACCAGTGACAACAGATAATGAATGCAGGCCTATCAGAGAAGATTGGTTTGCCCATCTCTGTATCAGCTCTGTGAAGTGATGATAGAATATACAGTATATTCACAAGAAAATTTGTGTTCAACATGAACTACACAGGCCAATGTCTGAGTATGAATAAGTTAAGACCAGGACGAAAGGATTATTCATCTACAGTCATCTACAACTATGAATTAAAACTCACTTACTGTCATGGCTCCAGCCGAGCCTGTAGTTATTTCCCTCGAGTTTCCCTTTTCCCCTGTGTCTCCAGTTTTCCCCTGTCTGTCTTTTTCCTTGTGTGTGTGTGGGTGTGACTTCCTTCCTTGGCACTCACTGGCTCCCTCCTGATTGCAGCTCATTCACCTCACCTGCCCAGCCTGCACATCTGCCTTCCGTCAACTCAACAGTACATCTACTCTGGTTCTCCATTCACTCGTTATTGTTGTTCGCTGTTTCAACTACAGTGGTAGTCTCTCGCTCTCGGCTGCCTCGCAATAACATATTCAGAGTTATTCTTCGTGTTGTTTGCATTACCTGTACTCACCACGTTTCCTTGTGCTTCAAGAATCACTATCCTTCGGTCCCAATGCCTGCCTGCCTTGCCAGCTTGCTCACTAAACCTCTGAGCCTATCGTCAGCCAGCCACACTCACTCCCTTGTCCACCCGTCCTACTCAGCCCAACTCTACTAACCAACATACAACTCAACTCTGCCATTTGCCATCACATCCCAACCTCCTGCTTTCTCCCCTTTAGCCCTACAATAAATCCCTTTTATGTTAATTCAATTGTCTGTATCTGTGTTTGGGTCCATCTTTACTGATTATAACACTTGTTTATTTTTATATTCAAATTGAAATTGTGAGGAAAAAAAATGTATATTTTGGTAGAAATTAAGCTGTGAGAGGTTTACCCTGTGTACCACTTGGCGCATTTTGCTACCTTGCCTTTATTACTGTTCCTCATCAACACACCTGGGCCCCACAGCTAGACAGATGGAAAGTAGATGAGGCCTGTCTTTAGTCTGGGGACTAAGCCAGGTGTTCAAAACTTACTTCAGGAATATATTGGTACGATCAAGTCCCAGAAGACATTAGTAAGGGCCTTTGGCAGAGGCTTAGAGGCTTCAGTGTCTGGTTGGTGAGCCTGAATATCATTTCAAAGCTTTGAGGCAATATTCATAGAAAAATTAGTCTTGAAAATCAGGCTAATACTAAACTAGAAGTTGTCATATACTGTTAAGAAAGCTGACACATTAAGGGAGGAATGTTGGTGAAGTTCATGCAGTAGTTAATGAGACACTTGAAGAGTTTACCTTCAGTCAAATCACTTGCACTAAGACTTGTCTGTAATGACTTTGCAAATGAAGGGGTGGCAGAAGAAGTTTGTGCTATTGGACTTCACCTATCTGTCTTCATCTTCAGAAAGAAAGTTCCATTCCATTCAATGTCAATCTTTCAACCTGAGTAGACGAGTTATCTCCTTCTCATTCCTTTATGCCCACACACACTCACATGCAGATGCACACACAAGCACACACAATTTCTCTTGAAATCCCTACCTAAATTATACTGCAGCTCTGGGGGGCTGTGAAACTGCCAAATTGATGGGAGGGCAGAAGGGGATTGTGGGTAATTTCATGTCACATTTCCAGCAGACTGATGTCTCTTTGGACAGATAATAGCCTACAGCACACAGTGACAGAAAAGGCAAAGTCATAGCGCACCCTCTCTTCAAATACTTTACTTTCTCCCACATTTCCAGAAATGGTTTTGTGATTTTTTTTCTGCTGGGGTATTTGCAATTTTTCCACATTTAAAATTTTTTTGCATAGGCATGTGAAAATTGCTTGTGTCTCTAAATATTGAAACCATTGCCTCCCTAGTCTCATTGCCTCCACTGACAATATGTTGCCATTACCATGTGAGAATAGCATGGATAACTTAGACAACGCACTCATCCTTGCACTTGTTTCCACCTCAGTAAAAGGGCTGAATGAAGTCCTCCGTCAATTTCTGTCAACTCTTTGTGTCACCTTAGAAAGACAGTGATGGATTGAAACTTTTGCAGTTAAAATTGTTGCTCTCTTTTTTGTTTTTTGTCTGTAGGGGGAGAAGTTAACTGCGAGTCTCACAGTACATTTTGGTGAAGAACATTCAATCAAGCTAAAATATAAGGCTTTAAAAAAAACATAATACAGTTGCAATTTAAACCAATTCACTTTCAGATTCTGGGTCGATTTTGGCAACTATTGTCTGTTTTTTGTTCCATATTACAACAAGAAAGTGTTTTGAATGCACTATACCTCTGATTTGCAACTCTGACTGCCTGCTTCTTCTTCTCAAGTGATTTTTTTTCCACACAAAAACAGACCAAAACCAATACTGATTTTCAGCCAAACAACATCTGTAGTTACAGAATACAACACCAAAGTTGACTTCTTGGGAATCAATTCAGTGGGCCCAACAAAAGCAAGGAATGATTACCATTCAGAGTTTCCAAGTCTGTAGTCTGATGGCGGTATGTACCAGATGAAAGAGCAGTGGCATTCTGTGCAAAGCCAGCAGTAAAGAGACTGAAAAGTTTGGACTAATTAAAAATAATGAACTCTGTGGGTTGTTCCTCTACCAGCCATCTCGGTTGCTGATATCATGAACCCCATCAAAGTTTAACTTCCCTTAATTTCAAATTTCAGTTAACCACTGAGATCCATCAGCCTCCAGAAAAAACACATAAATCATGTTTATAGGCAGCTCCCCGACAGATATTGCAGAGAGGTAGGTTGGTGGTGGTCATTTGGTCCATGTTAAAAATAAGGAAATGTACCACTACGCTGTCTTAGTTTCCTCAATTTCCTTTGTGGCTTGATTAACCAATTCCAACTCACTGTGCACACAAATAACAAGCCTAAATGTGAAATTTTTTACTGATTACACCTAATATGTTTCTGTCTCATGGAGGCAGCAGCAGACGCATTATCTTTTTCACCACGGCATGAAAAACGAAAGGTCGTCCAACTTGCATACAGCTATCACCAAGTACTAATACGTTAAAAAAATCTTACCATTGTGTGAGAAAGGGACACACATAACACTGAAGTCTGTCATTGAATATCAATCACTGATATAGAATAGCTGCATATAAATGTAATTTGTACAAAGGGGAGTTGCATCACCTTTACACACTTAATCAATTCCTGTCTTGCCCTTTTGTCTCTGCACAAAACTTCTTTATTTTCAAACTCCACCATCCCCTATACACCCTTCTCCCTCTTCTACCCTCTTATTCTCAGTCCCTTTCCCTGTTTTTTTTAGCAAATTGCTCAGGTAAAACAGCAAAGTTTGTGATCTAATCTGGGCCCTCTGCTGCTAGACAATGAATCTCATTCTCTATTCTCCCACCCTCATGTTTACTCTCATCCTGTGCCTTTACCCATCCCGTACTCTTACATTATTGGGCAGCATGGTGGCTCAAATGGTTAGCACTGTTGCCGCACAGCAAGAAAGTCCTGGGTTTGAAAAGACAAAGTTGGAAAACAGGCTATGATAAGCCCCGCTAACCCGACGTGTCAGTCATAAAAAGGTAGAATATCAAGTTATAACTGTCAAGTCTGTGGAGATGTGTGTGGTTATTCTGTTGTTGACTGGTGTCGTTTTCAGCTGATTTAATGAAAGTAAACACAGTGAATGGCTTTGTGTAATGGCATTGCACTCTGGAGCGGCACTTCTCAGAGGCTGCGGCAACATATCAGTCCTGCTGCCTTCAGATGCTGCAGGGATTTAATGAACTGAAAGACAAGCATTTGATACAGTATAAAGCAGCTGTGACAACAGAAACTGTAAGAATCATCCACATTCATTTACAAATCAATACAGATGCTTTAAACACATTAAACGTTATTTTCTGTGCCAATTTTGGTTAGTAAGTGTTTAATTGAAATTAATTATTTATATGTCAAGAATTAATCTGTTATTGCACTACATTTACATCAAGTATTTAGTTTGCTCTTGTTGATAAAATCACCAACTGGCAGTGCAATGACTTTGCTTCAGAAACAGATGTGGTTCTGAGACATCTATGACCCGTTTTCCACAAAAACACCAACAACTCGCTTTGCGCTGCCTATTTGCACGTCTTCTCCCGGCAGTTCACCGCGCATGCAGCGTTGGGCACCACAATACCACACGGACAGGCAAAGCAAATTTCAAGGTCAGGAAAATACCAAACTGTCCGTGTGCTGCTTGTGCTCACGAAAAATAGGGCCCAATGTTGTATTTGGTGGTCAAATTATTGAAACTAGCCTGGCAGGCTTAATAGGCTACTTACAGTCCTCTGTGTTCTGATTATGATTTGATTTAAAAGGTCCAACATCTTAGAGTAGGCTTAGACATTATCGCTGTGACCGTAATACTTGGCTCAGACATTACAACTTATTACCATAACAGCTGAAAGTGGGGGGACAAAAAGTGTCATTGTCCTGCCTATTCCAGCGCTAGTGTCCTGGGTTCAAATCCCGGCCGTCCTAAGTCCTTTCTGTGAAGAGTTTTCATGTTCTCCCCGTGTTTGTGTGGGTTTCCGCCAGGTGCTCTGGTTTCCTCCCTCCATCAAAGTCATGTATGTTAGGGTTAATACTCCTGTCAGCACCCCTGACCAAGGCACTGGCAAAAGAACTAGAGTTGGTCCCCAGGTGCTGCACTGCTGCTGCCCACTGCTCCTAGTGTGTGTCTACAGAATGGGTCAAATGCAGAGTATCAATTTCTCCACAGGGATCAATAAAGTACTTCCTCTTCTTCCTCTTCACTATTTCTCTCGTCTCATCAGTCTCATCGCTCTTTTCCCTCATCCCCTATACTTTCACCATCTCACACTTTCCCATCAGGCAATTCTCTTTTTGTTTGGTGTATACCTTATACCACTGCATTACAAGCTTACAGGGGACATACATGCTTTTTGTGATTTTCTGTTATTTCTATACTGTTATGATGTCAGATGTCTGTTAAACATTGTCAAAGTTACCAAATTTGTTCCAAAAATGCTCCCTGAAAGACAAAAACCCAGGCTTCAGCCAGATCTGAACGCTTCATTTGAAATGTTACCTCTACTTCCTCATCGCAATGATGTGAGATTGTTGGTGCATGCCCACAAACAGCCATCCAATCCGTGGGAATTTATTACTAAGGTTGTTCTATGGGTTGTTGGCATTGTCCACTCGCACATTTCTGATCAGATTCTGGCTCGAACATGTGCAGATGTATTTGAGAAGTTTCCATTTTGAGTAAAGAATGAGAAAAAGAAGTGAAATCCTACTACTGCTGTTTGTTTACGAAGCCTCCTGAGGAGGGCGGGCTTCAAGAGACAGGAGCTAAAACAGCCTGTTTCAGACAGACACTGAACTGAGAGGCTGTATAAAGGACCAGTATATGATAAATAAATAGTTTTTTGAACTGTAAATTACACAAAGATATACAAGTAGCGCCCCGGAATATTAAAAAAGATCTGGAAATGAGCACGATACATCCCCTTTAAAACCATTTTCCAAATAAACAGATGATTTATAATATCTATTAGTGAGAAGACAGTGAGACTCAGGGAGGAACACAAAATTGTGCTGGGTGCTTCATTGACTGCCAGAGCTGGCGAAACTGCCTCTTTGTTTTGTGTCTGCTCTTAATTTAGTTTGGCATCTTCACGGGTAGAAAATTGGAAAATGTTTGGGTCTTTGCTTCAGTGGACACAGTAAATGGTGCATCCTCACCCACAAGCAGATGCAGTCAAACATGAACTTCACCACCCCTTTCTTCAAACCCCTGCCAACTTACACACACACACACACACACACACACACACACACACACACACACACACACACACACACACACACACAAACACAGTTATTTATATACAACGTTCAAGCACATTTTACCCTCTGGCATCAAAATGGCCATTTTGAGTGCTTGTTTGAGTGCATTTTACTTTTCTCGACGAAAGCCTGGTCTGTGTTTGGAAACCAACCACATCATTTTGATACTCCCTGACAAGAAAAAAACAAATTGACAGTATTCATTTTAGGCATGGTTGTGTTTTCTCAGAAAATTTGCCGTGCACCAAAGTTTTATGGTACGCTATATTTCAAACTTTCAAGGCATAAAACAAAACTTCCTCTCAAAGTGCTTGTCTTTCAACAGCTCTGCTCACCGTGCACTCTTAAAGTTGCACACAACAGAGTAAAACCTCCTCAGCCTTATTTTTATGATATATGTTTTTCCAAAAAAAAAGAGCAAGTGTTAAGTGGCTACTGAGCATCTATCTCTGTGAGGACCCCAAGGTGTTCGGTGGGTCGACTTTGAAAGCCCAGTATAAACTCCAGCCCACGCACTAGTCTGTCAGTACTTTTGGCTCACTAACTCTCACTGACAGCCATCTTCTTGCCCAACTGTGAAGGGTGGCTTTACAGCAGTCATGCTGCCCTGACATGTCCGTCTTGCCACTTGTCATCCACTGCTGCCCAAAATATTCCCCCAAACTTCAACAAGTGCCTCTCCGCTATCAGGAAGGAAGATCCTTGGGCGAAAAGAAAGAGAGATAGATAAGGAAGTAGAGAGAATTGAATTGTTTATATATGGTCTTTACACTCATGTCATGATGCTGTAAGCAGTCCCTTCAAATTCTCTGCTGTCAGTTGTAAGAACTAGGAGGCAACATAAGTGAGATGTATTTGCAGGACAATGTCACTCGCACACCACTATAAGATGCTGAAGTCTTTATTACCTTGGGCAAGTAAATGACAGCTCCAGAGCCACAAGCTCTTACGCAACAATTCCCAATAACCCTGAGCTTCATTTAATAAACGGTCTTGTGTGGCAGTGCTGAAAATATCCTGCAGGCAACATAGTAAGCTGAATGAATTTCCCAAAGTAATTGTAGTTCTCAAAGAATAACAGAGAGCTCCTCTGGGTAGTAATAGTGGTGGATTGAGTATTAGATATTTAAAATGGATTAAGATATTACTGCTAACTTAAGTTAAGCATTAATTTAAATTAATTCATAACAACAGTCTTCTGTAGTTTCAGGGGGAGGAGTATGGGGATATTATTATAGCTAAATTATTTGCAAATGTGTATGAAGAGTTGTGTACCTATGTCTCGATCCATGTGTGCGTAATCAGATTTGTAAATGTGTAAAAGAATCTCTAAATGCGTACTGAGATTTGTGAATGTCTACAGGAATCTGCAAATGTGTACTCAGAATTAGAGGACGACTGATTATTGGCCTGGCTGATTATCGCATCTGATATTCAGCACTTTTACAATTATCAGAATCGTCTTTTTTTTTTTATCCCATTGTTGATATACACTACTTTGGCTCTGATGCAGCCTACCTCTCTCTGTCTGTGCTCACTAGGGCTGTAGTGTCCTGGTCGACTGGTTGGTCGATATGCTCTCGTCCGACCAAATTCTCATTGGTCAAATAATCTCTGTGTTACTTTCATAAGGAGAAAAGTGCGACATCAACAGCCTTCCAGGATTAATCCATTATTTCCTGCGCCGGGAGGGACACACTAACAAATTACCTGAAAACGGCGTTGTATTCACAACTTTGAACTCGCCCCAACCTAATGGAGACTGCTGGGTCTAACTGTACTCAATGTTTACTGAGTGTTAACTGAACGTACTGAACATTTACTGAATCAGTGTTTCTCCTATAATTATAATAACAAGAACTCCTGCCAGGCCAAAAAAATATTTCTTAATGTCAAAAATAACGCCAAATATCCATTGATTCGGAAATCAATAGGAAATCAACTAATCGAGTAGTTGAAGATTATGTACGATTTCAGTCAACCAAGATTTTCTATGGTTGACTACAGCCCTAGTGCTCACCAGTCTGTGGTCTCCAGCAATGTCCCGCCCACCGCACTATGTGATTGGTTACACATCATGAGTAATAGCCTTTCAACACTGAAGGCTGTGCATGCTGCTTTGCCACAGACTGCACAGAGAAGCAGGTGCAGACTGGAGCGTAAAATAGCATAAAACAAAAATACTCAAGTAAAGTACAAGTACCTTAAAATTGTACTTAAGTACAGTGACTGAATAAATGTACTTAGTTACTTTCCACCACTGCATTTAAATAACTGAAACCAACTAAAGGCTTTCCAAAGCTGTTTTTGCTGTAATAAATGAAGCTTAATCTTGCGTTAAAATTGTGAATTCCAAAATTTGACACTAAGATTTTTAGCAGGTTTTCTTCAATAAACCCTGAGTTTCTCTCTGTCTCGTCCCTCTTGCAGAGACAGACATGCTGTTTCATTTCTTCATCAATTCAGTCCGTATCAAAGTGTCTATTGAAGCGCATTCATTAGCGGAGGTTTACTGTCTGTCAGAATAAAAATCCTGGTTGGATTTTAGTTTAGTTACTCAAGGACTTTCTAAAGTTTGAGCTTTTATGTGCATCAGTCATTTCTTTGAACAGCGGTTTTTGCCTTCACATTCAAATATTGAATGAATTCAGCCTCAGCTCAGAATAAACTCTCTGCATGTCCTTTATAAGAGTGGAAGGTTTTGTTTTGTTTTTTATAACACTGTGACTCTGTGCACACAAGACTGCTGTCAGTTTGTTAGAGCAGCTCCTGCACTGAAATGTTTATTGCACATAGCATGCAATCTCAGTTTAAATCTAAAAAATCTGTATGAAGCTTTAGACACGTAGGATCAATGAATAATTATCTCTATCACTCATGATGTGATTGGTTGCACTGATGGAACATCATTCCTATAATATTGGAGATTATATGTCAATATTTCTGAGTGAGCAGGATCGAACAGCATCACTGAATGCTGTCGAGCCAAGATACAAATAGATGTCTAAAATTTTTAAAATCTATCGTATTTTAACCTCAACGCCTTTTCAATTGCAAATCACCAAACACATTATTACTGGATCAAACTGTGAGCTTACAGTCACGTCTCTACGTCTTTGATCTATATATGTTTTAAATCTTTAACTATATTTTTCATCCTCAGTTGCTGCCTCCTGTGTTTTGTCCCCTGTCAGATTAAAGCTGAACAAATATATTTAAAATGTAATGTAGGCTTTACTGATACACAGTCAGATTCCACTTTATCATCAAAAAGGAAATATAAGTCTGCTAAATGATGAATTTAATGGACAAGACTGAATAAAATTTTATTGAGATTTATTGTGTATAAGTGTGCTACACTTTTGCCCGCTCTGACTCAGGCTCTTTTTTTTTTTTTTTTTAAGATAAATGTGCACCGTCTACATACACATCAATTAATATCTCTACCTCCATGGATGTAAACACTAATGTCATGTTTAAGATATTCTCTTTGTGGCTAATACTATATAATGGATGTGCGCGATCTCAGCTGTGTTTTACTGCTGTGGTTTGCTAGCCTTATTATCGAGCCTGTTTCTGTTAACAGATGTAGCTTATGTGATGTAACATGAGAGTCAGCAGGGAACAAATACGCTATTAGCAACGGGTTGTACAGATCGGTATGTTAGTGACAGCAGCCTGCATGTTAAATTATATTTTCAGTTATTAACCTGCACCACACTGCATGCTGTGTCAGTCACAGTCAGCCAACACATCAGGTGAATGAAAGCAGGGAAAATGACTGTTAGTAAATTATTTAGGATAATGAGGGTGGTCGGTAAAACTTACACCAGTTACTTTTGCTATAGTGGTTGTATAAATTTAGGACCTGAAACTTTCAGTGAACTGAGCACTGAAGCTTTTTCTGTGTTGTATTTAGAGTGAGCTACAAGGAGCCACGGTGTGTTTGTCTGCTGTCATCTGATCACATCTGATGATCTGTGTTGAACAGATTCCTTCATCTCCTACAGTGAGAGCCACCACTATCAGCAATTAAGAATGTTATTCTGACATAGGACACCCCAGAAAAGCTAGTTAAGTTTTGCAGAAGTGACAACATCAATCTCTTGACAAGAAACCTGCAGAATGTTTACTCACGCTGAGTCCAAAACTTGGGGTGTATTCAAGAAAGCAGGTTTGGTGCAAACTCTGAGTTTGTTAACCCTGAGATGACGGAAACTCTGGATTTTCTGTTCCAGAAAGAAAGATTACTTAAAGTCTGGGTGGGTTATCTAACCTAACCTGCTGGCTGGCAGGTTTACTACAACAACCACTGAGTTCCTCTCTATCTCTTCCTGCCGAGCCTGAAGCAGCCGTCAGACACAACGTTTCATTTCCTCATTCATTCAGTCGATATCAAAGTGCATATTGAAGCGCATTAATTAGCAGCGGTTTAATGTATGTCAGAATCAAAATCCTGGTCAGATATCAGTTTCTTACTCAAGGACTATCTTTAACAACGTTACCCCTTTTATGTACATCAGTCATTTCTTTGAACACTGATCACTGTCCTCACATTCAAATATGACACAGCGTGAATTCACACAGATCAGAATCAAATCAAACCTCTGAATGTCCTTCTTCTTTTATAACACTGTGACTCTGTGCATATCTATCAGACAGCTGTCGGGTTGTTACAGCAGCTCCTGCACTGACATGTTTATAATCTGGTCATCTCTCTCTCGCTGTATTATGAAAAACTCACTTTTTCAGTGCTTGTGCATATGTATTTGGGCCTCTGATCAGCCTACTAACACACAAGATGTGAAATAAGACCACCCAGCTATTTTGGTGTGGGATGGGTTGCTTTGTACTCATGTGATTCAACAAACCATTCAGATTTGATGCCCCTTCTTGTGTCACATGGGGCCAAGCTAGGCTAAACTAAGCTAAGCTAAGGGCAAAGAATTTGCCTGAATCGCGGGGCTGGACCAGGGAGCAGAGTCATGCTTGCCAACGGATGGCTGCTGAGCCCCGGTGAGCTCTGCAGGAGAGAGCAGAGCCGAAGAGTCCTGTGTTGTCGCTGCATCTGCTTCCTTGTCTTCTGGGGGAGTAAACACCCGATTCTGCTCTCATCCAGAGCAGTTTACCAGCGGGAGAAGTTTGTTTTTTAAACTTTTGGGATTAAGTGGATTTATCTTCAAACTGGCTTCTCAGCCTAGCCGGAGCTAACACCGGAGTCACACACCATTTCAGCTGCTGTCATCAATAATAAACATCTTAAATGCCAGTGACTAAATATGATTTTAATGTTACACAGTATGTAGATATCTATGTGTATAACAATAATGTTGATGCTATACTTATGTCTATAGATTACATTATTTTGAGTGTGGACAGACCTGACAAAGGATGAATTCAGGCTTTTTATAAATCGACATCATGATGTAGTTATTTTGGCATCCTTTTGATCCGTTTATTGCAATTAAATCACAGCAAAATCTAAGCTTATTTACACTCAGACCAGCAGTTCTGAACAGGGCTGTTAAGACAGGATGAGAAGGCTGCAGTGGCGCTTGATCACTGTGGTATTTTGACCAAAGCATGTCAGATACATTTTATTAAGACCCCAGGGAACTGTGTTAACTTGTGGAAAAGGTGTTATCTGGTGTATAAACCATAAAGGTTTAGACACATAAGATCAATAATCACCTGATATGTCTCATAATGTGATTGGTCGCACTGATGGAACATTCATATCATAGTTTTCATGAGTAAGCAGGATTGTGGTTCACCTGCAGACTGCAAACTAAATGCAGTTTGAAAGTGTCTTTAAAAAGGTTGCAGTTTGAAAATGAATCATTAACCAATACTGAAGATTCAATTTCACTAAAGTATTAATTTCACTACTACAAACTGTATACCTGGATATTCCTTGCTTCTCTGAAAAGACTCTGCCAGTGAACTCTGTCTCTCCTCCCTTCTTTTCTCTTATAGCTCAGAGTTCTCTTTCTCATGGTTTTTCATGTGTTTAAACAAACTGGTGGTGTTGCCACAGTAGTGAACAGCCTTCCTACATACAATACATAGCAGTTTGCGACATTTTCATGACAGCCATAAAATAGCTCTACATGATGCTCCTCTTTCTTTCAGCCATCACTGCATGTGTCAGATATCGTTATTAATATCGACCTGCCCACCCCTACCATGGCTCCTTGTAGCTACAACACAGAAAAAGCTTCAGTGATCAGTTCACTGAAGGTTTCAGGTCCTGAATTTATACAACCACTATGGCAAAAGTCACGGGTTTAAGTTTTACCTATCACCCTGGTATCATTCACCTGATGTGTTGGCTGACTGTGACTGACACAGCATGCAGTCTGGTGCTGGTAATACAGATCCGTACAGCCCATAGACTGTATATAAAGATGGACGTCATGACAGCTCCCCAAAAGTGAAGCCAAAACATCTCGATCGCCCTCTGGTTGCTGGCTGCAGTATAGGTCATAAGTCCCGCCCCCTCCATGTTAGTGGATGGGACATGAGCAAAACTAAAAAAATCAAAGTACATATCAAATAAATTTTTCCCAAAGATGGTTTCTGTCATTTCACGTAGTTCTTATCATGCTGATGTTTGTCCAAGTGCTCATTTTTCTTATAAGTTTGTTTTTAATTAGTTATTTGACGATATAGAAAAGGGGTCTGACCTCATGATTAACAGCAGTGACAGCCGCTCTCAAACCTCCGTCAGGCCATGGGACAGCTGAGGAGGCGTGTTCCGCAGGGCCGTTGTAATAATGTTAGCCACAGCAGAATATCTTATATATGACATTAGTGTTTACTTACGATTGAAGGTGTCTTGGGAGAAACACTGAGGCAATACTGCTCCATCTGTTAGCTAATGTTAGCCTGTGCTAGCAGTTTGTAGCAAGGATAAAACATTACAGGTCGTCAGGTTGCAGCATTAGCGGTGCTGAAGAGCAACCAGTCACTCATTAATCAACATGGAACCAACATGTGCATCTATTTCTGCTTGTTGTTAAAGCAGTGATGAACAGTACAGTGACCTTTGTGGCTGCACTGCATCCTGTCTTGTTTTGGTTGGTCAGCAGTGGGAGGCTCCTTAATATGTCCATATTGCCAGCCTAAGTTCTTTATTGAGGAGTGTCAGCCTGTGAGCCTGACCTCGGGGCAAAGAAAACCTGGAGTTACAGACAAATGCAGTACATTTCAATAACCTCTTTTGCTCGCTGTCACAGTGAGGATGTTGCTGTTGATCTACCCATTCATTAGTTTTGCCTTTTTGCAACTTTTAGATTAGATTAGATAAACATATTTTTTCTAATTGGATTTTTACTTGTTTCGCTATAAATAACTGTGGGTTTCAGCTGTGTTTGCACTGAAAGAACAATGGCCCTTTTAGGACGCTTTTATTTTGAATGTTTTCTGAGGTCTAATTTGAAAGAGGTGATTAATAGTTGACTAATGCTAATTACTTCTGGGTATGGAGAAAATAATCACCACTGGAAAATTGCACATATATCCCATCCCCCTTTCTGCGTAATAGAAAGTTATTCACAATAATTCAAACCTAGAACTACTCACTAGTAATTCAAGAAAATTCATGACTATATAAAATTACATCTCTCTGTGCAGGAAATTGGGAGAAGAATGATGTAACCCTTGATTATGAAATCAAGAATCAAAATTGAAGAATCACAACTTTGCATATGAGGTTGATTACGTGCTCCAAACATCCTCTCTGCTGGAGCAAGATGGAAGACACAATAAGATGTAAAACCTGCAGCCTGCAGGCAAAGCTGGACAAAAGATAAGAGATGCAGATATATCTGATCTTAGAAGAGAGACAACTATCATACACATTTCATTGATATAATGCACTTCAAAGAGTGATTAGGGAACGATAGTCACTGCACTCCTGAAATGGAGAATCAGCAGCGATGTAACACAGTGATGAGTGTGAGATTAGTTTTATCCATTTGCGTGGTGCTTGAAAAGAGAGATCCACCCATGAGTTCACAAGAAAAGTTCCCCTGATTGATTTCTGTAATTTGGGGGCAGAGACGATGTGAGACTCTGATTCCCGGGAGGCATGAAGACAAAAGAGCGAGGGGAGGAAATAAAGAGATGGAAGAACAAGATGAGAGGGCTGATTTTGTACAAGTGATTGGGCTTGGTCCTGGGGCTGACGGCCAATTTCATCTAAGTGAAGATACTGATGACTGACTGATGAGCATCAATGGAAACTAGAAAGAAAAGGAGAGAAATAAATTTGGGTTGCAATAGTGTAGTGACGATGACAGAGGAAGTTAGAAACTCCTCTCCACAACATTCAGTAGACTGTAAATGCTCTAGAAATACAATAAAAGCAATGGCAGTGATATTCAAACTGATTTAAGTAATATGAAAAAGACCAGAGAGCATTTCTGCTTGCTTGCTTGTCTGTACTAAAAAGAAGACATATGGATATTTTTATGTTTGATGCAGCCAGTTTTTCTGTATCATATGTAAAAAAAATTTATATATGATCTTTTATATGCATAAAATATTCTGAATCATATTTTATGTAACATATGACACCAATGCTGTGTGCTTGAGATTTTTGATATAGTTACACTTCTTGTTCAAGCTCCATGTAATAGCTTGGCACAATAACATCACCTTGAACAAAGTCAGAGTTTTTCAATTATAGTCTGTTGCACTTTTAATTACACAAGACAATAAACACGTTCAGTGCAGTAAACATTGTTCTAATTATTTCTGCTCACTATGAGCAAATAACTTCCAACTTTTTGGCAGTGTACTATCCAGTTCTCCATATATCAGAAAAGGGCGTGTCATTATATTGTATAGAGTTGACAACACTGGTTAAGTAAAAATCTATGATTTTACTACAAAGTTATCACAGAGGGATTTAAATACCAAACCAATTTGTTAGTGAAGGAATTCTGAGGTCTGTTATTTAGTGAAAATGGGTTCCTGGTGAATTGAGTTTTTAAAGAAATTATGTAATGAATGAATAAATTATGTAGGGTGTTTTCAAAACTGCATTGTATAGTCTGGTTGAATCAAACTCTTTCGCTTTCCCTTTGGTACAATTCATTTGGGGAGATCTGAACACAGCAGTCGAACCTGAGTGCTGACCGTGACAAGTGCAGCTTTAACCTTTGGAGGAAGTGGTCACAAACTAATTCTAGAGTACTTCGTCTATGGTGAGTCGACTGCAATCTTACCTAACTAAAAGGTGTTATCTGGAAGTTTAAGCGAAATGCTGTCATAGCCAGGTGCACTTTTCATACTATGATGCTGGTGACTATCAAGGCAATGTTGCCTTGATAGTTGGGCAGACAGGGCCTTCTTCACACCCTTCTTCCTGTGTTTTATCTGACCAATGAGCGGCTTGAATGTTCTCACCTGGCTTTTTTTTGCATTTTGGCTCACCTAAATCTTTTTTCTGTGAGAAGAAACCAAACCATTGAGAGAATGCAACGAGTTTATCAACTCATCCACTGATTCAGACCACAGCAAGTTAACTCCACTCTGCCTGTCTCTCTCTAACTGCGCTGTCTGGCTGCTCCAAGACATGATTTATAACACAAGACAAAACCAGAGCATCATTGTGAAACGGAATGTGCCAGAATAATCGATTTATCTCGATATTCTTGTTTTCATAATCGTTAGAAGCTAAAATTGTAATTGAAAATAAAATTTGATCAATTGAGCAGCCCCAGTCTCAGAAATGGAATATGTCAAGCTGTCAAATACCACTGTCACAGTTGATAAGGAGCTCAAAAAGACAAACAGGCAGTCTTACAGATGCTAACTGCTGGAAAAAATATTTTTTGACCACTTCCAAGAGCCTGGTAGGAGAGTGTGTAACTATACTATGATGTAAGTTATATTCAAAAAGTATTTTTCCAGAAACTGGTGTTGGAAAGGGGGGGTTGTCTTATAATCAGGGTCACCTTATATTTGGGCCAACACGGTATTTAGGAATCAATTATTTTATAACATCTTGGCTTCGCTAATTTATGCGGTAAGGAAAAAATAAAAACCACAGCAGGTCTACTCTGCGAGATGATCCAGAATGCGGCAGTGCATCTGGCTTTCAACCAGCCCAAAACAGCATGTCAACCCACTGTTCGTATCCCTCCACTGGCTCCCACTTGCTGCCCACATCAAATTCAAAACCTTGACGATCGTTTACAACACAGCAACTAAAACTGCTCCTACCTACCTGAACTCCCTAATTCAGGTCTACGTTCTCTCCTGCTCACTACGCTCTGACAATGAAAAGTGCCTGGTTATACCACCACAACAAGGCCTTAAGTCGCTAGCTAGACTCTTCTGTAGTTCCCCAATGGTGGAACAAGTTACCAAACTCTATTCAATCTGCAAAGTCCCTCTCGATCTTTAAGAAAAAGCTAAAGACCCAGGTCTTTCCTGAACACCTCTGCACCTGATGAACTGAAAAAAATTAATTAAAAAATCCAATTCTATGAACCCTATGTATTATTTCCGTGCGTCCTATCAGACTTGAACTTAGCTTTATGGCACTTAGATCCTTGCTTGTGTTCTATTAACTCTCAGATGTATGTCGCTTTGGATAAAAGCATCTGCTAAATGAAATTAGACAAATTAATTTATTAGAAACCCATAAAATGATCTCATCACAAAGGAAGATTTTGTGCTTCTTTTAGGTAATTATCAAATCAAATCAAGTTTACTTATAAAGCACATTTAAAAATGACCACAGTTGACCAAAATGTTGTACAATAAAACATCAGAAATAAATTAAAACAACAAACAATTAGTTTAAAAAACACCATAATTCCACTAAGCTTCATCAGTAACAACTGCACAGCTTTCATGTTGCTATTTTCTTGCCAGTATTTTATTACCCTTTCCATCTGTGTCATTCTGTTTTCGGCCTTCAGAGGGTTTGATGGCCTGTGATTGCATCAGGTTTTAATATCTGTCTGGTGGTTGTTTTCATGGACAGAACACAATGGATGAGAGAGGGAGGATATTAAGTGTGCCGAGAAAGGAAGCATCTGTCCCATTTGCCACCCACATATCAGCACCCTGTTCCTGTAACTAACACAGCATATTGGACACACATACACACTCACAGAGTTCTACAAATTCCCCTATTGAAGTGAGACCATGTGTGAGAGAGTGTGTGTGTAAGTGTGCAGAAGGGATATTTTTTAGGCTTTAGGAGAGAAATGAGCCGACAGCCACTAGAGCTGATACTATGTGTATCAGAAAACACAATGGCATAGTAATACTGGTGATACATCACAGTCAGTCTGGGTACCAGAGCAGCTGGTGACCCAGGGACTCTTATACTGTCACTGACTTTTCACAGAAATACCCACAATGCTGCATGCTAATGTATAAAGAGACCTAGAAAATAGGTAAGCATTGTGGTTGCTGTTGTTTAGGACCTATAACTACAGGATTGTGTGTATGCAAATATAGCAGCTTTGTTTCCTCCTGCAAGTTGAAGACGTATACGTCAGATATACTGGACATGAAATTGTCCACAGATGTGAATGTGTGTTTCTGACTATTGCTGCTAATCCTGTGATGTCCAGGGTGTCTGCCCTGTGCAGGCCGGGATACCTCCAGTCTCTAGTAACCTTGAAAACCTCCAAGTCGTTAAAAAAATATGAAGCTTAAACTTTGAAACCGAAAGAAGTGTCTGGCTCAGACTATGAAGCGAGAAGGTTGTTGCAAATTAGCTTCATGATCTGTGCTGGAGGATTATACCATTCGGAGGGGGTTTATCAGAGCAAACATAAGCAGTAAAATCGTCTGCTTGATCATGTGTTCATTAGGTGATAAATGTCCTGGAATTAGGTTCTTAGGCTTCAGCAACTTGTGTCTCTGATAAGGATCAAATATAGCCTTTTAGTATGAACGAAGGGACATTGCTCTTAATGAAATATTTGAAGCATGAACAACTTTGGAAGTTCAGGGATCATCAGCTGCTCTTGGATACAACTGGCGTTATTTATTTATTTGTTAACTTTTTGCGGGTCTCATTATAAAAAAATAAACCAGGAACACTACAGTAGATTTATACAGCTAGAACAAATACTGAAACAAAATTATGTATATTACTAATTTATTGTATTTTTGTTTTTTTTTTAATGAAGGTTAGAAAGACAAACTGACTGCAGGTCCACACTACTGATATATGTAAGGAAATATCTACAGTACAGACTGGGTTTGTTCATTGCCTCAGTGCAGCCTGAAGCCAATTTTCAATACTTCCTCCATGGTCTACCAATTCTATTGTAGCTTGTTCCTGCTACAGCAGTGGTATTTCAGGTATCTGGGTAGTCTCTTGAGCTTGCAACTGTGTGTGTGTGTGTGTGTGTGTGTGTGGTGTATGCTACAAATGCAAATCTACTACCAAAGGGAGCCAGATCACAATTACTTCTTGCATTATAAGTTGTGTATGTAAACTTCTGTACGATCTCAATTTTGAACAACAATTAAGTCAACTATATTTGCACCACTAATTATGGTAATTCAGGCACACATTGCTTGTTTACACACAATCAGAAAAAAATACAACTGTAAGTGAGTATATAGGAATAATTGGTGATTTTTAAACATCACAGATAGCCATTTCATGCACACAAAATGACTAAAATTATTGTGCAATTTGTCTGCCACAGAATAACACTTATAAACAAGATGGTTAAATATATATATGTCCCATATAATTATCAGTCAGTGCAGGTGAAATAAATTCCATCACCACATTTCTGTAATTCAACTTAACAAGCAGTAATTAAATAGAAATATACATTGGTATGCAATTCAAAGACCTAATTTCACGCAAAATTATGGAAAGAAGAGAACAGGGAATTGTTGTTGTTGGGTACTGCATTTCAATGTAGTGTAGCAAATGCTTGAAGCGAGCTTGTAGCTCATTATTCTGGCAGAAATTTAAAAATGGGGTATGTTTTGGGAAATGCTTGTTATAATAATTTCGCTAAGTGTCTTCAGACCAGGAGAAGAAGCGGAGGAGAAGTAGAAATCCATTCTATAATCCCTCACCTTATCTGTTGCTTTGAGGAAGGTCGCCATAATACTGCACACCTTCAGCACAGGCTGAGATAGATGGATACAGTGTACGAATGTGTGTGGTAGGTTTTTGTTTAGCAAGAATTTAGTCAATTACTTAACCTCTCTTCCTTTCTGTCTTTCTCTCAAGCACACATACAAAAACACACATTTTCATAAGCAGTGCGCAAGACACACACAAGATGAACACAGTTGGCTTTGGATGGAAAATCATTCCACTGAGCTTTTCTGAACAGGGTGCTTCTTAAATATGGTAACTAAACAGGCTGCAGAGAAAGCAGAAAGCAGAGAGCAGTGCAATCTATTAATTACTAGAGGGACCGCAAACACACACACAAGCAGGTAAACTAATACTGCACACATGCACTCAACCAAGAAATCATTAGAGTTCGTGATTTCCACTAAGCAACACATACAGTGTGACTATGAATAATACCAGCATAGACTATTTAAGTGCTTTAAGTTTGTTTAAGTGCTAAAATCAACCTAACAAAAGATCACCTTGAAAAAAATGTTTTTTTATTTTTCTTCATCAACTACTAAGTACCAAGTAGTGTGTTAAGTGAGATACGTCGAAATGGAATTTAGCAATGTATGAAGAACTAAACAAATGTAAGAGATTTAGAATAATAAAGGTATCTTAATCATTTAAAAGCTAATAAACCACAAAAGCAGAAAATGTTGGTATGATGCAGAAAAAGAAACATAGATGTAATTAATATTTTTGTTTGTTTTTTTAAAAGATAATTGAATAAATTGAATAAATCTTTGACGGACAGAATCACAGCCACAATGTGGATGTCATTAGTGGATGTGCAGAGGATGATATATTGTCTGGATCAGACACAGATACAGTGGATAGTGCACGGTGACTGAACAATAATTGAGTCCATAGAACAGCTAAACCTCGGTGAGGAAGAAAAGTCTTCAAGAACAAAGCGTTTTCAAAAGAAAGAGCTTTTAAACTCTGTGGAGTAATACTTGATAAAAGACCAGATAAATTCTTATTCCAAAATCATTAAGGAAATAATTTCACTTCAAAATTAACATTTACTAATTTTATGAATTGTCAGATAGAGGTCATGTGTTGGCCTTCAAGGATCAAAAGATTAGGAAATAGATGTATAGATTGTTCAAAAATGCAGCCAACGTTATTGCTTCAGTATTTTTACGTTTACATTCCACTTAATGATATGACCAAGAAATTTGTTTTGGCAACCAGGCAATATCTTGGCATTCATAGCAAATCACCACCTGGTGCATCCTATCAGTCAGAGCTCTGCAGCAATGCATATTCCCGATGTCTTTGTGAAGCCTGTTGTTTATCCCCAAGCTCCTTAAATACTCGATCATGTTCTGAGGCCACCAAGGTGGGAGAGAAAAAATAGATATGGAAAATCATATTTTATGGTTTGCGGGGAAGAAATCAGTCCCAATTCTGAATATGTTCCAGGAATTGATGTTGGATGCTGAAGAATAATAGACAGCCCTATCGGCAGTAGACACACCACATCTCTCCTTTTAATAAGAAGACAGCAGCTTATGCAATACACGGAATGAAAACAATTATAACAGGAATGTAATGCCAAAGCACCACTGATCTGGCAATTGTGAAGCTGAAGCAATGGTCAATCATCGTTAATGTCCATTGAGGGTAATTTATGAGAGGCATACTTATCTCATAACATCACTGAGTCGATACAGAGTTGATCATTTTCTGAGATGTACAATATGAGCCTCCGCTCTCTGTGCTGTATCACTCTCAGTTCTAAACTTTAATTAAAACCTAAATCAGCAAGCACAGTGTACTTCTACAGATTCACAGACCCGCAGAGATTTTATAGGAAAAATCTGATTCAACATTTTATTACTCTTAAAGAGGACCCATTATGCTCATTTCCTGCTCTAAATTTTTTGGACTCCACTAGAGTAGCTTTGGATGATTCACAGTTCAAAAAACTCCTTATTTATCTTATACTGGCCCTTTATGCAGCCCCTCAGTATAACCTCTGTCTCCTCACAGTCTGTTTCAGCTCCTGTCTCTTGAAGGCCCCCCCTTCCAATGAGCCCACTCTGTTCTGATTGTCTAGCTTTCTGGAAGCTGCCAAGGGGCAGCACGTATCAGAGTTGTATAAAGTTACTGATGATGCAAACCCAATATTTCCTGTTTTACTGCTTCAAATTCAAAGCTTTTAAATGATAATGGGAGACTTTTATTGTGAAGAATTTACAGGAAGTTAAATGTGTTCCTCACTGAATTAGAAGAGCTTTGTCAGCGGTGCTAAAAATCGGTTGAAACAACAACATACGGAGATATTTGGAGTTCTTTGTTCAGCGGATCAGTTAGAAATAATGCAGGAGGGAAGAGTACAAGCAGAAACAGCCACAGTGATGATGATGTTTGATGAAGAGCTGCAGATGACCAGCACACCTCCAACAGGTAAACTATTTATTTTACTTTGTCCTGCTGTGTAATGGAAAAACACTCACAGCGTGCCAGCTCAACTCGAGTCATGCCTCGGCATGACTACCCCCAAAACAATGGAAAAACACCATAATGTTAGCGAAGTGGAACAGTGAAATCTGTGTGTGGAGCAGATGACCATATAAAAAAATCCGTCATGAGCTGATGTCAGCTCGGGCTGAAAGTAGAAAAAACCATTGGAAACCAAGCATTCAGAGCAGTCAGAAGCTAGTGCTTTTTGCTCACAGGATTACTTCTACATACATTTACCATATTATTTTCCACATCAGCCACTTTTAACATGAACATCCGACATTGTGACATTACATATATGACTGAAAATAAGGAGAAGCATAATAGGTCCCCTTTAAGCAGAAATCCAAATCAACTGGAACCCAGTACATTTGCTGGAGGAAGTAAAAGTCACTACTGGTGGACCATGCCCACATACTGTGGTATTGTCCACATATTCAGTCTTTTGGGGAGAAGGGCACAGGGTTTGGGTATTGATGTTTAATTTCTGCCTAAAGTTTATTCAACTTTAAGCCATAATTAATCTCTTATCCCTAAAGGTTTTTCATAAAATTGATACCAGTTGAACAGTACCTGTATATTTGTCTGTGTTTAGCTGATCCAAGCCCTCTTGTTCTTGTATCCCAGTGTCAAGGATTGAGACTAACGGCGTCCTGTCGTCCTGGGTATGATAGAAAATGTGTTAGGAACAAACAGAGATCTTCCCCAGGGCACCTCCCAGACGAAAGGGACTTTATATATTTATTTTACACTATCACTTAGCAAATGACAAACTGAACTGAGCGCTACTACAATGGAGCCTCCTGCACAGTACTATGACTCAGTGAAAGCAATGACCAAGTGGTGGAGTAGTGGCTTCAGGGCACGAAGAGACACAGAATTTTTCCCAAATTCTGTGTTCTTCTGTTTATTTGTCTTAATTCTGTTTTTGTTTTTTTTTTTACATTTTACAGATAACTCTTCAGTTTTGTTTTAAACCTATTTCTTTGAATGGAGCAAAATAAATATAACGATTTATTTCCTCAACATTTTAATGGTATTTTTATTATGCCAATAATAAATAACAACTATAAATGATAATAACAAAGTTAAGAAACATTTTGATAAAAATATCACAATATTTTTGACCAAATACCTCGATATCGATATTGTGGCAATATTGTAGGGATGACTGTTTTTGGTTTTCACAAAATATTTACACAATGTGAGTTTTGATAAATAATCATCAGTAATGTGGATATAATGACCAAGTGGGTAAAAGCAAATATTAGAACAGCTACAACAGTCTGGTAAGTTCAGAAAATTACATCACGTCACTGTAATGCAGCCTTTAAAACCATATCACAATATTACGATATCCAAAATCTGAGATGATATCTGGTCTCATATCACAATATCAATATATTGATATATTGCGCAGTTAAAATTGTTTTTTTGGGACAGTTCTGGGACAATGGTGAAAAAAGTATACTCATTGTAGTATATGCAACACAGTCCATTCCAACTTCAACATGCAATAAAGTCAAGTTTATGGGCCTGTTTTGTCAGTAGCTGTGTTTTGATTACATAAGCACAGTGAGCAATGTCTGTAAAATCGGGCAGTGTTAGTTTAGACCATTTCAAACAAACAGAAACTTTGTACTAAGGTTCAGTTGTCACCACCACTGCTTTGTTAGTTAAGAGACACAAGATAAGGAAAGTCTAAAACACATCAGAATACTTTTAAATGCCTGACTTGGCTCATATTAGTGGGTCAATAATATCTACTCAATATTTTAGCCATCAGAGAATCATTTGAACAAAACGCATGATTCATAAAAATTGAATGGAGACTGCTGCCCTCACTCTGTAGCATCAGTTTGGAAGTTACTGTTGATTTTCTGCTATTTGGAGGAGGAGAAAAGAAAAAAAAGACATCTCGGGTAGCCGGTGTAGACAGTAATATTAAAAGCAGAGTTAAGGATACTGTTAATCGCAGGTGTCTGATAATCGCTGGTGTCTGAGTGTCCATGTGCATCGACCCCTCTTTCCACCCATGGAGTAATGAAAGTAGAAGTCAGCGTGCCAGTGTCCTGATAGCACCCCTCTGTTCCAGGACAGTAGCTCTGCTCTCGCCCTCGGGCCCTGAGCAGGATCTCTTTATTCCGCTTGGATCCTCTTCTCTTTCCAGCCAGCTGCTGCCCTACTTGGATTTCTCGTTCTGCGCCTATGATTGCCCTCTCTGCTTAAAGCCTGTGCCACTTTCATCAGTGGGCTATTTGAATCCATTCCACCTTGAATAATTGTGCAGGTCAAAGCTCTATGTGGAGGCGCACAGTTTGAAAATGGTTTGACATGCAGGTCTGACTTCAGTTTCAAGCATCAGGGTAAATTGGTTCATTTGGAAATGCTGCATATGGTAGTCAGGGTCTCAGTCCGGATATAAATGACATACATTGATTTTTCCTTTTTGCAAAGTATTTCTCACTCAGCTTGTGAATAAGCTGTCTGTTTAGTATTCAGTTTGAGCACCTCATGCAGTAATTGAACCGGTATTACCCTTTTACATCACCATGGGCCATTTAACATTACTCAAGCAGGCATATAACTCATTATATTAAGCAGAGGAGATAATGCTGAAAAAGGTGTAGCACGAAGAAGTGCATTGTATTTATGATGGATACAACTGGAAGGAGAAATGACAGTTTGCAGGTGAAATGTGAGTCATGTTATAAATTCTGCATCGGGCATAGATTCAGTTGAACATTTGGAGAGATGTCAAGATGCCCCTCATTACAGCTCTCTTCCTATTATCATTAGCTAGGTGAATATGTGTAGCTGCTAATAGATGTGGCTCTGTGCTCGTTAGGTGACCCTGTGTTCATTTGTCAGGAATTAACGAGTGGCTGTTCATTAAGAGCAGATAAGCTCTGGAAAGAAGGTTAACCAATAGTGCAGAGGTTATACCCTTCGACCCCCAAGGTGTTGAATGGGTGGGAAATCTGAGACAAGTATGTCTGTAAGTGTGTGTCATTTCCTTTCTGTTTCACTCATAGTTAACAACTGTAACATGTTTATGAGCATTTGCTGAGGCAGGACTCTGAAATTTACTGTGACAGGATAAGCAGTGAGTCAGATGTACAATGTACAGAGAGTGCGGACAGACAGAAAGTGCAGTCATAAGGAACGCAATCATTCTTTGCAGTCCCCTTAATCCTTTACTGTCCAACTCGGATGAAGAGATAGAAACATAAACCTCCTCTTTCCTGTATAATCAACACCTCTAGCCACCTTCTGCCTGAAATGTTTTCCCCAGTTTCTCATTTTGTGCTCTTCAGAGTTTACACCTTCAATTCTACCTGACCTCTCCCTATCTCATGCAGTCTGCTTCTATATTCATCAGCAGAGCGGGCCAGGATAATGCTTTTCCTCTTGTACCCTCCAACGCTGACATTTTCCTCGCAGACTTCAGTGTGAACTTAAGTTCCAGATGTGACTGCAGTGGACAAGATGTGTCTACGGTTTTCAGTCTGAGGCATGTGTATGTGTGAGTGTGTAATTTTTTTTGGAAAAGTAAAAGGGCGCAGTTCAGCGAAATTCAATAGCTACCCTGGTAGTTTTTCAGGCCCAAGAGGGACAAGCAATTCATACAGTGAGAAGCAATGAAGGAGGCATAACTTAAACACAACATGCAATACTTAACTTAAACTTTAAGTCTACTTTTACCCTGCAGGTAAACACACACTCTGAACACATGAAACAGTTTTTGTGCAGTTGGGCTTGAACACAATGTGCACACGCACACAACACTCATCTTTGGACCAAAACAATGTTAAACCTTCCATTTGTTTGGCTGTGAGCTACAGGCCTGGGGTCATATTCACAAAACATCCTAAGGCTAAAAGTAGCTCCTAATTAGTCAAGTTACGCGTATCTCCTAAAAATAAAGGGCATGTCAGTCCTAACTTCGGGTCTCCTAAGTCTTTGAACTAAGAGTAATTCAAAAAGCATTTAAAACTAAAACTAGCTCCTAAGTTTGACAAAAGTTAGAGGTACATAGTCCACAAGAGTCAGCTGTTGCAGGGAATGTGCTTCATTGTGTTGCCATTGAATAAATCTAGTATCACCTCAGAGGATGGTTTACGCAGCTCAGAACTACTTGGACGCTGGGAAAATGCAGTTTACAGCGCTTTTGTATTTGGAATATCTCAGCCATCTGTTTGTATTATTCATAAAACTAAAGAAAAGAGCATTATGCCATTTGGAGAGCAATAAAATGAAGTTATGAGTATTATCAACATACGATCAAAACCTGATACCTACTTAGTACTTTTTCATATATTTGGTTGGGAATACCTGCTAATAGTTAAGCTCCCCTTTACCTTCCCCTGCCACAATTATCTGCTGCTGCTGTTGTTTGTCGGAAAGTTGCACTACTTAACTGCATTAGTTATTATCAAACTGAGGTAACGTAAAAGTCAGAAGTGTGTATATACTTGAGTAAAGTGTAAACTTACAGATGTTAACTGTGGTTGGAACCACAGAGTGTCACCTGGTTAGGCACAAGTTAGCCTGTATGATAACAAAAATATTTTGGAAGAGTCACACATACTGCCCCTGTTTTTATTTGCTAAAATAATCAATATCTTTAATAGAAATGTGTATGAGTTCCCAGTTTTTATTGAGTATTGTCAGTATGGGACAGGCATGTGCTAAGTACTGAGCACCGGTACACCAGAACATATTAAGTCAATGAAATTAAGAGCAAAATTGTATCCACCATCCTGTACACTGGACTAGTAAATGATTGCCCTGGTACAGGAAGTGGACATTTAGCCCTAGTAGCTTAATGAGCTTGTGTCTAATATCTTTATGTTCCACCCCCTGAAATGATGGATTGCCAAATAACTTTCCC
This sequence comes from Thunnus thynnus, assembly GCF_963924715.1. Classification (NCBI taxonomy): domain Eukaryota; kingdom Metazoa; phylum Chordata; class Actinopteri; order Scombriformes; family Scombridae; genus Thunnus; species Thunnus thynnus. The sequence continues at coordinate 18,133,765 of NC_089534.1, forward strand.
TTTCTCATTAGTTGATTTGATCTAAGTTAATGTTAGATCTACCAAAATAGCTAAGATCTATTTAATGAGAAAAAACACCCAATTTAACTGACAGTTTCATAGTTATTTCACTTCACATGTAGCATCTTAGTTCATCAGTGACTCAGCCACTTTGGCAAACTGCATCGGCTGTTTGCTGGCATTTTGTGTTCCTCTCACATCATTTCTCAGGAGACTGTTTCCACGATATGGATCAGTGAGTGTGTTTTAGTGCCCCTAAAATGATTCACACGGTGGGTGGAAGTGACTTTATTTTGAGATGGAGGGAGAAAAGGACATCTGTGAGGATGAGAGTACTTTATTAGAGTCGAGTTTGGCATTGTTATTTTAGTTTGCTGTGAAAATGTTTCATTCTATTTGTGAAACATTTACCAGCCATTATTTCTCTGCCTCCTTTCATCTCAGACACCACGTGAAGGGAGTGGAATGGCCATGGTTGGCCATGTTTAACCTAGCCTTAAAAAATCTCATTAAATTGTCCAAAAGTAGGATTGGGAACCTATTTCTGGCTGCTAAGAGGGTGGATGCTGGCTGGCGTTTGCATCCAGCCCCCAGAGCGGCTGTTAAAGGTTTGAAGGATGCCGTTATTGCTTACCATAATGTCTGAAGTGGGTACACTGAAGTCATTGTAATTATTACCCTCCGTCTTGTCTTCACAGGGTTTGAGGTGTTGGACAGAGACAAGCGACCTATAACATCATATTATCCACTGGCCTGTCATGGCCTAGGTGGAGCTGGATGACTCATAGGCACATAATAGCAATTAAGAATATGTCCATGTGCGCCACTGTGTATGCTGGTATAAATTTAATTTCCTCATAATTTCCCTATCACGACAACGAGATTCCAATTACTCCTTCATGACATTTAATGGATGCAATCTAACTCTTAGTGAATAAAAAATGGCTGTTGAGAATTTTTACAGGAATTCATAAAACAGACATCTGAACAAGCTTTCTACAAGTCACTTCAATGTTAGACCCATCTTGATATGTTTACTTACTGTAGAGGCCTGATTGTTTGTATTTTTGTTGGGGGTTTTTATGCTCCAAACACTAAATTAGGTAAAAGCTTCAAGCATTTTTGTTTTGAGTGGACACAACACTGGCTGGCTTTTTGTTCTCAATTACAGACAACCTGTTTCAGTGTGCTTTTTTATAACAAGCGGTGGCATTTTCAACAGAAATGACAGGAAAACAACCACTGCAGCTATTTTGAGTGCAAAACAGCCTTTATGCTGAGTGATCACATAAAATAAGTGAAATAACTTTTCCTGTTTTACAGGGTGAAAATGTCAAGAAAGGAATTGAATTTGCACAGTGCAAATTGCACAGCGCATTATTGACTTGCAATAAAATGCAGTGCTTTTATCCCATTAATAGGAGTTGTGTAATATGTTATACACACACTATGATGTGTGCGAGAGTCATATGAAACAGCATTAACAGAATGCTTTACAATAATATATACAGGGAGTCTTTAAAGGGTGTAAGCTGGTGGCAAAAATAAAATCCAAGTTAAAGAGGTTGCTTTTATCGCACTCAACTTAACAACACTTTTACATTAAACAACAGAGCAAAAGAAACAGAGAAATTAAAAAAATAGCATTTAGGACTCTTGAACAGCTTACTTAGTGGCTTATAACTGATTCAAACAATACATGCACGCTATGCAAGTAACTGTAGGAGAGTGTGTAACTACTCACTGTAGCTAGCAAGGACAGGACCTGTATGTGTGCATCGCTGGTAGCCAGAGGCCCAACAGCTATGAGTATTCACTGGCGGGCTCTTCAAGTCTGCACAGGAAATACATGGAGACTGGAGCTTTGGCAGCTGATAAAGGCACATCCCCCATTGTCACCATGGCAAAGGGACCATTACATGTAGAGCCTGCCCCGTTAGGAGAGAGTGTCGCTGTGAGGGTACCTGTAGGAATGTCTCTCATACAGAAGTCTGTCTTAGCGCATGTGGGAAATGTAAGTACTTGTGGTCATTGTAAAATAAATGCTTTTTAGAGCGGTAAAGTTACTGTTAATCATCCCTAAATAAAAACTCAGGTTATTGAAGGGCTCATGTGTTCTACTGCCACAGAAGAGAAATTAATCTCTTGTTCATGTACAATGGGGTCTGCTGACGCCTACAAAGGCTTGTTTCATAGACATTACCTGCAAATAGCCGAGCTAAATTAGCTAAAAAACAGAGGTTTCCTAACTGCTGTTCGGAGCCGCAGTAGAAAGACAACCGGACAAAAGCTACGCAAAACTCAAAAAACTATTTATGGAAAATACCACAAATTACCACACTCAACTCAACTCCTCTGCTCACAATCTGATCTCATATAACTTTATTTCTCCCAATGACATGGCTTAGTATAATTGTTCTCCTACAGCCAAGCATCTCAAGATGAACACTATCTGCTGGTTTAATTCATTAAGTGGCTCATTGAGATGCACAGTGAAATCAATACATTTTGCACATTGAGTTCCTGCCATTTTTGCTCGGGATGGAATATTTTAACATCACCTTTCAGGCAAGATTATTATTTTGACTGATACTGTAATTAAAGCCACTCTTCTCCTGGCCTCCTGTCATTGACACTGCGTGCCAACAAAGACTACACAAGTAAATAAAAGATCATTGCAATGATGCCTGCAAAGAGGAATGTAATTTGGATTGATATTTTTACTTATAAAATAATAACTCACCATCAACAAAGCGTGAAACTGCTACCTTGCACATAAATTGTTCATTAAGGGAAAGAGCCTGGGGAATCCAAAAAAAAAAAGATACGTGCAAAACAGGCAATAAGTGGCAATGATATATTTTGGCCCTATTTCATGGAAATAAATTGGATTGTTAAGGCCAGTTCCTTGGGCTCTTGGATGATTTATTTCATGGCTATCCGGACAATAGTTTGAGAATACTATCAGCTGAACAGCTTGATCTTTGTTTTCCTATGAAACTGGTGTGAAACAGAATCACTCCTCACACAGTGGAATATTTTCCTCACAAGATAAATGTTGCTTCTCATCCCGTCAATTGTTTTATCTTCCGATTTATTCAATGGGAGATTGAATGAACGGAGAGGGCAATGTCATGTGCTTCTGCCTTGCTCCCTCTTGACTAGTGTGTTTTGGCTTGCGTAATGAAGCGCCTCAGGAAACTGAAACTGGTATACTACCAAAGCCATCACATCTTTTCTTTATGCAGAATATGTAAACCTTCTGTGCTTAAGTAGGTTTGCTTGTTCCTAGTGCAATGAAGCATTAAGTAGATAGAGTCTAGTTTCAGGAATAAACAACAGTAGAATACCGTCATTTATACAGCCTGCCAGTCTCAAGAGATCTCTGTTGCTGTGTGGTTACCAGGCTAGAACTTCCTGTGGTTGGATCTATTCGTGGTCTGTGTAGCTAAGGGAGCTTCAAGGTACATGCGTGAAGATGTAGATATAGAATGTCACCTACCGATGATTGTTGGAGCAGCTGCACACACACACACACACACACACACACACACTAACACACACACACACACACACACACACACACCACATTCAAAGAAAGAGCTGAAACAATGTCCACATCAGCCAACCATGACGAGCCTGACAGGTAATCTTGGGAGAGCGAAGTAAAGGGCATTCAATACGTCTCCGCCTGAGTCTTTGTGTGTGTAAATATGAAGATGAGAAATGGATGTGGCCATGTTGGTGTGTGGAGGACCCAAAGGCTTTCAGGAATGTGGCAGTGGGGAGACGCTAATGCAAAATCTACCAGCAATGAAAAACCGAGGCAAGGAAGAGAAAGATTTTCAAAAAGATTTGTAAGAAAATCAGTTGTGTTTTTAATGAATATTGTGATGCAAATTATAACAATATTAATTGCTCATAATCATACTCACAATCACTTTCATACACAAGTTTGCATATACTGTTACATTTAATTTAAAATGTTTATTTAGCTAATCTCTATCCTTAATTGATGTAACAGCTTCACAATTCCACTAATTGCAAAGTTCATGAAGGTTTTTAACTCTTAACTCTCATAATTCTGATTGAAACCAGCAAAAAAAGCCACTATGAGAAAAACTCACCAAAGAACCCCAAAATGCCTCAGCAGGAAGCGCTTTGCATCAAAAGACAGATTTTCACAAAACTCTACATGATACCACTGCTTGAACTGTATTATTACATTTGTATAGACCTTACACAGAAACATGTTTGCACTGAAACATCTATCAGCATCAGGTTATTACATAACACAGCGAGTGAGAGGGCACTTAATAACACTCTCCATGTCTCATATGCCAACCTTAATGTCAACATATTCCAATATATTTTCTCAGTTTTCTGTTCTGCATCAAAAACAAACACTATTTATTATTTTCTCGGTGCAAGCAGAGGATGCTCGAGTTAATTCATGTGGTATTATACATGAAATATTCTGTGCAGTGCGTCTTCTGTAGAGGCACATCTTCCACATGATTAGACATTCACATTGTACTATTATTATGAAGAATAGACCTCATTGTACAGCATGTTTGCTCCCACACAAACAAGAACACTAATTTACAAGGTTACAAAATTAAGAAAGAGGAAAAACATCACTCTGTTATTCTCCATGGCCCTCAGCACTCCATGCACACATACAAAGACCTACGCATATTGCACACATTAGCTCACAACTGAAAGTAGCACGGCAGCCACTCATGTAATATATACACCCACACCCAACAACGACTAATTAGTTTACGGACATGCTTATGTTGAAGAGGAACAAGGCCATGAGAGTGGTGGAGTCTGTAACATCAATTCATTTTTTCCCACCAAAACGGGCAGAGAGGAGGTCTGAACCCGTCATTAACATGAAAACAGCAAAATAAAGGAGCAGGTTCCCAGTCTCCTAGCACACGCCAAACACTGGGCGCAGTCCTGTGCTGCTCCACAACATGGCTGGAAGAACAGCGCGCTCACAGGGGGTGTGCAGGTTTTTACATTGCAGTGCTCTACACAATGCATCATGTACACACCCTCACAGGCATAAACAGTGCCTGAAGTGCGCTTCACTTGGGAGTGGATCAGAGAAAAAAAAACAATATGTAATTTAGTGGTGCCTGGCAAGAGGGAAACTGGAAAGGTTCTATATATGCTTAAAACTGTTTGTACTGAATGAATGTGGGTGTCTGCTTTTCTGAATGTTTTTGTGTTCTGTTTAAACATGCCTGCAGCAGGGCTCAAGGGATGGCAATGTGCGTCTGTCAGTCAGTTGGTCGGTCGGTCCACAACTTTGGCCCAGACTAAAACATTTTAACAACTATTACAAGGATTGCCATGAAATTTTGTACAGATATCCATAGTGCCCAAAGGATGAATCATAATAACTTTGTTGATCCCCTGACTTTACTCTATAGCGCCACTGACAGGTCAAAGATTTCACTTATCCTGTGAAATATCTCAATATCTGCCAAATGGATTGGCACAAAGCACAAACTCATGGCTCCAGGATGATGAATCCCTCTGACTTTGGTAATTCCTTGACTTTTACCCTGGAGCCACCAGGAGGTTGATATTTGTGGTTTTAAGTGAAATGTCTCAAAAGCTATTGGATGGATTGCCACACATTTATGATCCCCTAAGGATGAATTGGTTAACTTTGGTGTCTCTTTAACATTTCATCTTGTGTCATCGTCAGTTCTCAATTTCAATTTGTATTGATACAGTAACATTCCTATGAACCTCAGCTGTACTGTGTGTTTGATGCTAATTAGCATATGTTAGCATGCTAATACCCTAAACATGGTAAACATATACCTGCTTAGCATCAGCATACTAGCATTGTCACTGTGAGCATGTAAATATGTTAATGTTACCATTTAGCTCAAGGCAAGGCAGGTTTATTTGTATAGCACATTTCATAAACAAGGGAAATTCAAGGTGCTTTACATAATGCATTGAAACATTAAAAAAAAGAAAAATGCATAAAACATTAAAAAGAGTAGAAACTTTAAAAGAAATACAAGAACATTTAAGAACAGAGACATAGATACAGGATAGGTAAAGATGTAAGGGTAAGATGTCATGAAAGGGGAAATTAGCTATAGAGAGTTTTTTGTACCAGGCTGTAAACATGTTTATTTCTGCTGTAAAGTTGGGCATTTTAAAATGGGGGTCTATGGGGATTGACTCGCTTTTGGAGCCAGCCTCAAGTAGCCATTCAAGGAACTGCAGTTTTTGGCATTTCCGCATTGGCTTCATTTTTCGGCCTTGTCGGTTGCCACTTTGTTCAAATACAGACTCAAAGAGCCGCTTGCATGGTTGTAACTCGAAGTCTAAATTGTATGTGTGTGTACAAACAGAACTGTGCAAAAACTTTTAGGGACTTTAGATGTTTTGATTCTTATCCATAATGCAACACCATCAGGGAGGCGTACAATCGGTCCCAAATTTATTCTGCAGCCTGACAATGACCCCAAATATACATAAAGTACTATTTTCACCCACCAAAAGACAAAGGAGTCCTGTAATGGATGATATGCCCCCTCCCCCCTCTGTAAAACTGTGTGCTGGTTTACAGACAAGAGCTGGTGCTGTTTTAAAGGCAAAGCGTGGTCACACCAAAAATTGATTTGATTTAATTTTTTTTCTGTTTACTGTACTTTGAAGTTAATTGATTAATAAAAACTATTTATAGCATTATTTTTGAAGCATCCTCACTTTCCTTTTAGTGCCTAAAACTTCTGCACAGTACAGTATATGCTCAGCGTCTACCTCGGAGGCCTTTCTCACTCTCAGTTCTCTAATGCCCTAAAAGGAAACACGAGAATATTCAGCAAAATGCAAAAAGGTCTGAAATCATTATCTGTACACACCAGGGCATCCCTTCTGACAAAAGCTATCCTTTCCATCCCAGAATATCAGGTGTCAACATGACACCCTGCTCTGACAGACCCTGTCATTGGCCGGATTAGCCTGGATCAGTGTTAGCTTCTGGTCTGAATTCGACTGGGCTTTCTGATACATTCTGTTGTCTTTGGTAAACAGTGGTTTGTACAGTGTCAGACACAGATAATCCTGCACATAGGGAGGGATTAGCCTAAATCAATAATGACCCCACACTGTGAGCATGTTATGGCAACTGGCATCTACCTCACAGAGCTGCCCGGGTGCGTTTACCCAGGTTTTGTTTTGAAATCAAGGGGAAGAATTAGCTTTCAGGATACAGAGGTAAATCTGTGGATTACTGTGAAACAAATGAGGAGGTTTTCCCAGAAGAGGAGCTCACACTCTGTCACAGATTCAAGCATTAAACCCGATGTGTAATTTCACTTGTCTTCTATTTCATGTGAATCAGACAGATTCTCATTT